>NC_029785.2:50698820-50736732 GCF_000816755.2 Arachis ipaensis | reverse complement strand
AGTTCTCTCCTTCAAACACACACACACACACACACACACACACACACACACACACACATATTCTTACTATTATTCCACCTTGAGTCGTACCACCATAATATCGATAACTTATGACTCGAGCATAAGGATCTATATATTAGGGTGTTGCATTATGGTATCAGAGCAGTCCATCCTCGTGAGCTTGAGGGATGGAACTGCTTATGCTTTAATGCATACTTTGAGTCTATGCCTATGCTAGTAAGGATTTTCAACTGATACTTCTAGCATGAATTCCATGAGCATACCTTTGGTAAATTGAAGCACTTAACTTGGGATATTGATATTGATCACCTTGTTATCGCTTGTTTAGTGTGGACAGGACTCGAATGGCATCTCATGGACATGAGCGAGGTACTCGAAATGGGAATCTTGACTGTGGGATATATGAGATTGGTGTGTTAGTTGGAATTGTTGATGATATCCTTGAAGGTGGATAGTTGATTGAAGAATTTGTTTAATTAGGCTTGAACAGATTTGACCTTATGAATTAGAGTAGAGGAGGCTTATATATGGCGTTGGTATAGTTTATGAATTTTTACAATTGTGTAGAAATTGAAAAATGACTAATTATTAGAAAACTGATGTTATAGGTCTTGAATGATTAGAATGTGAATTGGGATAACATTGAGTAGATGGTGAATTTTTAAGTGTTGAGGTAGGTAGAGTATGAATTAGGCTTGAACTTGGCTGAGTTTAACATTGGTTGGCATGTGATTGTAGTTATGATGGGATTCATCGGTTGCTTAGTATGTAAGGTTATGGCTATACACTTAAGGAAAATAAGTTGAGTGGGAGATTTTTTTTATTTGTTGATTGAGGATTTTGAGGAGATTTTGATTTAAACATAGAAATGCGCTAGGGACCTAAGCTACCTTTGGATTCTTAGTTGATGAAAATCAGAGTGATGCAGCGGAAGCTTGCAAAAGTGTTAACATAGTATGGCTGCAATAAGGAATAGTAGGGTATGATTAGAATTGGTTTATGCTTTGAGTATTGAAAGGTTAGCAAACTAATGCAGATAATGATTCTAGATAATTGAGATAAATTGTGGCTGTGAGCTTTAATTGATTCTGAAATGGATGTGAAAATGATCGTTAATACGTAATTGGATTTAGATGATGAGTGAGTACAAGTCGTCGTGTTTGAGGGATGAGTAATATGATATTTGGCCATGGTGACCTTGGATTTAGATTGAGATTTATAATGATTGGTTTTGAAAGACGGATTTGAAAATATTAAATTGAGGTGCTGATGTTGTACTAAGGTTAGATTTGGGGAATCTGTATAGGGTAGTAAACTTCAGTTTAAGGGAGGTTCTATTAACCATTGTTAAGGATTCGGAGGATTTTGGGAATTCTAAGTTAATACTTCAATTGGAAGTTATAGGAGTTTTAAGCAAGGTGATTTTGAGGCAACTAAATTTTGAGGGCAAAATTTTAAATAAGGTGAGTGGGATGTAAAAATCCGGTCAAACCATAGATAATTAAGTAATAAATTAAATATGAAAAAAGAGTGAGAAAATGTAGCAATTGAAATTCGACAATTCTGATATGATATTTGGACTCAGTATATTTTTCTAAGTCGGAAAAACATAGTTCTCAGCGAAAAATGCGAGGTGGCATTTTAGCCGGCAGTATCGGCTTGAGTCCGTCCGGTACTGCGTCTGAGAAAATTTATTATGAGTTAAGGGGGTAAAAAGTTAAAATTTAATTCAGGGAAAGTAAAAATAAGTAAAAGTGAATTAAAAACTAATTTTAAAGGTTTTGGCGCAAAATTGGGCCAATGGGCTAAAACAAGTGAACTGAGCCCAAGTGGTGAGAGAGAGAGAGAGAGAGCTCAGTTAGAAGTGAACGGAGGGGAAGAAACCCTTTAGTATTATTCACATTCAACTTCAAATCACCATAACTCCCCCTCCAGTGCTTCGATTGACGAGCTGTTTGCGGCCACGCGTCTCTTTCATCCTCCTCTTCAATTCTATCAAGGTATTATGGTGAGTATCTCTAAGCTCTCTGCCCAGTTTTTTTCGCCTTTCATTTCAAATTTGGTTTGAGTTTTAAGAAAATCTTGTAATTTTGGTTGTTTATGGGTGCTCTAGTATGAGCCATTGATGAGTTTTATCAACAAATTCTAAGGATTAAGTTAAGGAGCCCTTCAACCCTTGTGTTTGATCAATTTTATAAACCCTAGATTTATGTATATTTGAAATTGGTTATGTTAGTGTTGTTGGGTGAATTTAGAGCACTTGGAACAAGGAATTTGTGGCTTAAAGCTCAATGGTGTTGATTAAGAGCCTTGAAAGCTTGAGTTGTGATGTGTTGGGTGTGACTGCTGTCATTAAGGTACGGTTTAAGTTTCATTTAAGTACAGTGTGGTGTAATGTGAATTCCTAGGTTAGATGTCCCTAGGAATAAGCTTGAATTGTATATTTGAATGTCGTGATATGTGTAGTGAATGTATGGATGAGATTGATATTAGTATGGAGGGAATTGATATGATATTTATAGAATTGATGTTGGTATAAATGATATTGAGATTGGATAATGATTGTGCATTTATGAGTAATATGTATATATATATATTGAATTGAGAAATGTTAGGCCGGAGGCCGTTAATCTGGGCCGGAGGCTGGAAAAAGGTAAGAAAGATAAGTGATGTTTGTATTGTGTGATGATGTATAATATGGAATGGAATGGAATTAAATGAATTGTGATGATGATTGGGGGTATTGTGGGGGTATGAGCAAATGGGTATGATTTGATATATGAGCAAATGTTGTTGTGTTAATTATTGATGAGTATTGACTTGAAGTATATTAAATTGAGAACTTGAATGAGTTGAGGAATTGAGAATTTAATAGTTTAAATGGTTGGATGATTGATTAATGGTTAATGAGTATTTGATATTGATTTTGAGTGTTTTGGAATTGATTTGGTTAATGGTGGTTTGGTTTGAAAATGAGAATTTGGAAAATAGAGGTTTTGGAACCTTTTGGGTAAAACTTGATTTTCAATGGACTTCGACAATCCATGACTTGAGCCTCAGATTTTGGATTTGAATGAAACCTATTTCAAATTAAAGATAATTTAAAGTGGTTTAAAATGGTATAAAGTTTGTGAAAATCCAAATTTTGTAGAGGAAGTTATGGACGTTGAAAATTAGGTTTAGAAAACTGAATTTTTCATAAGTGTAGAAAACCAGAATTTCTAGTGTGTGCGTACGCACACCGCTGTGCATACGCACAAACTAGGAAATGTGATTTGGGGTGTGCTTACGCACAAAAGGGTGCGTAAGCACAGACTGGGATGGTCATTCTGTTGGGTGCGCATGCACAGCACCTATGCTTATGCACATTACCCTGTTCTGCACAAAAACTCCCTTTTTTCACCGTTTGACCTTCTCGGCACGCCAGTAAACCTCAGAAACTATTATTTTTATGGGAACTCACTATTTTTGAACTATCAATCATTACTTTGATTTTCCAAAACCTTTAAAAGTTTTGTTTAAGGTGTATTAGTGAGGTTTTGGGGAACAAAGTAAGGGTTAGTGATTGGAAGAGGATAGAATTGGTGTCAAAAAAGTTGAAGAAGAGGCTACTTGATTTGATAAGGATGATGGAGTAATGATGATTTGTAATTAAATGAGATATATGTGACTAGGTAGTAGGCAGTGGCATTGTCCACTTGCTCCGGGTATGAGATGGGGAGGGAAAATTATGAAAACTGACTTTAATTATGAAATTTTGAATGATTTTGAAAGAATTGAAATGAGAAAGAATATATGATTGTGATACCTGGGTAGTAGTAAGGATTGTGGTTCGTCTCGCTTGCTCTGGATGAATATTTGTGATACCTGGACAGTAGCAAGAATTGTGGTTCGTCTCACTTGCTCCAGGTCAACGTCTGAGATGTGATAATAATTGATAATTGATTAAGAATGAATAAATGATGTTTGAGATACCTGGGAAGTAGCAAGGATTGTGATTCGTCCCGCTTGCTCTGAGTCAATAATTGTGATACCTGGGTAGTGGCAAGGATTGTGGTCCATCCCACTTGCTCCAGGTCAGTGATTGTGACGCCTGAGTAGTAGTAGCAGTAGTGGATTATTCCACTTGTTCTAGGTTGAGCTTTTTAAACACCCGCCATAGTTGTAGCGGTAGTAGTGGTTCTTTCACTCGCTCTGGGTTAAGCGAGTAGTACCAAGGGGGTTGTAGCTCAAACTCATATGCTCTGTAATGGGTGTTTCTATCCATAGTTAGCTACCAGGACGTGTCGGGTTGGGTATATAACCGACAGATGATATCATCAGCCATAGGACAAGCATACATCATATGCATATGTTTGAATTGTTTGTTTGTTTAATTGCTTTGGTTTGCCTTATTGTACATGTTTCATGATTATTTGCTAATTGACTTACTTGCCTTACTTGTGCATTACTTGTCTGTATTATTTGTGTTTGTATAAAAGTTGAATTACTTGAGGGATGGTTCGGTTCTTGGTTTATTCGGTTGGAAGGTAGTGAAAGTATGAAGGATATTGGCTTAGAATTAGAATCCCGTATGATAGTTGTCAAGTTATAGATTAGTGAGAATTTTGGATGGATATGAAGAGGTAAGAAGTTTAAGATGCTTAGTGAATTTAGGTTATAGTGCATTTTATTTATTTGGCACTTTTATTGTTCTGGGAACCCATAGTTAGGGGGTTCTCATTTCGTATATATATTCTTTGTTTTTCACAAGGCGGCAAAGTTTATTTGATTATGTTTTGTAATTTTAGAATCTCTCCGTTTTATTTTGAAAACCTTCAATATGAATTATGTAAATGTTTAATTTGCGCGACTTGCATATAGAGGTGATGATGTATCTTTGGGAGAGATAGCAAATATTGTTGTCAAACTGGTTTTGCTTTCTGTACCTTGGCCGGCCTGAGCTTTTCAGGTCGCGATTAGTGGCTACTTACTTATTATATATATATCTTATTCTTATCGCTTTCCGAACGCGTTTTACCCTTCGTCTGTTACCTATTTATGAGAGTGTCTTTTCGTTCGCGATTTTATTTTATTTTCCTTTCAGGCTTCTCGTTTACTAGTTCTCTCCTTTAAACACACACACACACACACACACACACACACACATATATTCTTACTGTTATCCCACATTGAGTCGTACCACCGTAATATCATTGACTTTATGACTCGAGCATAAGGATCTGTGCAATAGGGTGTTACAATATGGATCGAATGTGGATAAATACCGCATATTTGAGGATATTATCTGATCCATATACAGCTTTGTACTTGGAGAAAGCCAAAAGGCAGAATAATGGAGCCCAAGGTTATTCGTTGCATCATGATGCATGAAGATACATGAATGGATTTTATAGGTTGTATGACTCATTATTAGTTCTATGATATGTAATAAATACTTAGTATGTTATTTAAAAACTTGCTCCCCACTCAGTATCTTAAATGTTTAGTTTTACTAATGGAATAACTAAGTGGTTAGATATGTTTAATGTAATGGTTAGCTATTTTCAATAGAATGGAGCATTAAAAGCTTAGTGGAAGAGTCTTCTCTTAGTGGATTTTTTGCTATCCACTCAGCCTTATCGACTTTGTCTATAAATAGAGGTCTCTAGGCTATGTAAAAACATATTATCAATATTAACATTTTGTGAGATTTGTTCTCTCTTAAATTCTTATAGATTTTGAACTTCTCATGGAAGTCATCCTTGTGGCGTTCTTAGGCTTATCAATCCTTGATTGTGGCAAATTATCATATAAAATCTTCATCAGTTTCTTAGGATCGCTCATATCTTGGATTATAAAACTTTGTTTTCGATCATTCCTGGGTATTTCTTATAGTTCAGAACATCATCATTCTTCTCGATATTGAATCATTGAAATCCGAGTTCAATAGAGTCAGATATAGGTTCATCTTATTTTTTTCAAGTTTCTGCTTGTACAGCCTTGGTAGATCTTATCTAATTAATTCATGGAGATTGTTTCCTATCATGTGATCATCAGAGCTCAGTTCTAATGTTGTCTTTTTTTTAATCATTATTTTTCTTTATGTAAAATTATCTTCTTCTTTTTTCTTGTTTTATTTGTTAATGGGTTGCTGAATCTTATTTGAAGTTAATATTTTTTGAATTTATTATCTCCTATAAATTGTGTTTTATATCTATTTATTAGTTGAAAAAATAGGAGGTCCGAACTAAAAAAAGGGGGGAAATAAGAGTATCAGAGAAAAACAATATGTAATTATAGTGGACTCCATTTATTAGAAATTTCAATCTAACTCATGCCTATTAGCATATCAAAATAGACATGAAAAGAACTTTTACCTTGAATTACTTGTTCTTTCTATTTACTTGGATATGGAGACAAACTAGTATAAAATAAACAAGTATAAAAATTATAAAAAGCATAAAAAGGAGTCAATCCATATTTAGGAATATATGCATGTAGTAGGCTTCAAGGTCTCAAAGTGTACTCAAGCATATGTCTATGTTTATAGAGTTTACTGCACCCACATAATATATAACAGAATCAATCCTACAATCACTACAAAAAAAAAGGGTTAAAATGGCGGTTTTTTAAGGTAATTACGGCGGTTACAACCGCCATTATTACCGAAAACGGCGCTTCCAAGAAACGCAGGAATTCTGGGCGCCATTCTGGTTATTACGGCGGTTTTCTGAAAACCGCCATAATAACCAGTGGATAATACGGTGGTTTTCTGGCGGTTAAAATAGCGGTTTTCCAGATAAAACGGCGGTTTTGTTGTTGTTTAAAATGGCGGTTTGTAACCGCCGTTTTTACTGGGATTTAATGGCATCCTTCTCGTTTAAAATGGCATTTCTAACCGCCATTTTTACCTAGGTTTAATGGCATACTTCTCGTTTAAAATGGCATTTCTAACCGCCGTTTTAACCAGGGTTTAATGGCATCCTTTTCGTTTAAAATGGCGTTTCTAACCGCAGTTTTTACCAGAATTTAATGGCATCCTTTTCATTTAAAATGGCATTTCTAACCGCCGTTTTTACCAAGGTTTAATGGCATCCTTTTTGTTTAAAATGGCATTTTTTAACTGCCATTTTTACCAGAATATAATGGCACCATTTTTGTTTAAAATGACATTTTTAGCCGTCGTTTTTACCTAATTGTAATTTTATACTTTTTAAAATGAGATTGAAACTATGTATTTAAAGTGACATTTTTAGAACTCAAACTTTAAAATATCATAATAACCAAAAAGTATAACCTTAAATCAAACATCATAACAAGATTTTTAATTCTTACAGTCTCCGAAAATAAAAAATCATAATCCAAAAACAAAAATATCAAAGATAACATTTTTCAATAATTTCAAAAATAATACTTAATACATAAAATCTTTATCATACAAGATCATGCTTCTTTGTTGCTCGCTCCAGAAGACCTACTTCCTAACTCTCTTGGTGATGGAATGTCACTCTCTTGATCCAATCCCAATTGCATGGCACGGTTAAGATCAATTCAGTTTTGCAAATTGCATCACATATTATAATATAATTGAAACTATTGTTGCCACGTATTCTCATAACATTATAGCAAATAATAAACACTACCTTTACTTAATCACATGTTTGTTCCTCTTTAATTTCTTGCATTCAGGACCACCTTACAAATAAAACAATAATTCTTTCTTCAACTTTAATTTAATTCCCTCTAGCTATTTATCTATTTTCAGAATCTTTATTTACTATCGTGTGTTAATTTCGTTGTATTCATATGGTAATTATAACAGAGGTTATTAACGTGATTTTCAATTTGTTAACCAATTTTATAGTTATGACTTATGACACTCAAGTCTACAGCTTCCACTCTTTGATTAGAGGTATATTTATTAATTAAGACTTAAGAGTCCATATATAATTAAATTAATTCTTGTGAAAAAACTAATTAATTAACCAAATATATATATATACCTGCCAAGGAACTTTCTGATGAATATTTCACTGCAATATTGCATGTTCTTTAAACCTTAGCCAATGAATTCAACTTGCAATACCCTTCCCTTGCTCTGAACAAATCTTGATATCACCATCTACACACAAAAAAAGAATATATCACCATCAATTGCATGTAGCAATTAATTAGAAATATTCTATGGATTAGGGGAAAAAATGCACCTTGAAGCTAAGCTTTCACCAAATATATATTGCAATAATGAGTCTATATAGAGGGTACTAACTAGCTACTTGTCTTATATATATGTACATTATTTCTTATTTGCAATTGATAATGGTAATGACAGAGAAAATAAAAGAAGATGTAAGATGGAGGGAAACTAAAGCTATGGTTATGTGAGAAAAGGGTGTGGTAGGGGGTGTTGAGTATATAGAGTGATTTCCTTTGAAGGAGAGAAATTAAACCACGTACCTTTACTATGATAATGCATCCAAATTTTGAACTGCAGAGGCCACAACAACAGAGGCAGCAAGGACATTGTCAGTTAGGAGAACCAGGTGGCGAAAATTAGGATCGATGAGGCAATTTATCACATTAAACTATCGAAAGCAAACACATTAAATGTACCATAATCTTGGTACTTTGTCACTGAAGCATCAAGAAGCTGAACACCGTAATAGTTCCCAATATCCCAAAAAGAAAAGCCTTCAAAGACAGAAACCAGCCATAAGAAACTTTAGGATTTGCTTTCTGTTATCATCCCTTGATTTCTTCTTAATGTTTCTTACTTTTACAAGATTTAGAAAAGCATAATAAAAACAGATTTAATGATTTCAACTTTTATTTTTACAAAATCTTGAAAACAAGAGATACTATTTTGTTAAAAATCAAAGAAATCATGTTCAAGTAAATTTGATGTGTTGCACTTATTTAATCCTAAACCTGTTTTAGATTTCAACTGTGAACCTTTCAGCAGATTTAGTCTTCAATAAAACAATTGAACGAGCTCATCAATTTAAACTTTGAAGTAAAATGTCTTGTACAAACAATCCTCATGCCACTTGTTGTCACTACCCACTGGAGATTCAAAGAAGCAAAAAAGTTAGAGCTTCAAATTATTTATTAGAAATCTTCATCCCACTTGAGATTATTATTTATTTTTAATTAAAAAAAATAGATGATGAAAACTACAATTCAAAGGAAGCTAAGTAATTGGAATTTGAAACAGAGAGAAAGAGACACAAGTTCAGAGAAGCTATGTGTTGCATTAGCATCAATTTTTAACCATAGATAAGAAATTGAAGTTAGATGAAAAGAAATCCTCAACGAAGATAACAGCCAAAGGAAATATTATAACAAGGCTTTTCAATGATTTTTTTTTTGTTTTGGGATTAAAGAGAAAATTAGACAGCAGAGGAGGAATACAAAGGACAACAAATTTTCTTTACAAAAATGAGCAATCAGAAGAAAGGGTCATCTAAGAAGTAAACAGCAGAGAGCAAAAATCCTAAAACATCTTTTAACCCCATTCATTATGAGTAGTTGGCATCTCTTTTATCTAGTTAAGAAGATGTAATATTGTATGACTAAGCATATGATCTAATCCTAAAACATAATTAAATTTGTGATATTCAAACAAAGAGAGAGAAAGAGAGAGAGAAAGAAATGAAAATGAGAATAGAGGCTCACTAACATTCGAACAAAACTCTCATTCATGCCTAGTATGATCTACCTCAAGCCAACCACAGCATGTCCACAATAATGTGTACATAAATGAAATAAAATGATTGATTGAATTCCTTACCTCAAGCCAGCCACACTATGACCTGTCACAATGCCACATGACAAGGTTGCATAAGAGATAAGATCCATACAAGTACTTAACATTGAAGAAGCTAAATCAGCATATATGAGCAAAATAAGTCCCAAAACTTAAAATACATAGAAATCTATATTGACAAGATATTTTGAACCTGAAAGAGAAATGAGTAACATTCATGGTGGGGCCACAAATATCTTGACCAAGAATATGCATAGATTATTAACCTGTGCAAGGGTGAGAAAAAAAATTGATGATGATGATGATGTCTCACTTTGGCTACAAGGAATCAGGTGAATTTAGAGCTTTCTTGGAAGATCTAGTATTCTTGAGTATCATCATGAGCTTTTATTTTTCACCTTCAACTTCTGCAAATTGAAGGCTTAGTTGAGAGTAACGTTCACGCATCTCTTTCAGTTCTGTTTCCACAGCCGAATGTCTTTCCTTCAGTTCCAGCATGTCCTTAATCAGCTCATTGATGTCCCTGAAGCTTCTGAACTGCTTCTTCATCACTGTGTTGTTTCAAGAAAGAACCACAACAAACCAAAATACAAAGGGTAACTTAAACCGCATTAGCATGAATGAAGATTGGTAATTCCCTTGGAGACAAAGAATATGCATTAAATTAGCTAGTCAACATCCATGCTTAGCTAATCACTACTGAGTCCCATATTCTCATCGTTAAGCATGTTTATATGATACAAATTGACTGTCCTATCAAATCAAACACAAAGTAGCTTGGAATAAAGTCACCAAATGATCTATCTCAATACAGCCAGAAACTGAATCACATACTCTTATGTAACAAGTTTCAAAAAAAATAAAATAAAAAATTAAGATCATCAAGCAGAGATTAAACCACCAATTTAGAAGCACACTAGAAGCTGATATACAAAAGTACCAATTTAGATACATTAACCATCACACACACATAAAAACAAACACATGGTGCTCAAAACACAATAAGCTACAATTTCTGCCTCTCAAAACCCTAACAATCATATAATTAAGATGTCATGCCTAAACCTTAATTATTAATCAAATTGAACCAGCAACAGAAGAACAAATAGTAATTAATTATATTGTTATACCGCAAAAATAAAATAAAAAATTAAAGAAGGGACAAGAGAAAGGATGAGAGAGATCTATAGTACTTACAGAAGAATAGAGGAAGCAGGGGAGAGTTGTTCTTGTTCTATTTGTGATGGCTTGGATTTAGAGATCTTCAATAGAGAGATGTCATCGGAGAAGACGCTGAAGATTTTGGCAGAGAAGGCGCAGAGCTAGGATGGAAAGGAGAGGAAGCTGGAGGTGACATCACCGGAGGAGATTACCACGGGAAGAGATATCGCCGAAAGAGGTCGTCGCTGGTGGAGATGTCACCGGAGAAGATCCGAGATCCGAAAGAAGATCCGCAATCGTCGCACAACGGGAAAACAACGTGTGTGTGGCTTGGAATCTTCGATTCTGTTGAAGAGAAGCAATGGTGGAGGGTGAAAGAGGCGGTAGCGATGGATTGAACAGGAGGAAGAGGGAGAGATAGAAGGGAGATTCAGTGAGCCATCGTATGCATATGTATAGTGTTTCAGTTAGGGATTGCATTTTTCATTTTATATACATATGATAAAGGCGGTTCAAAACCGCCATAATCACCAAAACCGCCACCAAACACATAGTCAATTATGGCAACAACTAAAAGTGCCATTATGTCTAAATATTACGGCGGTTCTTCAAAACCGCCGTAATATAAATACCATTTTAAACCCCCTTTTTTGTAGTGAATAAAATATCCTATAGTTGGAAATGGTCTGAAAAGAGTATATAGAGACATGAGCAAAGGAAGAAGTAATGTGTTACATCAATCCAAAAAAGATATAGACTAAGAGAAAGTAATAAAAAGCAAAATAAATAACTCAAATTCCTAAAATACTTATTTTTCACTATTGTTTTTGTAGCTTCATTACATTACATACTCATTGGAAAAGAGAAAAAATGTAATATAAGCATCAACAAGTATAAAATTTAGCTGAGACAACTCTATCATTTTTCAACATACTCTAAAAAATTAATTTCACACGAAAAATATGATTAAAACAAATTTGCTGCATGCTACGAAAGTGACATTAAAATGCAACTCAATCAAGTAACAAAGTTTTAAATTAGATCAAATAGAGTGCTTAAAATAATAGCACTTTCAAAACAGATTTTTCAAAGATAAAGACAAGTGTTAAAACAGCCAAAAACAAAATTATTACCAAAGATCAGTAGAGATGTCAGCTTCACTAGCAACAACAATGACGAGTTAGCGATTGCAAGTAGCAAGTAGCTATCAGAAAGTTACGATCAGCAACAAGCGGCGATCGGCGAGCGATGAGCTACGATTGCCGAATTGCGAGCGGTTAGCAACAAGAGAACAACAACGAGATCGCTGACGAGAGAAATAGAGAGAATGGTTGTGTCTGTGACAAAGCATGATAGGGGTTTGTGTAAGAGAGGTCTTGGGAGTTGCAGAAGAGGGGTTTAAGGTAGAGGAAGATTCTTTGGGAGAAGAAGAAGATGGTGGTAGCAGAAGCAAAAGGGTAAATGGATAAAGGATAAAAGGTGTAACACCCAAATTACCTTAAGCCTTACCTCATACCGTAAACCAAAGGTTACGATAATTCTAAGGCTTATACATAAATATATATAGAAGGAATAATAATTCTAGAAGCCCAATGAAGAAATAAGCTCAAAAACAGAGTTTCAAAAGAGCAAAACGTTCACACATAGCTACACGAAATGAGGCACAAGATATATATGCGAGATATCAAGACATATATAGATATATAAGTATAATAGTCATAAAGTACTAGCCGCAACCCGCGAAATTTAAGCCGGCTAGTTATATACAGACAATACAGAGTTTTGAAAAGTAAAACAACATATAAAATATTTCTCTCAAATTTAGCCTCTAAGGCAAAATAGAATACAAAAGGGATAATACTAAACAAAATATACAAACGACTCCAAAAGATAATCAAGATCCTCCGCTCTGTCACCATCTTGCAACTCACCAAGGTGGATTACGACCTGCATCTGAAAAATAATAACAGAATATGATATGAGAACCGGAGGTTCTCAGTATGGTAATAGTGCCCAGTAATGTAAGATATAAGATTCTAGGATGCCAGAGGCAATCCTAGAACTTCATATCCACACAAGATTCAACTTAAAATATAACTAAAATTAAAACCATAATTTTAAAACCTTTATGAAACGGGATAAATTATCTTAAGGGATTTCTAACTATCAGTTCACCGCTGTCCCACAGCCTTCACCAGCCTAATCTCCAAGCGATCCCATCGCCACCGCCTACCAAACCTCCATAATCCTAGTAGAAAACACAAATAATAGCAATTCAAGTAAAACACAAGTATAATCATGTATATCAAGTAATTCAAGAAACAAGTAAGCATGTTATACAACTAGGCAAACAATGCAAGTCAGCAAAGAAAACAAACATATAGAATATGCACATGATGAATGCCTGTCCTATTGGCTGTGAAATCACATCGTCGGTTGAAATTCCAACCCGACACATTCCCATGGAAATGTCGCCTTTCGGTCACGAATAAAAATAGGTACCTTCACCAGGGTTATAGTGCCCGACCACTTTCCTAGAGATTACAGTGCTTGGCTTACTCTTGTGACTCGAAAGGTTGCGAGCGGGATACTTAGCCACAAACCGCACATCTCAACGTAAGCGGGATAAACCAACCGTCCTTACGCTGCTGCCGTGACTTCGACAAGCGGGATTAACCTATCGTCCCTGCCAGGCACATAGCGTCTCAACAATCTCAGTATAAATGATATAGCAGTGGTTTTCATAAATCATTTTTCAGTACATCAGTCCCCTCCGAGTCCTAGACTCGTCTCAACATCATTTATTCGAAAGTCACAGTCTCATCATTTTAGTCATCATTTCAGTACTCCGTCATCTCGCTCAACTAATTCATCCTCAGTACTCAAGAATCCTAAGGCTCTATCTTCTAAACTTTTTATATGAATTTATCTAGTTACTTACTTAGGGTATTCTCTAAGTTTCAAAGCCTAAAAATACGTTAAAACACTATAGATAAGCTTTACAGAAGTTCACAAGCTTTCCAGAAAGGTAAAACAGTTAAAAACAAGATTTTTTTTTAAAAAAATAGGGCAATGTGCATACCCATAGGGTTATGTGTACGCACTCCCAGAAGAGTTTTCACAAAGTGTGCATACGCATAGAGGTGTCCATATGCATAGAGGTGTGTGTTCACACAGAAAGCAAAATTTTCCATTTTGTGTACATGTATAGATACGTGCGAATGCCCTCAACAGAAAGCACTCCCCAGCATGTGCGTGTGAACAATGTTGTGCGTACGTACAACTTGCAAATTTTGCAGGGTGTGTGTACACACCAGAGTGTGCTAGTGCTCTTATCAGTAGGCATCCCCCTGTGTGTGCTTTCACACCAGAATATGCGTACGCACGTTTTGAAAATTTTACAGGGTGTACGTGTGCACAAGGGTGTGCATACACACAAGTCAAAACATAGCCACTTTTCAAAGCATGCGCACAACAATGTGCGTGCGCACACAAACCAGAAATCATAAATTCTGCAACATCACAGATTTCATATTTTTGACACCAACTTCCAATGATCATATCCTTTTCTACAAAATTTTGATTTCTACGAAATCTATACTGTTTTAAAGCTATTTGAATTATCTTTAATTTGATACAAAATTCATTCAATTTCAAAAACTGTAACTCAAGATATGATCTGCCAAAGTTTGTCAAAAATCCATTTTCAACAAAAATCTCTAAACCTCAATTACCAAACTCTCAATCCAAAATCACTTATTCCCCATTTAAAATAGTCCTAATGTACCTAATTCATATTCATATACCTTTTATTTATTTCATAACTTAGCAACACATAAAATCATCCATTCCATACACCAATTTCTACTTGTAAACTCACATCTCAACAATTTACATCACAAAATATCATTCTCCCATCCTCTATCAACATCCACAAACCTCATCATTCATTAACAATCCTTAAAATCCTCATTATCCAATCCCACATCATACATCAACATTATCATTGACCAAAATCGTCACAAAAATCAAAATTATCATACATCACAAATATCAACAATCAATTCCAATTCTATCCTATGTCCACTAGCCTAAGTGTCCTGAAATATTATATATTACATAGAGAAAACCGAAACCATACCTTAGCCAATTCTCAATATATGTTATACACCAAATTTATGTCCACACCAAGTCTCCAATCACCAACAATTAATCCAAAGCTCCAATAATTCACAAGCCAAGCTAGACATACATAATCTTATCATAAATCAACACCTAGGGTTCATGAATTTCACAAATTCACAAGGTAAAGAGTTTTTTTACTTTTTCCAATGGTGTTTGGGGTACAAACCACTAATAGCCCAACCTTAGATACCATCTAATCAATTAAAATACAAAAATTCACTAAAAACAAACACCCACATTTTTGAATTTCTTAGGGCTGCAAAAAGGAGAAAAAATTTCAAAAATCTTACCAACACAAGTTAGATAAAACTAACGGGTTCGGTGAGAGCTTCGCATAGTCGTTGATGGCACACAAATCAGAGTACCGTAGCTCAAGTTATGGCCACCGGAAGTTGGTGGTGAATAGTAACACTCTCTCTTCTCCTCTTTTCTCTCTTGCAGCTGTAATGTTAAGTTATGAAGGGTTATGAGGCTGAAATGGCCTAACTTAAGGTTATATATGTGTTGAGCTTCGACCCATCTTGAGTCTGGTCCAACCTGTTAGTGTTTTTGGCTTGTTTGGCTCAAAATGAGACCAAACCTTTGAAATTAATGCTCTCACACAGTATCGGATAGATTTAAGCCGGTCCTGCCGGCTAATTAACTGTTACGTATTTTTACGTAATTTTTTGTAGAAAATTATATTTTTCAACTCAGAAAAATCTACTGAGTCCAAAAATCATATTTAAAATTTATAATTAACATTCTAAATTTTTTGATCCTATTTTGGACAATTAATTTAATTTAATTAAGCGGCTAATTAATCGCAATTCTTATATTCTCCCCACCAAATACAAAATTTTGCCCTCAAAATTTGGTTTACCCATCATCTTTATTAAATGTTCCCTTAACTTAAACCTATCTCTCAGTATTCACCTTTCCATTCCTCCATGTCAATTCGATTTTCTATTTACATCCTTCATTCTTATTTATAATGCCATATCTTAACCGAATTCAAGCCTATGTTGTACTCATCCTTCTCATTCTTAGCTCCCTTTAGTCAACCTCAATACTACATCAGTATTTCAATTCAATATTCTTCAAATTTATCTTATAAAACTAACAATTTATTCATTAATATCCACGCACAAATTCAATTACATCTATAATCATCTCCAAAACCTACTCCGAATCAATCTAATCTCACAGTCACAATTAAATTTAGTTTCCTAGAAATCCTTACTTACCTTAACCCACTAAAATCTTCAAGTATTCAAGCCTAAGATACGTCTATTCACCATTCTACTACCTCTATTCACAACTATCATGTACTATTGCATTCCACAAGCTTCTACTGCGCCACTCTGATTTTTCTGCTACTAATTAATTAACTAATCCAATTATTCAGTCAAGTCATACATCATTATCGAATTACAAAACCTAGGCTTACTTATGAACTTTCTCAACTTAACCTAAATAGGGTTTACGCTCATCCTAAGACTAAGTAATAACTTAGGGCCTTATAGCATCTCTATGCCTAACTCAAGGTTTCATTAAATCCTCAATCTCAATACTTGTATTATTTAGGACCTCAACAACAACTAGAGTATCTATTATTCATCTTTACTTTAAATGCAACACTACAACTCAACATACTAAACAACCAATGAATTTTCACTTATCAAAAATAAATCAAATGTCACTTAATGTCAAACCCAATCAAAATTCAAGTCTAAATTCGTGCCCCTTTATTTTTCTCCTTTTCTACTTACCTCTGCACTTAAATAATTTGCCAGGTACTAAATGTTATATTAATCATCCTAGAATCTACACGTAAAAACCAAAATCAAATGTGGATATCCATAGGTGGTAACTTAACCTAAAATCATAGTTCTTTAGTAATTTCATCCATCTCCATGGAAGTAGTTCCCTCCTTGCTCTACATTTTCATTATAAGAACAAATGCAGCAGGCTCCAGATTGTGAGTCAGAGAATCCACTTCATACAGCCTCAACTGGTGTGACGCACAAACCACTACATCCTAATGTTACATCAGAACACACTCCAAGATTTTCAACGAAGCGTTATCGTAGATCCCAACTAGTTCATGAGATTTAAGTAACACAAGCACTGGTAATGTAGTTAATCTTTCTTTCATGTTTTGAAGAATTTCTTCCATAATCTGACGTTCACACCAACGAGCATCTCTATGTGTCGACTCAGTCATCAGTAATGCCATTTGCAAAACCGAAGCTTCACAACTCCTCGTAAGGTCGCACGCTCACCGGTTTCATCCTTCGTGTTCATAAGTTATGACCTAAGGATTGCATGTGATGTCGAAATGAGCTCAAGTTATCTGAAGGGATACCAAGTTCAAAAGAGAGTAAATAATTTTGAAGAGTATCCGTAAAAAATTGAAAAGATGCATTGTGTTGTGATCAAATATGGTTGTAGAAATTAAGAAAATGTGCCAGAAAGAGAATTAGAGTGAACCTCAAGGAAGGAATTTCAAATTAATAAATTTTGGTAGAAACAATAAGGCAAATTGAATCAAAATATGTCTTTACTAATTTTAAGAGGATCATGAGCCCTCGAATAAAGGCGGTTCAACCCAACAGTACACGTTCAGGCTCACATCAAGTAATACAAGGTTCGCGCGAGGATATGTGCAAACAAGGAATAAGTTTGGGCAAAGTTTAATTTATTCACTAAGAGGGATTCCGGAATGAAGAACTCCAATGCAATTTACAAGGGAAAAATAGGTCGGTTCACAAGGATGTATTGGTGCTCTCCTTCGTATAAAACCTCACACCTCTATTAAGATTACCGCACTTCCGCAGCGTTACTCTGACTCGTTGGTCATTAAGAATTGGATTATTTGCCCACGTCAAACAAAAAACGTCCCTAAGTTCTATCAGCTCTAGAGACAATACTTTACACGGCACAAGTGAGTTTGGTCCTAAATTTAATACTAAGTTTGACATCTTTAGTCTCAAACCCTCATCTCCGTCATAAGCTATGAGTAAATATGGTGTTCTAATATCACACAATGCAGTTAAAGCTTTATAACCAATTATACACCTACCTCTTATCTCAAGCTCTCACATAGGACATTCACAACGAATCTATGGCCTTAGTGTTGGTTCTGACCCGCATCCTAGTTTTTTTCCCGCAATGACAGTCCTTGGCAATGTGTCCAATTAGTCCACAAATATAGTATCGACCATTTCCTTTCGCCAGTTGAAAACTGGGCATTGTTGTTTCTTCCGAAGTTTCCTTGACCATGAGGATGCTGAGTGGCATGTCCATCCCTTTTGAAGATCTGGCCTCTTGGTGGAAAATACTTTCCACGACCTTTGCTACTGGTACCCCCGCGAGTATCTCTCGTCAAAGTCATCTTCTTAATACAATCCTCCACAACTCTTACCTCGTTCACAAGCTAGGAAAACACCCGAATCTCCAAAGGAGCCACAACACGCATGATATCTTGCCTTAGCTCTACTTTGTATTTGATGCATTTCCAGCCCTCATAGGACTCATGGGCACCCTGACATATTCTAAACAACCTATAGAGTTTCTCGAACATGCTGGTGTATTCAACAACAGTCATGACCCCTTGCTTCAGCTGTATGAACTCTAACTCTCTGGCCTCCCTCAGTAACTCATGAAAGTACTTCTTGAAAGTTGTCTGGAATAACGCACATGTAACGCCCACATTCTGTTGGTGTAGCAGTCGGCGCTTTTCTTGCCACCATTGCTAAGCTTCTCCCACTAATTGATAAGCCGCATATTCCATGAACTGATCATACGATACATGTTGAATTTGCAATGCACGCTCCACAGCTTGGAACCAGTTGTCTGCTTCAGTAGGGTTTGTCGATCCACTGAAAATCGGTGGGTCAACTTTCAAAAAAGTATCTAGAGTTCTCGGAACACGACCTAAGTTGTTTTCAGTCCCTTCTCCATTTTCATTACCAACTAATTGCCCTGTCCACCCCATAGCATGAATAGTCGTAGCATTGCTTTCTTGAATCGTGTTAACTAAGTTAGTCATCACCACCATGAGTTCATCGTGATTGTCTATCGATGGGTTACCTTCATTCTCTCTTCGACTATGTGTCTGACCTCGTCTGTGAGTTTCCATTCAGGGTCCTGTCCACACTAAGCAATTGATATCAAGGTGATCGGTCTCAATATCTCAAGCATAGTGCTTCAATTATCCGAAAAAGGCACTCACAAACAAGCATGATGTACATATATCAAGCAGATAACCTAAATAGCATGAAAGAAAAATGACAAAAGAGTATGCAATAAAGCACAATCGATCCATCCCTTAGGCTCATGAGGACAAACCGCTCTGATACCACTAAATGTAACACCCTAATTACCCTAAGCCTTATGATGACTAGAATTCACAACCCATTCAAAATTGGTGAATTAGTTCTTTTGGCAAGTGCACCAAAATTATCGTCAAGTAATAACCCACAGTAGAGTGGGATCGTATCCACAGAGATTGGCAAATTCGAGCAGTTTTAATCAATTGATGAATTAGTCAAGCGGATCAACAGGATTGTGAAGTGCAGAATTGTAAATGACATAAATGTAAATGACTAGAATATAAAGAAAAGCAATAAAGTGCAGGAATACAAATGGCAGAATGTAAAGTGCAGAATCATAAATGACTTGAATGTAAATGGGAATGGGAAATTGCTGAATATAAAAATAAGCTGTAAAGAAATAGATAGATAAGAATGGGGAAATTCATTGAGATTGGGAGATGTTGTCTCTTTGGATCAAATCTAGCTTATATCCTCTTCAATCATGCAACTCATTGATCTCTTGGCAATCATGATTGATTGAGCCCCAATCCCTTGGTGACTCAATCTCTCAGATCTTGATCAATAGCCAATTCCTTGGTCTAGTTGCTCATGAAGAGAGATATGCTTAGTCCTTGATTATACCACACACCATTATAGGTCCAAGTAGAGGGAGGATTATATGTCACATATCCAAACACCAAAACCCATATTCTACTCAAGTGTGAGAAGAAATTTCAAGCATGGTTTCATGTTTCCTTTCCCAAGGTTCCCATGAAACTCAATTGCATTCAATCTCTTTTCCAAGATTATTGAATACTAAGTATTAAGAACGAAATTCCTTCTAGCAAATCAAAGAGAAGATGAAGAGAAGAAGAATTTCACTATTATCAATCCATCAAGTACAACAGAGCTCCCTCTCTCAATGAGAGGGAAGTTAGATACTCATAGCTCAAAAAGTACTCAAAAGTGAAGTGTAAAAGTGGATCTAAAACTGACTGCTTAACCCCCTTCTTCAGTACTCCTTGGGGGTATTTATACTACTCCTAGTAAAATAAAAGAATTACAAAAGTGAAAAAGAAAAATTACATTTTGGAAGGAAAAGAAAACACTCAATAAGCGTGACTTCTCAGCTGGCGTATGGCTGGCGTTTTTCTGGCGTGTCACGTGCCCTTCATTTTTAGCTTAGCATGCCACGCCCAATCCTTCAAATGGCACGCTCGTCCCTCTAACAACCTTGGCGTGCCACGCCTTCGAACTCAAGTGGTATGCCCCTTGCCTTTTTCCACCTTTCTTTGCCTCTGGAAACTTGAACTGGCATGCCACGCCCAAGGTCTGGCGTGCCACGCCCTTGCTCTATGCTTGGATAGGCTTCTCTGGAAAGTTGAACTAGCTTGGCACGCTCAGGGTCTGGCGTGCCACGCCCCTTTTGTGAGTGAATGGTTCCTCTGTTTGGCGTGCCACGCCACGAACTCAAGTGGCACGCCCCAATGCTTCTTTGCTCTCTGAATGACACTGGCGTGCCATGCCTGGTTGCTCAAGTGGCACGCCTAAGTGAAGAATGGTGAGTGGCGTGCCACGCCTTCGATACCAAGTGGCACGCCCCATGTAATTGGCCTCCTTCATCCTCTCTGAAAACTTATACCAGCGTGCCACGCCTAAAGGCTGGCGTGCCACGCCCATGATCTTATCTTAGTTCCAGTAGTTGGCGTGGCACTCCTCAACCTTCAAGTGGCACGCCATAGTGAAATGCTAAGGTTGGTGTGCCACGCCTTCGATACCAAGTGGCACGCCCAATCCTTGCTTTTGGTCCTTTGTGCATTGGCGTGCCACGCCTGGTTTCTCAAGTGGCACGCCCAGTCTTCAATTGCCTTCAGCCCTTTCTCTGGATTGTTGTACCAGCATGCCACGCCACGCTGCTCAAGTGGCACGCCCATGGATTTGTGAACTCTTCAACCTTGGCGTGCCACGCTTGGGTTCTCAAGTGGCACACCCAATTGACTTCTTGGGGCTGGCGTGCCACGCCTTCGATACCAAGTGGCACGCCATAGTGAAGGCTCTTTTTGGAATGGTTCGTTGGCGTGCCACGCCCCTTTACTCAAGTGGCACGCCCATAGTAATTGATGGGTCAGGCGTGCCACGCCCCTTTTGTGTCCCCCATTGTAGCTCTCTGGAATAATGTATTAGCGTGCCACGCCTAGTTTCTGGCGTGCCACGCCCTCATGCATGCTTGGACTTCTTCTCTGGACTTTAGTACTGACGTGCCACGCCTAGCTCCTGGCGTGCCACGCCAGTGCATCTTTGTGGCGTTTTCTCGCAAGTGGCACGCCAGTTTCACACGCCCAGCTTCTTGTTTGTCTTCTACCCATTTTTGATGCCTTCTTCACCTGAAATTCAGCACAACTCATCTCAAAGTAGTGTACCATAATATTCATCAAATAATGTATGAATTGTACTGATCAAATGAAATTTATGCTCTTTTATGGTCTTCTTTATGCAAGAAAGAAGGGTAAATGATGCAAGTCATCACAACACCAAACTTAAGTTTTGCTTGTCCCAAGCAAATCAATGTGAGCAAACATTTATAACTTGAGGCCTTGGCTTTGAGTAATTGCAATATAACTAAGAGTAAGACTAAGTGTTTAACACATGTATGAATGTTTTAATGTCATGGAAAGCTCTTAGATCCTTGAGGGTTCTTTCAGGTATAGGCTTTAGGGGTCCTTTCTATTAATTGTGACCTTGAAGTAGCAAGGGTTGTTTTGCTTTCTTGACCACAACTCTAAGTGTTCTGTCTCAAGACAACCTTTTAATTAGGCTTTCAATTAGCACTCCCAAACCAGTTGGTTTTAGGGTACTAGGTGTTGAGACACCCCTACGAATTTACTTGCCCAGGTCTCTTCTTGACACATCTTCACCACAAGCATCTACTAAGATCTTTAATTCTTTTTGAGCTTTTTAATGTTTCTTTTTCCATCCCAGTAGTTGATGCTCAGAGCCTTGGGCCATTTTTTGCTTACTACTTCTTGGTTCTATGGATATTCAAGGAACACCCCTTAACCTTCCCCTTGTTGTACCTTCTAGGACTAGTTGCTCTTTCATGACTCATTTTCTTTTTAGTTCATCCAAGGTCCTACACTTGGTTACTTATTTCTTAGTTTGATTGATGATCTCTCTTAGCCTTGGTCTCTCTCATTGTTTTTGCACAACTCACAGTGACTCTTATGGAGACAACCTCTACTTTTATTTATGTTGAAATAAAGACTTGGAATACATGGAATTTTCTTTCTTGTAAAAAAAACTCATAAAGACTTCAAACAGGAATTAAACTAAGCATAAAACATAAACTATCCTAGCATGATTATTTATTCAAAAAGTAAATAAAGCAAAAGCTTAAACAAGATTTCAGAATTTAGAAAATGTCAACCATGGGACTCAACAACCTTGAGCAGCTTCATCTTTAGTTCATTGGCCCCTTCCCTTTGTCCTTCTTCTTGGAGGGGGAGGAGCCACCTTCATCTAGCTTGGAGGAACCTTCTTGTGCTTTGGCATCCTTGGGTTTCCAAAATCCTAGCATCCTCATGTAGGATTTCACATTCTCCTTGTGTTGGTATGCTATTTCTTCTTGTCTTGAGCTGAGTTCCTCTAATTTCTACATATAGGTGGGGTAATTGGGGTTCATGTTAGCTACTGCATTGCATAGGTAGCTCAACTTTGTTTGCGCATAGCAATCATATTTCCCTCTGGCTACAGTTCTTGCTTCATAAAGGTGTCTGAATTCAGCAAGGCTCTCCATTTGTTGTAATTGCTGTCTCAGAATCACTCCTAAACTGCCTTGTATTTCTCCCCAATTAATTTGATCTTGCTGCTCCTTGAGATCCTCAAAATCCCTTTGGAGTTGTTGAATGTTTTGGTTGACTTGGCTCCATTATTGTTGTTGAGTTTTCTTGAGTTGATTGATATCTTCCCTCAAGTAGTGTAGATCTCCCTTCATTTGGTATACATCTCCTTGCAATTGCTCCCAGTTAAATCCCTTTGGAAATTGCTGATATTGGTATTGTGGTGGTGGTTGAAGTGCCAGGAATTGAGGTTGCTCTTCTGCCTCTTCCTCTTCTTGTTGTTGTTGTGGTTCATGGGCATGAGCTCTTCGTTCTCTGGCCCTGTTGAGTGGGTGAACAACTACCACCTTGGCCATCTTTTTGGCAGTTATGAACTTGTCTTGCTTCACAAGCACTTCATCAATGATCTTTTCAACTCCAGTCTCATCACATAACCTCTGTATAATGCTGGGGAATGCCAACCTTGTGTTGTCACTAGTGTTTTTCAGCACTTTGTTGATGTTGTTGGCAATCATCTCCCCCACGTTGATGTTCTCTCCTTTCATGATGCTATAGATGAGTACAGCTCTCTCCTTGGTCAACTCTGAAGTGTTGGATGTGGGGATTAGGGACTTCCTCACAAATTCTAGCCACCCTCTAGCTTGGGGGCTCAAATATCTTCTTCTCAATTGATTGGGTATCTCATCCTTATCATCTATCCAACGCACATGCATCACACAAATTTCATTCTGGATCTCATCAAACCCAGGGTCTTGCTGCTTCATTCTTTCTTCATAGCTCCGAGTGGAGCTTGTCCTCTTCACCATTTGCATTCTTTCTATGCTAGAGGGGCTGTAGTCAATGGACTTCCCCCTTACATAGCTAATGTAGCTATAGTGTTGCCCAGGTTGAGGTACTGCGTTGGCATAGAATTCCCTCACCAAGCTCTCTACTACTTTCCTTGGTGGGTTGCATAGAAGTGACCAACCTCTATTGTTGATCTCAATGTTGATTTTAGTGTGCTCATTCCTCCCTAGTTGAAACCCAACTTCTGGAATGATTTCCCTCTCACTCACCCAACCATAGAATTGATTTTGGTTGAATGCGGAGAGGAACTTGTAGTCATTGAAAGAGCTTGAGGATCCAGAAGCTGGTTCCTTGGTTTTTCTCTTCTTTGAGGCTGAGCTTTTTGGTGGTGCCATGAGGTTGAGAGAGTGTGTTTGAGAGTGAAAAAATGGGGGTTGCAAGAAAGAGCAAGCAAAAAAAGGTTTTGCTCTGGTTCTCTGTTCCATGGTGTCTACCAGCATGCATTCTCCTATGGATTCCGTGGGGTAACTCATTGCTTTGAAGACGTTGAAGACCATTTTCTCTTCATGCAACCTCAAGACTAGTTCCCCTTTTTGCACATCAATGATGGCTCTAGCAGTAGCTAGGAATGGTCTTCCTAGGATAATTGACGTGTTGGCCTCTTCTTCCATGTCCAGCACAACGAAATCAGCAGGGAAAATGAATTCTCCTACTTTCACTAGCAAGTCTTCCACCACCCCATGTGGAAACTTAAATGTTCTTTCAGCCAATTGGAGTGCCATTCTTCTTAGCTTGGCTTCCTCAATCTTCATCCTTCTCATCATGGTTAGGGACATAAGATTTATGCTAGCTCCCAAATTACACAAAACTTTCTCAATGGTGATGTCTCCTATGATGCAGGAGATTTGAAAACTCCCTGGGTCTTTCAGCTTTTGAGGCAGCTTCTTTTGTATGATAGCGCTGCATTCTTCAGTCAATATTATAGTTTCTTTTGCCTCCCAGATCCTCTTTTTGGTTATAAGCTCCTTAAAAAATTTGGCATAGAGTGGCATTTGTTCTAATGCCTCAGCAAATGGTATGTTGATTTGGAGCCTCTTGAAGATCTCTAGGAACTTAGAAAACTGGTCATCCCTCCCATCTTTTCCCAGTCTTTATGGGTATGGTGCCTTTGGCACATAAGGCTTCAAGACTGGTTTTGGTGGAGGTGAGGCAGGAATCTCTTCTTCATCCTTGTTCCCATACTTTTCTTCTACTTCTTCATGTTTGTCTTTGCTTGGGGTTCCTTCTTCTACAACCTTCCCACTTCTTAGAGTAATGGCTTTGCATTCCCCTCTTGGGTTAGCCATGGTATCACTAGAAAATGTGTGTGTGGGAAGTGGAATTTGCTTGGATAACATCCCCACTTGTGCTTCCAACTTTGAGATTGTTGCGCCTTGATTTTTCAGATTTGACCTGTATTCTTCTTGATTAGCCTTCTTTCAATTTATGCTTGTCTGTTCATGAGGGTAGAGACTGTCCCTGTAATCTGTGAGGATAGTTGTGCTATTGCAGCCTCCATCCTCTCAAAGTTGCTCTTGATTTTACATGGTTGCATAGTTGAGGATGGTGCATCTTGATTGAGGTTGTTGTGTATGGGTTGGTTACTATGGTATAATGTGTTTTGTGAGTTATGATAGGGTTTATGGTTCCCTGTTTGATGGTTGGGGTTGTGGTTGGAATGTTGACTTGATGAATAAGGCTTGTTGTGGTCCTGGTTGTGCTTTTGTTGATTTCCCCACCCAAAGTTTGGGTGGTTCTTCCAACCTGGGTTGTATGTCTTAGAGTGTGGGTCATATGGTGGTCTGGATGAATTGTTCACATAATTGGCTTGTTTCCAGTCACCTTCAGATTCTGGTGTATTCCCTTCTTGTTGACGAGTTTGGTCTTGAATGACTGAGGCTTGATTGGCCTCCATCCTTTTAGTTAGAGCTGCTATTTGAGCTGCAATTGCCTTGTTCTGAGCTAACAAAGCATCTACAGAGTTGAGTTCTAGCACTCCCTTCGTTTTCTTCTTATTGAGTGAGCCTCCTGAAGAATGATCCACAGCCTTCCTTGCTTCATAGGATAGTCCCTCATAAAAGATGTGTAGTTGTACCCATTCATTGAACATTTCTGGTGGGCATCTTCTTGTCAGATCTTTGAATCTTTCCCAGGCCTCATAGAGTGTTTCTCCATCTTGTTGTCTGAAAGTTTGCACCTCAGCTCTCAGCCTATTGATTCTTTGTGGAGGATAAAATCTTGCAAGGAATCTGTTCACGACCTCCTCCCATGTAGTTAGGCTATCCTTGGGGAATGATTCCAACCACTTTGCTGTCTTATCTCTGAGTGAGAAAGGGAACAAGAGTAGTTTGTAGATGTCGGGATGTACCCCATTGGACTTTACAGTATCACATATCCTCAAGAATGTGCTGAGATGTTGATTAGGGTCTTCTTGGGCACTTCCTCCATATGAGCAATTGTTCTGAACAAGTGTGATGAACTGAGGCTTCAGCTCAAAATTATTGGCATGAATTATTGGCTTTAGGATGCTGCTGCCACAATTTCCTGGGTTTGGGTTGATGTAGGAGCCTAAGACTCTCCTTTCTTGCCCATCAAGATTTACTGGGCCTTCTCTAGCATGGTTGTGAGCTTCTTCTTCATGGTGGTTCTCCATGTTCTCCTCCATGTCTGTTTTAAAATACTCTTCCTCTTCCTCAGCACCAACGACTCCTTTCCCTCTTGCTTCCCTCCTTAATCTAAGGAAGGTCCTCTCAGGTTCAGAATCAAAGGAAGTTGAAGTCCCGCTTCTTCTACCTGTCATACAACCAACAAGGCAAAAACAAGAAAGAAAATGAATAAAGAAGTTACTCTTGTTAGAGTGGTTGTTAGTGTGAGTGGTGCAATTAATCAAATAGTTAGAAGAGTGGAAATATGGATGATAAAAAATACTCAAATTAGAAAGAAATAGAACTCAAAATAAAAGAAAATAAAAAGGTGCTAAATAAAATAAAATAACAAAGAATTTAAATTGCTTAATCTAGCTCTCCAATCAATTTAATCACTGTCAAATTTAAGCCAATCCCTGGCAACGGCGCCATAAAACTTGATTACTAGAATTCACACCCCATTCAAAATTGGTGAATTAGTTCTTTTGGCAAGTGCACCAAAATTATCGTTAAGTAATAACCCACAATGGAGTTAGATCGTATCCACAGAGATTGGCAAATTCGAGCAGTTTTAATCATTGATGAATTAGTCAAGCGGATCAATAGGATTTTGAAGTGCAAAATTGTAAATGACATAAATCTAAATGGCTAGAATATAAAGAAAAGCAATAAAGTGCAGGAATATAAATGGCAGAATGTAAAGTGCAGAATCATAAATGACTTGAATGTAAATGGGAATGGGGAATTGCTGAATGTAAAAATAAGCTGTAAAGAAATGGATAGATAAGAATGGGGAAATTCATTGAGATTGGGAGATGTTGTCTCTTTGGATCAAATCTAGCTTATATCCTCTTCAATCATGCAACTCATTGACCTCTTGGCAATCATGATTGATTGAGCCCCAATCCCTTGGTGACTCAATCTCTCAGATCTTGATCAATAGCCAATTCCTTGGTCTAGTTGCTCATGAAGAGAGATATGCTTAGTCCTTGATTATACCACACACCATTATAGGTCCAAGTAGAGGGAGGATTATATGTCACATATCCAAACACCAAAACCCAGATTCTACTCAAGTGTGAGAAGGGATTTCAAGCATGGTTTCATGTTTCCTTTCCCAAGGTTCCCATGAAACCCAATTGCATTCAATCTCTTTCCCAATATAATTGAATACTAAGCATTAAGAACAAAATTCCTTCTAGCAAATCAAAGAGAAGATGAAGAGAAGAAGAATTTCACTATTATCAATCCATCAAGTACAACAGAGCTCCCTCTCTCAATGAGAGGGAAGTTAGCTACTCATAGCTCAAAAAGTACTCAAAAGTGAAGTGTAAAAGTGGATCTAAAATTGACTACTTAACCCCCCTTCTTCAGTACTCCTTGTGGGTATTTATACTACTCCTAGTAAAATAAAAGAATTACAAAAGTTAAAAAGAAAAATTACATTTTGGAGGAAAAAGAAAACACTCAATAAGCGTGACTTCTCAGCTGGCGTATGGCTGGCATTTTTCTGGCGTGTCACGTGCTCTTCATTTCTAGCTTGGCGTGCCACGCCCAATCCTTCAAGTAGCACGCTCGTCCCTCTAACAACCTTGGCGTGCCACGCCTTCAAACTCAAGTGGCACGCCCCTTGCCTTTTTCCACCTTTCTTTGCCACTGGAAACTTGAACTGGCGTGTGAAGGACGGAAGATTGATGGTTTAGAATTCAGAATAAATTCTCGTTGCAAGTATAGTTTCTAAACCAAGCAATCAACCTTTCTTACAAAAGTTTTGGTTGTCACAAGTAACAGACCCCTTTAAATTTGATAACCGAAGTATTTAAACATCGGGTCGTCTTCTCAAGGAACTGCAGGGAGGTGTTCTTATTATTGGTTATGAGTTTTGTAAATTGGGGGTTTTGAAAGTAAGGAACAAGTAATTTAAATGACAAGTAAAATAAATAAATAACTGTAAAATAAACTCTTGGCAAGGTATGAAAATTCGGAAGTCCTATCATAGTTACTCCTATGAGAATGGAAGTTAATCCCACTTAGTTAACCCTTATGAAAGCATGGGAAAGTCAAGTGAACTAATTAGTTAGATTCCCAAGTCCTAGCCAACTCCTAAGGAAAGACTAGAGTTAGTAGAATACCAGTCAATTAGCCGACATAACAACCAATCACGGATAGTTAATAACTCAAGAGCTTCCAGTTAATCAATTAAAGCCAATAATATAAAAAGCTAAATATGAATCTTAGATCTGAAACCTCAATTGCATTAATAAGAGAAAATCAATCTAAACATAAAGAGTCCATAAGCCAATCTGGCAACATAAGTAATTGAATGAGAGCATTAAAGTATCCAAAAGTAAAAGAGAAATATAAAGTAAAAGAAATATTGAACCTAATGAAGAGTTGAAATCCTAAATCCTTTAAGAGGAATCCTAATCCTAAAACCTAAGAGAGAGGAAAGAACCTCTCTCTCTAAAAACTACATCTAAATTATCAAAAGTGAATAATTGAAGGCCTCCTCATGAATGGATGCATTCTCCCACTTTATAACCTCTAATCTGTGCTTTCTGGACTTGGATCTGGGCCAAAAAAGGTTTCAGAAATCGCTAGGAGCGTTTTCTGCAGTTTCTGGTGCGTGGCGTCTGTCACGCGTCCGCGTGGGTCACGCGGTCGCGTCATCTGGGAGTTTTCCTTGTCACGCGTTCGCTTCGGTCACGCGTACGCGTCATCTGCGTTCTGCTTAAGGCACGCGTCCGCGTCATTCACGCGTTCGCGTCGCTGCCTTTTCGCGCTAGGCATGCGGCCGCGTCGTCCATGCGTTCGCGTCGCTACCAGTTTCTTCAAAAACTCCATTTTGTGCTTTCCTTCCATTTTTTGTATGTTTCCTTTTCCATCCTTTAAGTCATTCCTGCCTTAGAAGATCTGAAACTCCTCAACACACAAATCACGACATCAAATGGTAATAAAAGGTAATTAAAATAATTATTTTTAAAGCATAGGAAACATGTTTTTCACATATATCACATAATAAGGAAGGGAATGTAAAACCATGCAATTTACATGAATAAGTGGGTGAAGGGTTGAATAAATCACTTAAATTGAGCACAATATATATCATAAAATATGGGTTTATCAACCTCCCCACACTTAAACAATAGCATGTCCTCATGCTAAATTCGAGATAAAGAGTAAGGTAAGGTTAAAGTGGTGGAATCTCATGCAATGCAATCTATTCTAAATGCAACTACCTAAATGAATCATTCAATTCTAATTGTTATTCACTTGTATATAAAACTTACATGTAGTTAAATTAATTCATATCCTCAAGGAATCATATATGCATAGCCAAACCCTAGATAATGTTAAAGCACTTTTACAATTGAGATGGGTAAAAATATTTTACAAACTTGCAAGACAATTAACAATTTAAGCAGAAATATATGGTGATGAGCTATTGAACCCTCACTAGATTTTGTGTTTACTCTCTAGTCACTCAATGTTTATTGGGTTAATCACTCTATTCTTCTTTTTATCCTTACTTTCTATAACTTTGTTCTTCATCTAACAATCAACAATTATAGAATACAGACATACAAAAATCATGAGATCTTTTTCAAGGTTGTAATGGGTCAAGGTAAAGGTAAGGGTATATGTATAAGGCTAAGTGGGCTAATAAGTGAATCCTTGATTAGTCTAAGATCTCACCTAACATACATATTTTATAAATCAAAGTTTCTTAACCTAATTGCCCAAATTTTTCCACTTTGTAGTGCAAACTCATGCATTAAATTTAGCTTTGTCCCATGTGCATTGATTCTTTTTATTTTGCAATTGGAAAATTTTTGTATCCCCTTTATTTAAATATAAATTAATAATATTTTTTTCAATGCATCTGTTAATTGTTTTGATTTCACATGAGCATGCTTCCTAAATTTTTATTTTGAAACATCTTATCCCTTTTTAAATTCCTACTTTGTTTCTATCATCCCATGTTCCCATAAAAATTCCCCACACTTAAGCAATACACAATTTCTATCTTAAGCTAACCAAGGATTCAACTTGGGATTTTTATTTTGTCTTTCTGCTTAAGGCTAGTAATGTGGTTTATTGAGCAAGAGGGGATTAAGAAGCTCAAGGGGGTTAACAAGGGTGATGTAAAAGGTAGGCTAATTTAGGATAAGTGAGGAAAAATTCCAATGATGGCCTCAATCACTTTCTTGGTATGTATCTATATTCTATAATTGGACATATAGATTAAAACCAAGTAAAGAACACCAGAATGAAAAAGAAGGGCAAAACACATAGGAATAAAAATTATGGTTTGAATGTAACCTTACAATTAAGCTCAAAACTCACAGGCTGTGTGTTCTCCAGCTCAAAAAGCATATATCAGTTGTACATGTCATGCAAGTAAAAATTAAGAGTTCCCATTATTCTCAATGTAAAACTTTTTTTGGGTGGCTTTAAAGTTTTAGTGTTGTTCCTTGATGAAATATTGTTAACTAACTAACATGTAATGCTATATATACAAGGTGTGTGGATTGTTTTGATTTACTAGAGTTTCTAGTTTACTTCCCTTTTTTTAATTGAAACCAAACTATCGTATGCTAAAAGGGTAAACTATACTAATTAATCCACATTTTCTATAACTAATAAGTTAGAATTGCAACTAAACTAACTGGCTAAGGTATAAACTAAAGTGCAAAATGCGGAAATAGAGTAAAAATACATCAAAAGAACAGTGTGCAAGTACTGAAAAATAAAAACAAAGATAAAAATACAGAAAAAAAAACAAAATAAGATAAAAAGAGTCTGTAGTGGTTCACCAAAAAGATATGCCAGGGATGGCTACCTCCCCACACTTAAAATAAAGCATCGTCCTCGATGCTCACTCAAGTTGGGTGTGAAGGGGTGTCATCACCGGAAGGATGGGCTGCTGGAGTCTCTGTGGTGGCCTGAGGGTCTGCAGATTGGATGAGGGTAGGAGGATCTATCTACTGCAGTGGAGGCTCTGACTGGATAGGAATCTCTGGATCTGCGGCTTGTATCTGGTGTGGCTCCTCTTGCTGTGGCGCAGCCTGCTCTGAGCCTGCCTGCTCAGCCTCTCTCTGTGAATGGGTTTCCTCCTCATGCTCATCTACTTCTTCCTCAGATGGCTCTGATGGTGTGTCAAGCTCGGATGGGAAGTCGCCGCCAGATCGGATCATCAACTTGAGGTGCTCATAGCGTCTCTTGTTGCGACACTCAGATCTCTCATATTGCCGCCGGTTGCGGTGCTCCACCTGGTCCAGCTGCTAAAATAAGCGGTGCACGAGGTGGTAAATGGGCTCTGAGGCAGGTGGAGGTGCAGTGGGTGGGGCTGGTGCAGTAGTGGAAGAAGAAGGGGCAGCTGAAGGCGTGGCTGTCTCATCAGAAGCGGTAAGGAATGGAGTTTTGTAGCCTAAAGCCTGAAATTTCCTGCTGTGAGGGATAATCTTCTTGCAGTCCGTAGCAGGTGGCTTCTCATCAGCAAGCTCCCGAGGCACGTCAGCTCGATGGCCAAGCAGGGTAATCAGATATGGGAAAGGGAGAGTGCCTCTGACATGGACCCTGGCCATGTAATACCGGATGAAATGTGGGAGGTATAGGTCCTTACCCTCCATCACACACTAGAGGAGGGTGATCATAGCAGCAGACAGCTCCGTCTCATGAGTGCTCGGCATAACAAAGTTGCTCAGGATCTGGTGCCAGAGCCGAGCCTCATCATTCAGATACATCAGCTTGATTCCCTTAGGCATGGCTGTGTTCTTTCCCATGACCCATGGGACAGTAGGGTCAAGGGCTATCCTTTGCTTGACAGCATCCCAGTCAAATCTCAGAAAGTGCATGTCCTCTTCAGCCTTTTGGTAACCGTCAGGATGATCTGACTTAGGCGGAAGCTGCAGAATATCCTCAATGGCTTCTTCAGTGACCAGTATATGTTTCCCTCTGAGGTGTACTGCATCTAGGGAAGTCTTGAAATAGTTGCAGTAAAACTCTCTTACCCAGGAAGCATTGACCTCTGTCAAGTTTCTCTCCAAGAAGAACCAGCCTCTCTGTTTGATCTGATCAGAGGTGTACTGCTGTAGTTCTTCTGAAATTTTCAGAGTTCTCTCCAGGTACAGGTTTCTGGAGGTGGCAAACACTGGATACTTCAGCTCACAGTATCTGTTTGCAAATTTAATGGGATCATTGGCAGGGAGGAGCTGGTCAGCCTTTTCCTGCGGGGTAAAGTGCTTTTCCCGCCAAGAGTCATCATGCATAATGTCCAGAATAGACATAGAGGATTCACCTCTTTTCCGTTTGCCAGTTGTTGCCTTTCCTTTTCCTTTTCGTTGAGGGTCAGACATCCTGAAAAACAGAAATTCCAGGATATAATTGAAGAATAAAAACAGGAAACTAAGTATGCAAATAGAATAATAGCAATATAAGCACATAGTGGCAAAAGAGCAGTAGAATTATGAAATGAGTTGAATAATTGTGCATTTTGGATTATTTTGGAGTTAGAAATCTGAGATGAGAAATCACAATCCAAAATATATTATAAGTAGAATACCTGTTAATTAAGAGAAACAATAATCATGCTATGGGTGAAAAAGTTGAAGGAGTTAGTTAAAAAGCAAAGGGAGAAGTTAGAAAGTTAAAAGTGGTTAAAAGTGAAAAAGTAGAAAGCAGTGAGTTAGGAGAAAAAAATTAAAGTAAGTGGCATTGAGAAATGTTTCCTAAGTAACAAGAAATTCATAAATTTAAAGACTAGTCAACTCATATTCAAAAATATCAGGTTATTGATGATGATTCATAAAGATAGCAAAAATTAAAATCGAATCATCAATAGTGCAATTTATTAACCAGGAAATCGAAAGGAATAAGAATACTGGCCCGTGCATGCATGAATTGGTTTGGTAAAAGCTAAGTAATGCAAAATTCAAATTGCCAAAACCAAAACATGAGTGAAAATCAAAACAATTTGCAGAAAATTGGGCAGCATTCCGGCTAAAATTGGATGTTCCTGGGTAATAAACAGCAAGCAAAATAGTTCATATAAATTAAAATAAAGCTGCAAATAGACACAAGTAATATGAACATGAAAAGGGCAGTGTAAAAGCAGCATGAAATAGTGAAGAATAGCATATGAACAATACGATCATCACAGCAAAATCAGAATTACGAAATTGATAAAACAAGAAGCAAGAACAGCGCAATTATCAGGCCTAAATCTACTAACCACATCCTAGCTACCTAACCACCTAGAATTCACTACAAACATGCATCTCTAACTAGTCTAATTTTGAACATAAACTGAAAAATATGCAACTAACTACGAATGAAAGAAAAAATGGCGTTCGGCGGAACCTGGTGGTTAGAGGCACAAGTATGGAACTAAGAGAGATGGTGGGAGTGGGGTAGTAGTGGCGGCAACGCGCCGGTGACGTAGGGCTGCGCGGTGGCGAACCGTGGTGGCGGCAGGGATGGTTTGGTGGTGCTGGGTTAGGGTTGGGGTTCAGGGAGGGGAAGGAAGGGGGGTTCGAGGGTTGTGGGGTGGAGGGTGGTTGTGATGGTGGGAGGCGGTGCTGAGAGAAGGGAAGAGAAGGAGGGGAGAAGGAAGAAGGAGGGGGGTGGGCGTCGCGGTGGGTTTGGGTGGTTGGCACCGGTGCAGCGGTCAGGGGTGGTTGGCGGTGGTGATGGGTGCAGAGGAAGGAGGGAGAGAGCAGAGGGGGAATAGGTTTTCGCGTGGTTGGGTTAGTGATTTTGAATCCACACGAACGCGTGGAGCATGCGATCGCGTGGCTAGGGTAGAATGGGGTTGACACGATCGCGTGAGTGACGCGATCGTATGGAATGGGTAAAAGGATAAATGACGCAGTCGCGTGAGGCACGCGACCGCGTTGCTGGAAATTGTGCTAAACACACAATTCCAGTGTCGTTTCAACGCAACTCTCTGTCTCCATTGGGGTGCCATAATATCCACGTGACGCGAATGCGTCGCTCACGCTTTCGCGTGGGATGGGTGTTTTACAAGTGACGCGTTCGCGTCAGGGATGCGAACGCGTGGGCCATTTTGTGCTAAACACACACCAACCGCACGATTCCAGCCCAGATTTCTGGGCGTTGGATTTTTACGCCGATTTCCAGATCAGGCGTCCATGTGATTGACGCGAAAGCGTGGGAGGTAGTTTTCGCAACTGACGTGAACGCTTTAGCGATGCGGTCACGTGGAACAATTTGTGCCAAAGCCACGCCTCCAGCCACGCTTTCGCGTGACTTTCTGTTCACTTTCCTTTTCTTCTTAATGCACTGGTGACGCGGACGCGTCAGCGACGCTGTCGCGTCGCGTGCAAAAAAAAAATTTTTTGTATGCAATTATGCAGTATGCAATACTAATGCAAATGCTACGAATAACATCCAGGTTCAATAAAAATAATATAACATAAAAACAAACAATACGAAATAAAAATTGAAAAAGAAACGACCATACCATGGTGGGTTGTCTCCCACCTAGTACTTTTAGTTAAAGTCCTTAAGTTGGACATTTGATAAGCTTCCTGTTATGGTGGCTTGTGCTTAAATTCATCCAGAAATCTCCACCAATGTTTGGAATGCCAACAGCCTCCGGGGTCCCAAACTTGGCATGTAAAGCTTTTGATCAGCTTCAAACAGATTCTCAGGCTCCCGGGGTGACGAATGTCGGAATAGATTCTAGGATCCCAAACTTTGCTTTTAAATCCACCGTTGTCTTGATATATATTCTTCGATCCTGCCGGTTTAGAAATTGTATTCTCACCAAGATGACCAAACATCTTCCGAGACCCATTCAATTGGACTTGGTACCAATCCTTGCACTTCGAATTGAAGCGCGGAACCTTATTGAACCTTGTACACCAGCTCTGAGTACGAGCTATTTCCCTCTTACTCTTAAAGCTGCAAAGAGCTCTAAGCTGGCCATCTGTTTCAAGCAAACCATATTCAAGTGGAAAAGTAAAGATAAATGTTAAGGATTGTACCCGCTTGAAGCTTGTATTAGGTGGTAATGGCCTTGGGATAGGTGTTTCCAGTGGTTCTGTAAGCTCTACTCCCTTGTATTCTTCTGTGAATTCCTCCACTTCTTTGCAAAACTCTTCAACTGCAACTGCGTCCTGATCAAAGTCTTCTATGTCTTCCTCATCACTTAAGTCATACGTTGGAGGTTGAGAGAAATCTACCTCGACGTCATCTTCGTATTCACTTGGATAAGGTTCTTCAGGTTCAAAGAATTCAGTTGCGGATGTGAGTTGTGACTAGGAGAGCTTGATTTATGATGATCACTGCCCATGGAATCAACTTCTTGGTCTGTTCTGTCCAATTTTTCACAAGGTATATGCATTGGAGGTTGTGCACTGTCCTCTTTGGCATCAATTTTGGACTTCTCAGCGGAATCCTTTATAGTTCTTGATTCCCATAGAGGTTCAGCATCTCCTAAATCTTCAACCACTTCTTCCTCTACAGCTATCATGGCTTCCTCTACTTGTTCCAATACAAAGCCATGCTTCTCATTGTCCACCGGAGTTTCTAGTGTTTCCTTCATGCTACGCTCTTCTTTTGATTCTCCACATGCAGCCATGGGAGTACTTTGAGTTCTCAGATGTCGGTAGGCTATTATATTTACTACCTCGGTTAAGGCAATAGTGAGTTCCAGTACGCCATTTTGTATCCTTGCTTGCCCTTGAAGAAGAACACGAATTTTGTCATTCATTGGAGGTTGGGGTGGGTATGAGGGTTCATTGGTTGGGAGAGAGGGTTAAAAATAATAATGTGGTGGTTCTTGGGAGTAATTGGATTGGGATTGTGGTGGATAAGGGTCATACGGTGGTGAATGGTGAAAAGGAACTTGTGAGTGTGGTGGTTCAAATCTATGTTGAGAGGATGGTCTATAAGCACAGGGTGGGGCTTGTTGGTAATTGCAAGGTGGTCCACCATATCTATTAGCTTGGTGTGCATTGTAAAGTGGTCCTCGTCTATGATTGATGCACGAAAAACTTGTCTCGCAACAAATTTCCTTCGGCAAGTGTACCGAATTTGTCGTCAAGTAAAAACTCACAATAGAGTGAGGTCGAATCCCACAGGGATTGATTGATCAAGCAACTTTAATTAGAGGAATGTTCTAGTTGAGCGAATCAGAATTTGAGTTGAGAATTGCAGAAAATAAAATGGCGGAAATGTAAATGACAGAAAAAGTAAAATGCTAGAATTAAAGACCTGAAAATAAATGACTGAAAGTAAATTGCTGAATTGTAAATGGGAATGGGGTATTGCTCATAAATGTAGATGGCAGAAATTAAAGAGAATGGGTAAGATCAGAAATGGGGAGTTCATTAGGCTCAGGAGATGTTGCATTCTCCGGATCAATTTCATTTTCATCTCTTCCTCAATCAATGCACTCATTGATCTCCTTGGCAATCTTAAGTGATCGAATTAAAATTTCTTGTAATTCAATCTCTCAAATCTTGATCAATAGCCAATTCCTTGGTCAATTGCTCATGAGAAGAGATGAAGTATGGTCACTGATTATACCAGATGTATTTCCCAAATCAAGTGTTGAGAGGATTATAGTCACATATCCATCCAAACCCAATTTGGTCCAGCATGAGAAAGCATTTCTAGCATGATATCTTCATTCCTCTTTCAAGGTTCAGAAGAGATCCAAGTTTGAATAGCTTCTTTTCCAAGATAACTACCCAATTGGATGAAGATCAAAAGCTTTCAAGTAAAATCAAGAGAAAAGATAGAAGAAGAATAATGAAAACTAGTATTGATCCATCAAATTACAACAGAGATCCCTAACCCAATGAAAGGGGTTTTGTTGTTCATAGCTCTGGAAAATGAAAACAAAGATGGAGAATACATGATGAAACAAGAAGTGCAGAGAAAGTAAATACAGAGAGTAATTCTATGCCCAGAGGCTCCTTATAATTTCCAACCCCCAATTTAATTCAAAGCTACTCCTATATATACTACTCTTTTGTTCTTCTAGTTGGCTCTTCAAGTCTTGGGTATGGGCCTTTAGATCTTGAGTTTGAAGCAGTTCTCTTCTTCATTGGGCTTGGCTTTACTTGCAGAGAGAAAGTGTGAAGTGGGCAGAGACTTTAGCTCAGAACGTTAGTGGTGTTAACGTTCAGTGAAAATATGGGTTCGAGAACGTTAGTGACA
>NC_029785.2:50689749-50698778 GCF_000816755.2 Arachis ipaensis | reverse complement strand
GTTCACGTTAACTTAGTTAACGTGACTCTTAACGTGGAAGAAAGGAAATGGGCAATGATGGCTTTGAGAGCGTTATTGGCAATTACTTTTCTCATTAACTTTGCAAGTTACTCCCATTCCACGTTAGTGTTAACGTTAGTGTAACTAACGTAGCCACTAATGTGGTTCTTCTTTGCTTCCTTTGTCCTGAAATCAAGCAATAAAGCGCATCAAAGTTCTAGTCCAAGTCATGGGAAATGCAACATCCAATTTGTCCTTAAATTCATGCAAAATCCTCATGAAATCATGTAAAGTGCACAATGTATGCTTGAATCAAGATGTAAGTGAATATCTACCCAAAACTAGCTTATTTCCTAAGGAAATACATGAAACTACCCTAAAAATAGTAAAGAAAAGGTCAGTGAAACTGGCCAAAATGCCCTGGCATCAATGATACTGTGGAGGGTGTTGTTGCCTAAAGGGTTGATCAAGTCCTCGTGGCTCCATCCATCTTTGATAGCTCTGACCTTGATGCATGTTCCTGCTATAGCTTTCGTTCCCTTCAACAATATTAGAACCAAACTCAAAGCGAGAGGGGTGAGAATTCATAGTAGCTAATGGAAATAAAAGGAGAAAACAAAAACAAATAAACAAGTAAAAGAAAAATATTTACAATAACCAATAATAAGGCACACGTTTGCAGCTCCCCGGCAACGGCGCCATTTTTGAAGGACGGAAGATTAATGGTTTAGAATTCAGAATAAATTCTCGTTGCAAGTATAGTTTCAAAACCAAGCAATCAACCTTTCTTACAAAAGTTTTGGTTGTCACAAGTAACAGACCCCTTTAAAATTGATAACCGAAGTATTTAAACCTCGGGTCGTCTTCTCAAGGAACTTCAGGGAGGTGTTCTTATTATTGGTTATGAGTTTTGTAAATTGGGGGTTTTGAAAGTAAGGAACAAGTAATTTAACTGACAAGTAAAATAAATAAATAACTGTAAAATAAACTCTTGGCAAGGTATGAAAATTCAGAAGTCCCATCCTAGTTACTCCTATGAGAATGGAAGTTAATCCCACTTAGTTAACCCTTATGAAAGCAAGGGAAAGGCAAGTGAACTAATTAGTTAGATTCCCAAGTCCTAGCCAACTCCTAAGGAAAGACTAGAGTTAGTGGAATACCAGTCAATTAGCCGACATAACAACCAATCACGGATAGTTGATAACTCAAGAGCTTCCAGTTAATCAATTAAAGCCAATAATATATAAAGCTAAATAAGAATCTTAGATATGAAATACCTCAATTGCATTAATAAGAGAAAATCGATCTAAACATAAAGAGTCCATAAGCCAATCTGGCAACATAAGTAATTGAATGAGAGCATTAAAGTATCCGAAAGTAAAAGAAATATTGAACTTGATGAAGAGTTGAAATCCTAAATCCTTTAAGAGGAATCCTAATCCTAAAACCTAAGAGAGAGGAGAGAACCTCTCTCTAAAAACTACATCTAAATTATCAAAAGTGAATAATTAAAGGCCTCCTCATGAATGGATGCATTTCCCCACTTTATAACCTCTAATATGTGCTTTCTGGACTTGGATCTGGGCCAAAAAGGGTTTCAGAAATCGCTGGGAGCATTTTCTGCAGTTTCTGGTGCGTGACGTCTGTCACGCGTCCGCGTGGGTCACGCGGTCGCGTCATCTAGGAGTTTTCCTTGTCACGCGTTCGCTTCGGTCACGCGTACGCGTCATCTGCGTTCTGCTTAAGGCGCGCGTCCGCATCATTCACGCGTTCGCGTCGCTGCCTTTTCGCGCTAGGCATGCGGCCGCGTTGTCCATGCGTTCGCGTCGCTGCCAGTTTCTTCAAAAACTCCATTTTGTGCTTTCCTTCCATTTTTTGTATGTTTCTTTTTCCATCCTTTAAGTCATTCCTGCCTTAGAAGATCTGAAACTACTCAACACACAAATCACGGCATCAAATGGTAATAAAAGGTAATTAAAATAATTATTTTTAAAGCATAGGAAACGTGTTTTTCACATATATCACATAATAAGGAAGGGAAAGTAAAACCATACAATTTACATGAATAAGTGGGTGAAGGGTTGAATAAATCACTTAAATTGAGCACAATATATATCATAAAATATGGGTTTATCAGTGTGCCACGCCCTTGCCCTATGCTTGGCTAGGCTGCTCTGGAAAGTTGAACTAGCGTGGCACGCCCAAAGTCTGGCGTGCCACTCCCCTTTTGTGAGTGAGTGGTTCCTCTTTTTGGCGTGCCACGCCACGAACTCAAGTGGCACGCCCCAATGCTTCTTTGCTCTCTGAAAAACACTGGCGTGCCACGCCTGGTTGCTCAAGTGGCACGCCTAAGTGAAGAATGGTGAGTGGCGTGCCACGCCTTCGATACCAAGTGGCACGCCCCATGTAATTGGTCTCCTTCATCCTCTCTGAAAACTTATACCAGCGTGCCATGCCTAAAGGCTGGCGTGCCACGCCCATGATCTTATCTTGGTTTCAGTAGTTGGCGTGCCACGCCTTCGATACCAAGTGGCACGCCCCCATGTAATTGGCCTCCTTCATCCTCTCTGGAAACTTATACCAGCGTGCCACGCCTAAAGGCTGGCGTACCACCCACATGATCTTATCTTGGTTCCAGTAGTTGGCGTGCCACGCCTTCGATACCAAGTGGCACGCCCAGTCCTTGCTTTTGGTCCTTTGTGCATTGGCATGCCATGCCTGGTTGCTCAAGTGGCATGCCCAGTCTTCAATTGCCTTCAACCCCTTCTCTGGATTGTTGTACCAGCGTGCCACGCCATGCTGCTCAAGTGGCACACCCATGGATTTGTGAACTCTTCAAGCTTGGCGGCCACGCCTGGGTTCTTTAGTGGCACGCCCAAGTGACTTCTTAGGGCTGGCGTGCCACGCCTTCGATACCAAGTGGCACGCCATAGTGAAGGCTCTTTTTGGAATGGTCCGTTGGCATGCCACACTCCTTTGCTCAAGTGGCACGCCCATAGTAATTGATGGGTCAGGCGTGCCACGCCCAACCTGGCGTGTCACGCCCCTTTTGTGTCCCCATTGTAGCTCTCTGGAATAATGTATTAGCGTGCCACGCCCATTCCTGGCGTGCCATGCCCTCATGCATGCTTGGACTTCTTCTCTGGACTTTAGTACTGGCGTGCCACACCAGTGCATTTTTGTGGCGTTTGCTCCCAAGTGGCACGCCAGTTTCACACGCCCAGCTTCTTGTTTGTCTTCTACCCATTTTTTATTCCTTCTTCACCTGAAATTCAGCACAACTCATCTCAAAGTAGTGTACCATAATATTCATCAAATAATGCATGAACTGTACTGATCAAATGAGATTTATGCTCTTTTATGGTCTTCTTTATGCAAGAAAGAAGGGTAGATGATGCAAGTCATCACCTTACCTCATGCCGTAAAGCAAAGATTAATCAAAGGTTACGACAATTCTAACGCTTATACATAGATATATATAGAAAGGAATAAATATTCTAGAAGCCCGATGAAGAATTAAGCTCAAATACAGAATCACAAAGCGCGAGACATTCACATGAAGCTAAAAGCATAAAGGTACAAGATAAGGCTACGAAATATAAGGCATATATAGATATATAAGAATAATTCTAGAAGCCCGATGAAGAAATAAGCTCAAAAAAAGAGTTTCAAAAGCACGAAACGTTCACACATGGCTACACAAAACGAGGCACAAGATATAGAAGCGAGATATCAAGACATATATAGATATATAAGTATAACAGTCATAAAGTACTAGCCGCAACCTGCGAACTTTAAGCCAGCTAGTTATATACAGACAATACAGAGTTTTGAAAAGTAAAACAACATATAAAATATTTCTCTCAAATTTAGCCTCTAAGGCAAAATAGAATACAAAAGGGAGAGTACTAAACAAAATATACAAAAGTCTCCAAAAGATAATCAAGATCCTCCGCTCTGTCACCATCTCGCAACTCACCGAGGTGGGTTACGACCTGCATCTGAAAAACAACAACAGAATATGGTATGAGAACCGAAGGTTCTTAGTATGGTAATAGTGTCCAGTAATGTAAGGTATAAGATTCCGGGATGCCAGAGGCAATCCTAGAACTTCATATCCACACAAGATTCAACTTAAAACATAACTGAAATTAAAACCATAACTTTAAAACCTTTATGAAACAGGATAGATTATCTTAAGGGATTTCTAACTATCAGTTCACCGCTGTCCCACAGCCTTCACCAGCCTAACTGCCATGCGATCCCATCGCCACCACCTACCAAACCTCCTTAATCCCAGTAGAAATCACAAATAATAGTAATGCAAGTAAAACACAATTATAATCATGTATATCAAGTAATTCAAGAAACAATTAAGCTTGTTATACAACTAGGCAAAGCAAACAAACATATAGAATATGCACATGATGAGTGCCCATCCTATTGGCTGTGATATCACATCGTCGGTTCAACTTCCAACCCGACACATTCCCATTGGAATGTCGCCTTTCGGTCACGAATAAAAATTGGTACCTTCCCCAGGGTTATAGTGCCCGTCCACTTTCCTAAATTTATAGTGCTCGGCTCACTCTTGTGACTCGAAAGGATGCGAGCGAGATACTTAGCCACAGATCTCACATCACAACGTAAGCGGGATAAACCAACTGTCCTTACGCCACCGCCGTGATCTCGACAGGCGGGATTAACCTACCGTCCCTGCCAGGCACATAGCGTCTCAACAATCTCAGTATAAATAATATAGCAGTGGTTTTCATAAATCATTTTTCAGTACACATCAGTCCCCTCTGAGTCCTCGACTCGTCTCAACATCATCTATCTGAAAGTCACAATCTCATCATTTCAGTCATCATTTCAATACTCCGTCATCTCACTGAACTAATTCATCCTCAGTACTCCAGAATCCTAAGGCTCTGTCTTCTAAACTTTTTATCTGAATTTATCTAGTTACTTACTTAGGGTATTCTCTAAGTTTCAAAGCCTAAAAACAACTTAAAACACCCTAGATAAGCTTTACGGAAGTTCACAAGCTTACCGAGAAGGTAAAACAGTTAAAAACAAGGTTTTCTAAAAAAACAGGGCAATGTGCGTATGCTTAGGGTTGTGCGTACGCATAGGGTTGTGTGTACGCACTCCTAGAAGAGTTTTCACAAAGTGTGCGTACGCATAGAGGTGTGCATACACATAGAAGGCAAAATTTTCCATTTTACGTACACCCATAGATACGTAAGACCACCCTCAACAGAAAGCACTTCCCAGCGTGTGCGTGCGCACGATGTTGTGCATACGCACAACTTGCGAATTTTGCAAGGTGTATGTGTGCACACCAGAATGTGCGTACGCACGTTTTCAAAATTTTACAGGGTGTGCTTGCACACAAGGATGTGCGTACGCACAAGTCAAAACAAAGCCATCATTCACAAATCAGAAATTACAAATTCTGGAACATCACATAATTCAGATTTTTGACACTAACTTCCAACAATCATATCTTTTTCTACTAAATTCTTATTTCTAAAAAATCTATACTGTTTTAAATATCTTTGAATTATCTTTAATTTGATACAAAATTCATTCAATTTCAAAAACTGTAACTCAAGATATGATCCGCCAAAGTTTGTCAAAAATCCATTTTCACCAAAAATCTCTAAACTTCAATTTTACCAAACTCTCAATCCAAAATCACTTATTCCACATTTAAAATACTCCTAGTGTACCTAATTCATATTCATATACCTTTTATTTGTTTCATAACTTAGCAACACATAAAATCATCCATTCCATACACCAAATTCTACTTATAAACTCAAACCTCAACAATTTATATCACGAAATATCATTCCCCCATCCTCTATCAACATCAACAAACCTCATCATTCATTAACAATCCTCAAAATCCTCATTATCCAATCCCATCTCATACATCAACATTATCATTCACAAAAATCATCACAATCATCAAAATCATCATACATCACAAATATCAACAATCAATTTCAATCCTATCCTATGGTCCACTAGCCTAAGTGTCCAGAAATATTATATATTATATAGAGAAAACTGAAACCATACCTTGGCCGATTTTCAATATGTTCTATACACCAAATTTGTGTCCACACTAAGTCTCCAATCACCAATAATTAATCCAAAGCTCCAATAATTCACAAGTCAAACTAGACATACATAATTTTATCATAAATCAACACCTAGGGTTCATAAATTTCACAAATTCATAAGGTAAAGAGTTTTCTTACCTTCTCCGATGGTGTTTGGGGAACAAACCACCAATAGTCCAACCTTAGATACCACCTAATCAATCAAAACACAAAAATTCACTAAACCAATACCCACATTTTCGAATTTCTTAGGACTGCAGAAAAAAGAGAAAATTTCAAAATCTTACCAACACAAGTTAGATGAAACCAACAAACTCGGCGAGAGCTTCGTGTAACCGCTGACGGCACGCGAATCGTAGCACCGTAGCTCGAGTTATGGCCGCCGAAAGTTGGTGGTGAATAGTGACACTCTCTCTTCTCCTCTCTTCTCACTTGCAGCTATAATGTTAAGTTATAAAGGGTTAGGAGGCTGAAATGGCTTCACTTAAGGGTATATATATGTTGGGCTTGGACCCAACTTGGACCCGATCCAACCCGTTAGCGTTTTTGACCCGTTTGCCTCAAAATTGGGCCAAACCTTTAATTATTTTCCTAAGTTTTATCTACAGTTTTTACTGCTCTCACACAGTACCGGACAGATTTAAGCCGGTACTACCGGCTAATTTACCGATACGCATTTTTACACAATTTTTAACAGAAAATTATATTTTCCAACTTAGAAAAATCTATTGAGTCCAAAAATCATATTTAAAATTTCTAATTAACATTCTAAATTTTTGGACAATTAATTTAATTTAATTAAGCGGCTAATTAATCGTAGTTCTTACAAAAGCTATGGCGAGAAATGTAATTTTTTTAAATCATGACCAATTTAGAAACCGATTAGTTTATAATATTATTTTTATCCAGACACTAATTCTTATGCTAAGGATTAAATTAGCGACTAACCACGTAGTGATCGATTTAGTGACCAACTAGGTTTGTTCGTCGCTAAATTAGTCAATAATCATTAAAAATAGCAACTGATTTAGCAACCAACTACTTTAAAATTTGGATTTTATAGGTGGTCACTAATGCATCGCTATATTAATACTTAGCAATGGATTTAGCGACCAACTTTCTAGCGACTGATTTAGTGACCAGCTATTTTTCAGTCTATCTTTATGTTGGTGACAAAATCGGTTATTAAAATAGCTACCAATTTAGCCACTGATGGCCCTCAAAGATTAAGTTTTTTTGTTTTGGTTGCTAATTCGATCTCTAAATTAAAAAATAGCGACTGATTTTAGCTACCAGCTAGATTGGTTTCGTTATCAGTTGCTAAATCGGTCACTAGTTTCTATTTTAGCGACCAACATTGGGTAGTCCCTAAATTGGCCGCTAATTGATTTAGCAACTAACTTTTATTTGGTCCTAGAAAAATTTGATCAATCGTAATATCGGTCGCTAATTGTGATCGATTTTGTGGGTTGCTAAAATTGGTCACTATTCCAAACCTTTATTGTTGTGAGAGGTTTAAAGTTCAATTCTTATTGAACTTTTTAAAAAAAAAAGAAGAATTATTTAAGCATAAGATAAATAAAAAGAGAAAGAAAACCTATGTAATAGATTTTAATAAATATTTTTTATTTGTTTAAACTTTTGGAAGAATAAGAGTAATTATTTAAATCAGTCCCTAAGGATTTTAAAAGTGGACATTTTAGTCTCCAAGAAAGATTAATATACAAATCAATTCCCAAAGTTTTACTCCGCCAGATAAATTAGTCTTCAGTTCATTTTCTGGCAGAGTAATTACCAAAATCAATCCCCAAAAATTTTAAAAGTTGACATTTTAGTCCCTAGAATAAATTAATACACAGATTAATTTCTAACATTTTTCTCTGTCAGACATAAGAATCTTCCGTCCAAAAAAAATAAAATAAATTTATTATTATTATTATTAATTGCATAATAATATTTCTACAAAAAATTTAAGGTTGAAACTATTTGATATTTTTGTATTTAATGTAATCAAAAGATGTCCTATTTTAAAAAATATATTTGTATTAAAAAAATGTTTTAATTTGGATTTGAAAGCATCATTATTTACCTTACTTGTTTCTAACGAAAATAGTGTATTAATATGTTAGTGTCGCCATCTACATACACAAAACTAAATTAATAATAATAAAGGTCGACATATAATAAAAGCAAAATGGACGGAGACTGTTATGTCTGATAGAGAAAAATATTGGAGATTGAACTGTATATTAATTTTTTTGGGGGACAAAAATATTCGTTTTTAAAATCCTTAAAAACTGATCTGAGTAATTATTTTAACGAAAAATAAATTGAAAACTAATTTATTTATCAGAATAAAATTTTAAAAATTGATCTGTGTATCAATTTTTTTTAAAAAAAACTAAAATATCTGCTTTTAAAATCTTTGTGGATTAATTTGAGTAATTACTCGAAGAATAATATTACAACAATCATATCTTATTATTAGGGACCAAAAAAAACTAATCATGTATATTAATTAATTAATTTTGGAATGTGAAAAGTCTAAAACAAGTTTGAGTATCCGGTCTTAAACATTAATGTTTAGTTCGTGAATAAATTTTCATATGTGCTTTCCATCAGCATATATTCTATACTTTAGAGAAAAGGAAGATCTTACAGTGTAAATTGTAATCGATGGCTTCGAATGCATTTTTCAATCAACATCTTTCTTCGTATAGACATATTTAAAAAAATCTAAAGCTAGACTTGGAAAATTTTGTTTAGTATCTTTATCCCTTACGATCATAGCTTGGTTACTTTTGCCGCACAAAAGAAAATTAAAGAGAAAGGAGTAGAGATTAGAGAGTAAAAACTAAAATATAAATATTTAATGGAAAAATTTATATCAATTAA
>NC_029785.2:50682108-50689709 GCF_000816755.2 Arachis ipaensis | reverse complement strand
AAAAAATGAAGATTATTTTTGTTAATAAAAAAATCAATAAAAGAACTTATCATGTAAAAAAACAATATTTTTTATAAATTTAATAAAAAATTTTACTCTTTACTCAATTATATTTTTCACGAAAAAAATTCCGTTATATGTTAATATAACCGCGTAGCCATGGTGGGGTCAAGATGACCATTGGATCACGTTTGAGACTTTTGCTTCACTTCTTTGCTAGTTTCAACTTACAAACATAACAAGGCCAACCCCAAATATTGTTATTGTGTGCTGTAAATAAACATATTTTCTTTTAACTTTTGTTATACCCTTCTTCTCTCCATATTTTTGGGCATTTCTCTCCAACACTAGAGCCGGAGAACCTCTGTATATGCCTTGACGTATCGGCACACACAACCACCAACCACTTTGCAACACGTGTCATTCTTGCATTGGCTAAGGGTCGCTACCGCTAGAAATGCTACGCCCCCAGCCACATATCTAGAGGTAAAAACCAGTTGAGATTCAACAATAAAAAAGGTGTAATGGCCATCTATCATGGTAGAAAACTTTAGAATTTAATAGAATAGTCCGTAAATTAAAGAAAAGAATTCGTAATCTTCGAAATATCACAAATTTATGACAAAATGCATCTCTAAGACCATCTTAGAAGAGCATTAATTAAATCACATGCACCATTAGGTGCATTTTATCACAAATTTATTATATTTTGGAAACGTTAACTTAAGCATTTTCTTATTAAGAATGTTATTGTACTGGAAGCCTCCGATACAGGTTGAGAGATGGATTGGAAACTTGTGGGTTGAGGCGGATGCCAGATTATTTGATTAGAGCAATGGGAGGTGGTACCTGCAAAGACACTCTAATGCTCAAGTTAGAATGGATCTGAGAGGTATAAGGTGTGTAGAGTGAATGATATACTTGAGGGGGCCTGGGGTTCCCCTTTATATAGGTGATGGTAATTATCTTATCTTATCTGGTTCAGATAAGGGAGGTATTTGAATTTGATTGTTGGTTAGAAGATTTAGTGGGCCGGTTTTGGACCTTCTAGAAGGGTGAAGCGGTTCGGATCCAAGTAACCGGGTTTGGAGCCTGTTCCGGATGTGGAAGTCGTGGGCCAGATCCGTAACAGTTGCCCCCGGAGCGAGAGAGTGAGGGTGCTCGGTCTCATCACTGGAGGAACCTTTTTCTCGCTGTTGTGGTTTGGCAAGGAGATCGTTGTTTGATTTTTCTAGTCAAAGTAGGGGATTCGAGGAGTTCCTGGCCGTTTCATGGTCAAGCGAGGAGCGCGTTGTTTGGGCGTCTCATCACATGCCGGGTTTGATGACCGTTCCAAGGAAGGACTCAGAGATCGGGTCTGGAACAGTTGCCCCCGGAGCATGAGAGCATGCTTGCTTGGTCTCAATGCTAAGTTGTTTGGAGAGTCCGATTCTCCGTAGTTGTGGAGACTGTGAGGGGCCTAGAAAGGGCATGACGTTATCCTGCATTGATTGGCAGGATGTTGGTCAGTCCGGCTTTCCGCAAGTTGGAAGACCGTTAGCTCATGCTTGTTTTGTGTAGCCTTTTTTGGGCCGTTATTGTGAACTTATTTTAGGCCTCTTGGTGGGCCGATTTCAAGACTTTATTTATTTAGCTTATTTCCATTTTGTTGGCCTCGCGGTGATCGAACTTCGGGCCATCATTTTTTGTTGTTTGGATACCCGTTTTGTTATTTGGATATCCGTTTTGTTGGCCTCGGGTTGATCGATTCCCGGGTAGCCGTTTACCTATTTGGATATCCATTTTATTATTTGGATATCCGTTTTGTTGGCCTCGGGGTAATCGATTCCCGTATATCCGTTTACTTATTTGGATATCCGTTTTGTTATTTGGATCCGTTTTATTGGCTTGGGGGTGATCGATTCCCGGGTAGTCATTTACTTATTTGGATATTTGTTTTATTATTTGGATATCTATTTTGTTGGCTCCGGGGTGATCGATTCCCAGGTAGCCGTTTACTTATTTGGATATTCGTTTTATTATTTGGATATCCGTTTTGTTATTTGGATATCCGTTTTATTGGCGTCGGGGTGATCGATTCCCAGGTAGCCGTTTACTTATTTGGATATTCTTTTTATTATTTGGATATCCGTTTTGTTATTTGGATATCCATTTTATTGGCTTCGGGGTGATCGATTCTCGGGTATCCGTTTACTTATTTGGATATCCGTTTTATTATTTGGATATCCGTTTTGTTGTCCTCGGGGTGATCGATCCTTGGGTAGCCGCGTTTAGTTCGTGCCGTCGGACGGGGCAATGCTTTTGAAAAAATGAATTTCATTTGTGGTTTGGGCCTCGTTAAAACCTCCTCGATCTTGTTTCTTTGGAAGGATGTTTCTACGTATAATAGCACCGTAAGTTGGTGGAAATTCAGGATCTTAGGAGCTTGGCCCCGTCTAGTCTTTCAAGCCTATAGGCTCCTTTTCCGATTACCGTCTTGATTTGGTAGGGACCCTCCCAGTTGGCCGTGAGTATCCCTTCTCCGGAAGTGGGTGGACCGATATCGTTTTGTCGTAAGACGAGCTTTCCTGGTCCGAAGTCTTGTCGTACCGTGCTGCCATTGTACCTTAGGCTTATTCTCTGTTTTAGGGCTAGCTCCCGTAGGTGTGCTATGCTCCTGACCTTGTCTGCAAGGTCCCACTCTGCTTCTTTGTCGTTTCCTCGCACGATTCTGTGCGAACTTTGGTCTTGGCGTGCATCGAGGTCGGCGAGGAAAATGCCTACCGCATCTCGGGATCTCTTGCGGAGGGTCGAGCTGGTGTTCTCACATTCTACCGTGACTTCCCAGTCTCCGTGTATTGTGCCGATAGTGCCGTCGTCAGCTTGGAACTTCATGAGTAAGAATTTGGTGAAAATGACCGCCAAGAGGTTGTTAATGGTCTTTCTCCCGAGGATGATGTTGTAGGAGATGGAGTCTTTGAGGATGACGAATTCGGAGAGGATGGTCTTTCTTTGGTTCCCGGCTCCGATGGTGAGGGGAAGTGTGATGGTGCCGTCCGGTTGAAGGGAGTTATCTCCGAGCCCAGTTATCCCATTACGGTGGGTTTGTAGGTTTTCATTTCGGAGCCCGAGTTTGTCAAAGGCTCTCCTGAAGAGGATGTTGGAATCTGCTCTTGTGTCGACTAGTATTCTTCTAACCAGCCCGGTTCCTATCTTTGTGGAGATAACGAAGGGGGCATCTTTCGCCGAGGAGCCGTATCGGCAGTTCTCGGTGGGATAATGTTATCGCATTATTGGTGATGATTGCCGAGGTTTGGTTTCTGACTGCCAGGACCTTGAGGTCCTTTTTTAGTGTTGATTTCAACTTTTCCGGTGCATCCTTGCCCGTTATGACGTTGACGACTATGGTCGGGTCTGTTTTCAGACTTTCCCGGGGGCCTTGTCTTTGTGTTCTTGGGTTGCGTCCTTCCCTCTCTGGCGATCTGTCTCTTTCTATGCGTTTCGGCTCCCTGATGATCTTGGTGAACTTAGGAAGCTTGCCGTCTCGCATGGCTTGCTCCAGAGCGTCTTTTTAAGTCGATGCAGTCTGTGTTCTGTTCCCGTATCCTCAGTGGTAGTCACAATATAAGCTCTTGTTGCCGCCCGTTCTTTCCTTAACTAGTCGGGCCTTCGGAAGGACGCCTCGGTCCCCTATTTGGTGGTAGATCTCAGTGATGGGAGCTGACAAAGGGTGTAATTTGAGAATTTCCCGATTCTGAGGGGTCGGTTTGCATTTGTCGGTTTGGGGATGTTCCTTTTGGTTTTCTCTTGGTGGGGGTTATGTCGAGGTGTTGTGTTACCGTGCTGTGTGTTGCCGTGAACCCGTTTATTGGCGGCTACGACTTGGCTTACCTCTTCGTCGTTTATGTATTCCTTTGCGACACCTTGGATCTCGCGCATGGTCCACACCGGTCTGGTGGTGAGGTGTTTCCGGAAGTCTTCATTCATGAGTTCGTTAGTTAGGAAAAGGCTTGCGACTGAGTCCGTGAGTCCATTGACCGTCAAGCACTCGTCGTTGAACCGGCCAAGGTATTTTCTCGTGGACTCATCCTGTCTCTGGGTAACTCCTAACAAGCTAATGAGGTGTTTGGCTTTTGTGATTCTGGTGGTGAATTGGTCCATGAATATTTGCGAGATATCGTGGAAGCCAATTATGGATCCATTGGGAAGGGCGTTAAATCATTTAATCGCAGGGCCGGCTAGGGTTACCAGGAATGTCTTACATCGAACCGTGTTGGCGGCCCTGATAAACCCCATATTTAGGGTTTATCTTGTGCTTGATTTAGGGGATTTTATGACCTTTTACCCATATTTATTCAATGAAATAGCATGGTTTCATAATTGTCTCCCAATTTGTGCTTAAGTGTGAAAACATGCTTTCTAGGTCCTTAATTAGCTAAATTCAATTCACCCTTGATTCCACTAGATGCCTTGATTTGTTTGTTAAGTGATTTCAGGTTGAAAATGCTAGGAATGAATCAAAGAAGTGAAGAGGAAAGTATGAAAAGTGGAGAACACATGGAAAAAGCCAAAGATTTGAGAAACATCATCCATGCGCACGCGCACTGTACGCGCACGCGTGGATCACGAAATCTTCAAGGGACGTGCACGCGCACTGTACGCGTACGCGCCGGTGGGCGCACATGATTTTTTAATAGAAAACGTGCCCATTGATTTTGAGAAGCTGTGGGGCCCAGTTGCAACCAATTTTGGCGCCCAAAATGCTTTAAAAGACCAAGAATTGAAGGGGAAATCATCATTCACACACTTAGCATCATTTACACACATTAGGATTAGTTTAAAGTAGTTTTAGAGAGAGAAGCTCTCACTTCTCTCTAGGATTAGGATTAGGTTCTAGATCTAGATTAGAATTTCTTAGATCTAGGTTTAATTCATGCTTTGATTTACTTTTCCTTTATCAATTCTTCTTCTTCTACATCTCCTCTTTCTAGTTTTGCATTTAATTCTTGTAATTTTCTACTTTTATGTTGATGCACTTTGTTCTTCCATTTTCCTTTAATGCAATCTATGATTCATGTTCCTTTATTGTTGATTTGTTTTAGTGTTGTTTAATTCCTTGCAATTGAGTAGTGTAGATTTACATTCCTTGCAATTTTACTATGCTTTCCTTTTATGCCTTCCAAGCATTTGATAAAATGCTTGGTTGGATTTTAGAGTAGATTTTAGTGCTCTTGGCTTGGAAAGGTAACTTAGGAACTCTTGAGTTACTAATGTCCAAGGGATTGACGATTGGGAGCCATTAACGCTAGATCTCACTAATTGATATGGTGTAGAACTAAGACTTATGGACTTGGATTGATGTAGCTCACTTGACTTTCCTCTACTATTAGTTAGGGGTTAACTTAGTGGGATTGATCCTTGCCAATTCTCATGTTGTGGTTAGTGATAGGGATAGAGATCCTTGACCACCAAACCTTGCCAAGACCTTGTTAGTTGTTAGTTTGTTTTCATTGCCATTTACATTTTATGTCTCTTGTCTCAAAAACCCCAAAACATACCTCATAACCAATAACAAGACATTTTATTGCAATTCCTAGGGAGAATGACCCGAGGTTCAATACTTCAGTTTATAAATTTAGGGGTTTGTACTAGTGACAAACAAATTTTTGTATGAAAGGATTATTGTTGGTTTAGAAACTATACTTGCAATGAGACTTCATTTGTGAAATTCTAAACCACACAAAAGTCTAATCATCAGGCCCCTTCCAGGTTCATTTTGGCCTCGGAGGCCGTTAGGTGTTCCTGGGGATCCTTGGTTCCGTCATACTTCATATCTGTGGGTTTGTCGAAACCCTTAGGGAGTTTTGCTCTCAGGATTCTTTCAATAAAGGGAGTAGCTCCCATTATCATGTGGTGGTTTCTTGTGCATTTGGCTTCTTGGTGTTGTCGGTCGTCGTCCGTGTCGTGTTGATGACTCGGGTCACAGGAGACGCTGCGATCGTACCTCTTGTCGTGTCGCCGTTTGGGCGACTTGTCGTGCCTTCTGTCATTCGCGTTGCGTTGGTGTCCTTGGTCGCGGGAGACGTCGTGCCGTTTGCTGTGTCATTGCTCAGGTGGCCTGGTGTTCCTGGTATCGTGGTGAGATTAGGTCCTGGAGGTTGCTTGACTTGAATGCTTCGGGTGGTACCATTCTTTGGGTGTAACTCGGCCTTTGAGGTTTTGCACCCTGAGGCACAGCTCTTGGATTATCTGGACCGCCTTCTCTCCCAGGCCGTCGGGTGGCCGGGCTTCAGTGGGAGGATGGTTGTCCTCTCTTGGTTGTTGCTGGGTTGGGGTTGGTTGGCAATGTGTCGGGCTTGTTATCCTCCCGTGGATGGGAGGAGTGTTATCTTGGATTTCGGGTGTTGGGCTTCATGGGTTTGAGTTGGGGTATTGGCTGGAGGATTGCTCCTCGAGGTTCTCCATCATGCCGCCACGATTTGGCAGTCCCCCGCATCTGTGCAAGAACCTTGAGAACTTTCTTGATCTCTTGGCTCCTGAGAGGTCTGAGCTTGGCCACGATGGTGGCGTTAAGGAGGTCGTTCATGATGAGCTTCCTTATGAATTTTCAGTAAGGTCCGAAGGGAGGATCATGGCGACAGAGTTATCATAGGTGAGGCGGCGGATGGCAGAGGTTTGGAACCTTGTGTTGAAGGAGGTGACCTCGTGGGTTTGGAGGAAGAGCTTGAAGAGTTCAAAAAAAGAAGCAACCACGGTGGGCATGAAACCGAAGTAGGGGGTGATGAATGAGAGGGTCCAAAAGGTGGAGGTGTCCCACTAAAGGGAGGCGAGACTTTGCGCTCGGAAGATTTGGAATTTCACCGTTGGAGTAGGGCGAAGGTGCATAAAGAGTGTTATCACTAAGAAGGTGATTGCAAGTCGGAGAAACATTGTTCCTTTGGGATTTCGCCGTTGGAGTAGGGCGAATGTGTCTTATCACTAAGAAGGTGATGCAAGTTAAAGAAATATTATTCCTTTTTGCTCTCAGTTACGAGCAAGAAATCAAGTGAGTGAGTTTGAGGATTGCTCTGGGTTATCCGCCATGCCTCCACGACGTTGCAAATTTTTCACAGACAGTGCCAATGTACTGGAAGCCTCTAGTACGCATTGAGAGATTGATCGAAAACTTGCGGGTCGAGGCGGATGCCGAATTATTTGATTGGAGCAATGGGAGGTGGTACCTGCAAAGACACTCCGACGCTCAAGTTAGAATGGATCTGTGAGGTATAAGGTGTGTAGAGTGATTGACATACTTGAGGGGGCCTGGGGCTCCCCTTTATATAGGCGGTTGTAATTATCTTATATTATCTTATCTTATCTGGTTAAGATAAGGGAGGTATTTGAATTTGATTGTTAATTAGAAGCTTTAGTGGGCCGGTTCCGAACCTTCTAGAAGGATGAAGTAGTTCGGATCCAGGTAACCAGATTTGGAGACTGTTCCAGATGTGAAAGTCATGGGCCGGATCCGTAACAGTTATATTTTTTATTCATTAGATAAATTTTGGCTATTATATTTGTTATATTTTATATAAATATTTTAAATTTATAAGAATATCTTATTATTCTAATTGATTAGATTGTTT
>NC_029785.2:50659733-50681980 GCF_000816755.2 Arachis ipaensis | reverse complement strand
ATAATATTATATTATTACATATTAAAGTGGATGAGTAGTGGGCTCAGTTATTGTGGGCCTGGCCGAAAGAGTTTCGTGAGGTGCCACGTAGTGAGCCCCTAGCGGTGTTACAAATGTGGTATGGGGAACTTCATCCACCCTCAGACGCTCCGGATGAGACAAAATGAAAACAGAGGTCGTTACTAGTTAGTCAATGACATTGCAGTATTACACTATTAGCAAGAAATGAAGTTTATCCTTTTAGAAGAGAAATGAAGTTTGTATTGTATTTCTTTAGAGTAAAATATAATTTTTTTTTTGGGTTGAAGTTTGCTAAAAATTTTAAATTTTATTTCAAAAATTTTGATTTGTATTAAGTCTTTTAAGAATTTAATTTTGATGCACTGTCAATGTAAAGCAATTTTACATGTGTATTTAATTACGTACTTTTACATCAACAAAATAACTATCTTTTACATTGACTGTGTGAATTATTATAAAAAAAATGAATATAATTAGACAATTTTATAAAAAGTTTTACTGTCAATGTATTAAAATTAATATGTATACCATAATACTATGTGCATATCAAAATCAGTTATCATGTATTTGTGTATAAATATATGTATAGTTTAACTTATTTTTAGTTACTTTTTATTAAAGAAAAGTATAATTTTTTTAATTAATTACTGTTAATAATTTTTTAATACTTATTTATTTNNAAAACTAATATTTTTATTATTATGAGTAAACACTCAACCCGATCCTTGTCCAAAAAAAAAAGGGACACTACGGCTTTCAATCTTTTAATTTTGGGACAATACGACCCCTCTTTTAAAAAAAACCGTTAAATAGTAACGAAAATTAGATTTTGTGGGTAGTTTTATTTGTAATTTGTGGTGTTTTAAACTCCCACAAACTATTAATAAGTTTATTTTTGAAAAATTTCTTCACTGATAGTGGTTAAGTGGAGAAATTAAAGACCACTGCTGAAAATGATGTCACAAAAAAAAATAATTGCAGTACGAAGACCTTTTAAAGGAAAAAAAACCATCGAACAAGAAATAAAATAAAATAATATTAAATGTTGATGATATTTGTAGTGGTGATGATGATAGTAGAGGAGATAACGAAGGTGATAAAAGTATGGTTGAATAATAGAAGTAGTAGAAGTAGAAGTGATAACACTACAAGAAAAATACTGAGTACCGTCGGATTTAGCAGCATCATTTACCGTCGAATTTAGTGTTAGTTTTTGCGTCGGATACAAGGTAGCTTGGATTTTCCGAAATGTTTACCGTCGGATTTTATATTCTGACTCTGAATCCGACGGTGATTAGTGGTGTGAAATATGATTTCACTGACGCCAACTTTACCAGCAGTTTTACCGTCGAATTTTGCTGACGGTAAATTGCTTTAGTAAAATGTTACATTTAGTTAATTTACGATCAGAAAATTTCGACGGTAATACATTTGGAGCAAAAGCGTTTCAAGTGGATAGCGGCAAAGCTAGAAGGAAGAGACCCCGGCCCGATTCCTAGATCTTCATCCGAGCTAGCTTGGGAGGAGCATGATGCAGTTGACCATCCCACTCCTGAATCCACCAGCTGAAGGTGGACCCTCTTCGTCCTCCCGGATCGTAAGCATATACGGAGGACCGTGCACAAATTAAGTGTGGGGAGGATCGATGACTTCAAGGGGCGTAAAAGTTTCTCTTTTAAAGACACTTTGCAATGTTTCTTGTGGTACTTTTTTTTTCATTTTGAGTACTTTTTCTATTGCATCTTGTTTGGTTTGTTGTGAATATTTCTTTACCGTTTATGGATATTTAGTAGTTAATATTTGCATATTGCATGATAGAATGAATAAGTTGGTGAAACACCAAGGAATTTCCATGAAACCTTTTTTCTAAGGGCGTACCATTGATTGAATTGAAGAAAAATTGTGTTTACCAACTTGCTTGGAGTATTTTGTTTGTAGAACATGGAAAAGAGCTCGAACAACATGCCTTGTGAGATTTGAACTTTAATATATGGTTGCATTTTTCATTGATTTGCAATGATTCTTTATGTGTGATTATACTCCTTTTTTATTGTGATCATTGATTTGCATGATTCTTTATGTCCTGTATTTGTGTTTGGATGCATTTAGCATGATTGAGGCCATCCTTGATGATAAACTCACTAACCTATAAGGCCAACCCTTGCATTCACCTTTGTAAACCCCTTTGAGCCTATGAATCCCCTTTTGTTCTGATGATAACACATTACTCTCCTTAAGTAGAAAATCATTGATGTCCCTGAATTACTCTTTGATTAGCTTGGGTGGATTAGTGTGTAAAGTCTAAGTGTAGGAGAATTTTGGGAAGCATTGGTGATAGAGGTATGAACTCATTGTGAAAATTTTGACAATTAGGTAATGCTCATGCATTTCATTAATTAAAACATATGCATTCATAGTTCAAATAATAAATAAATAAAAAAAACTTGTGCATAACAAAGTATGAAATAAAAGAATAAATAAAGGATGCATATGCCATGTTTGAAAAGAAAATGCATGAGTGAGGTGAGATAGAAAAAGGAAATGGGTAGGAAGGTTGCATTGTTATGTGACTGATGACAGGGTCTTTTAGGCTAGTTTCACCAGCCTTTTTCTTTGTTTTTGATAGGTTTTATGCACTTTCTTGAGTTATAAGTAAGCCATTTGGATAGAAATTCATGCATACATAGATTCATCCAATTATGATTAATTTAATGCAAATTCATGAGAATTATGCTATAATTACTTGTGTGCTAAGAATTATTAGAATTCTCATGACTTTAGCAAGGCTTTGATGCATGTATTGGTTGATGATAGGTGAAAGAAAGCATGGAGGAAGGTTGAAGAATGAGCATGAAAAGATGGAGAAGAAGCAACGTTGGTGGCCAAGTTGGACCACCAACGTTGCCTCAAACGTTGGAAGAGAAACAAAGAACTTCTCTGCAAACACTGCTGATGCTCACGTTTGAGGTAGCGTTGGACATCCAACGTTACCCCCAACGTGGTGATAAAAAATTCAATTCTGGAGCTAAGTGAATTTTGAGTGACGCGTACGCGTGAAAAAGCAAAATTTGATATCCGCGCACAAGCGTGCGTCACGCGCACGCGTGGAATGGCAAAAATTAACCATCCACGCGTACGCGTGGGTCACGCGTATGCGTTAAAATCGAACGTTGGAGGTCCAACGTTACCTCAAACGCTAGCCTCCAACGTCCGCGATGCTCAGCCCAGAATTCAGATTTGAAGATTTTGAATCGACGCGTACGCGTGGATGGAAAAAAAGGCGATGCACGCTTAAGCGTGGAGTACGTGCACGCGTGAAAATGCCAACTTTGGAGGGAACGTTGGAGGTCCAACGCTGAAGCCAACGTCCCCTGCTTTGTTTTAAAACTGCAAAATAAAAATCTTGCATCCACACGCACGCGTGAAGCACGCGTACGCGTGGATGAGCATTTTTGACCCTTTTGCGCGGAAGCGCAAGGTATGCGTACGCGTAGGTTAGCTGACATTGGCCCTCCAACGTTGAGTCAAACGCCAATGACAGCAAGCTTTCTGGTTTTTCTGGTTTTGTTCTAAATGGTGTTTGAGTCATCGTTGGCCCTCAAACGTTGACTCAAACAGGAAGCATCAGGATTCAAATTTTACACAGATCTCTTCTTAACACCAAGGGCAACCAATTGGAGCCATTTTCAACCCAATTCCATCAAGGCCAAAAGCCCAATTCAGAGCTTGAAGATCAATGGAAGAAAGTGTATAAATAGCTTAGAATTTAAGTTAGAAAAGACTTTTACTTTTTTTGGAGCTTTTACTTTACTGGGCATTTTTACATTTTTTTTCTCTGTTTGTTAATTTTAGAATGTATCTTTCAATTCCAATTTCCATTCTGAGAGCTATGAACAACTAAATCCCTTTTCATTGGGTTAGGGAGCTCTATTTTAATTCAATGGATCAATAGTAGTTTTCATCTTCATCTTCTTTCTTTTCTCTTGATTTTTGTTAGAAAGCTTTCGGTCTTAATTCAATTGGATAGTTGTCTTGAGAGAGAAGCTATCCATAATTGGAATTCTTCGGAGCCTTGAGAGAGGAATGAAGAATTCATGCTAGAATTGCTTTCTCACATTGGATTAGATTGGGGTTTGGATGGATATAGTGATATGTAATCCTACCAACACTTTGATCTATGAATCTGTGTAGTATAGTCAGTGACCGAACTTCAACTCTTCCCATGAGAAATTAAATCAAGACATTGGGCAATTGTTCATGCTTAGAGAGATTGGTGAGCCAAGACATTGGGATCCAATCATCTAAGATTGCCAAGCAATGTCAATGAATGCATTGATTGAGGAAGAGGTGAAAATGATTTGATCCGGAGAGTTAAATATCTCCCAAAACCCAATGAATCTCTCATCTCTGATCTTACCCATTTTGTTTACTTTTTGCAATTTTTAATTTCATGCTTAATTTCCCATTTCCCTTTTATTTCTTGCCATTTAAGCTTCTGTCATTTAATTTCTAGCCATTTAATTTCTGTTCATTTAATTTCCTACAATTTTAGTTTCCCGCCAATTTACTTTTCTGCAATCTCAACCTAAATTCCGATTTCACTCAACTAGTATAATTCACCAATTTTAATTGATCGATCTACCAATCCCTGTGGGATTCGACCTCACTCTTCAGTGAGTTTTTACTTGATGACAATCCGGTGCACTTGCCGGAAGGAAATTTGTTGAGAGGCAAATTCCCGCGCATCATGTACATAGGTGATGTAGGATTAGGTGGACGCTCAAGCTAATCAAAGAACTAATTCTTTAAGTCCACTTGACCATAATTCATCCTACCTAAACCCTAGCCCCATTACCTCCCTATAAAGACCTCATGATATTTGTTATTCATGCATTAAATACTAGTTGATTGTTAGATGACTTGCAAATCTTTGAAAGCATGAAAAAAGGAGAATTGAGTGGTTAAACCCTAAACACTAAGCGAATTGAGTGGATACACATCCGGTGAGGGGTTTGATCGCTCAATTCTATGTTCTTACACCTCATATTGTATCTTCATGCAAGTTGTTTAATTGGCTAGTTTTGATAAACTCAATTCAATTCTTTGGACATTGATCTTAATGCATGAACTCTTTGCATTGGCCCTAAATCTTTCTTGTGATAGATTGGGATTTCATGGTTTATTTCTACCAACTCTCATCGTAGTACATATTAGCGATTAGCTTTAGGATAGTTGCAGGCATTTAAATGGTATATAGCATAAGTCTTTTTCCCTTTCATCTATCTCCTTTGTGTGTGGTTAGCATGAGGATATGCTAGTGTATAAGTGTGGGGGAATTGATGAATCCATATTTGATGATGATTTTTGGTTAAAATTGAATGGATTTTTATCATATTAACTTGCACTTATTCCCTTGAATAGCATGCTTTTGAACTTTCCTCCCAAATTGCGCTTGATTGTGAAAATATGCTCTTTTGTGCTTAATTTAATCTATTTTATTCCATTTGCCTTCCATTCGATGCCTTGATGTTGTTGGTGACTGATTTCAGGTGTATAAGGTAGGAATGGGTTGGAGAAAATGGAAGAAGAACATGCAAAGTGGAGGAAACAAGAAGAATCAACGGAGATGAGCTCAGAGACGTGTGCGTGCGCACAGCTACCTGTGCGTACGCACAGCTGCCCAATCAGAGCGGGTGGATTGTTTTGAGCATGTCACGCGTCCAACCAAGCATCGCCTAGTGTGCGTGCGCACAACTACTTGTGTGTACGCACAGGACGGGATTTTCGCCGAAGTGTGCGGACGCACACGCCTGTGCGTTCGCACAGGTGTCCGCACATGACTTCATTTAAATGGCACGTGACTCGTGATTTTGAGGCTTTGGAGGCCCATTTCTGAAGTCTTTTAGCTCATATTGGAGGGGGAAATGAAGACATAACATAGCATATCATTAGTATAGTTTAGGAGTAGTAGTAGGAAGCTTTTAGTTTAGGTTTTTCTCTAAGTTTTTCATCTTCTCTATTAGGGTTTATATTAGGGTTTTACATTCAAGTGCCATTTCCATTTTTTATCTTGGATTTTGTTAGCTTTCATTATAAGCATTCTCTTGTTATTACTCTTTATAGTTACATTATCATTACTCTTTCTTCTAATTCAAGTTATAGTTCAACTTTACTTCTCTCTTGCAGCGCAATTTCAATTTCTTGTTGATGAATTTGATGTTTGATGTTTGTTACATAATTTCTTGTGTTATTCTTGTTGATTGAGATTAATTGTTGCTTTTAGTTTCAAGTCTTTTTTCATTTTTCCAATGTTTAAAGTTCTTGCCCACCAAGTGTTTGACAAAATGTCAAACATGGTTTTAGGCTAAATTTTTTGGTTCTTGGCTTGGGTAAAGTGAGCAATTGGGTTTCTAGAGTTGGAATGTCCAACATTTAGTTTCAATTCTTGGATTGTTAATTTTTCTTGTTCCCACTAACGCTAAGTTGTTGCTAAGGCAATTAGCAAGCAATTTAGGATTTGTGAGTTAAGGACACTTATACTCATTTAACTTACTTTTCGATGTGAGGGTTGATCAAGTGAGACTAATCCATCATAATTGTCATAGTTGTGGTTTCAACAAGGAAAGGACCCTTAGCTCACTCCAAGCCAAGGCTCTTTTTATGCTTTCAATCTTTCATACCTTTATATGTTGATCTCTTTATTACTTTACTTGTTTATATTACACAGTCGGTTCTTTAATTTCTTCATTAGTTCAATCATCACAATTTTGCATGTTCTTTTATTGCTTTATATGTTCATTTCTTCATTCACAACCCCTTGATCACTACAACCGAAATTGCACACTCATAGTTCTAAAGTGCTCCTAAGGAGACGACTCGAGAGTCTAATACTCTCGATTTTGAATTGATTTGGATTGTGACATCTTTAGGATAACAACTTGATTGATGGCTAATTTGTCGGGTTAGGATTATACTTACAACATTAATCCCATTTTGATAATCAAGTTCCTAACCCGTGCAATTGGGTGACGTCAAGTTTTGGCGCCGTTGTCGGGGAGTTCACTTTAGGTGCAATGAGTGCTACAATTTTTGGTTGTTGTAAATATGTGAATAGTATAAATATTTGATTTTTGGCTTGCTACTTGGCACTAATTGTAAATATTACTTTTCTCTTTGGTTAGTCTTAGTAGTCATTGATTGTTAAGTTGGTTCTTGTTTACTTGCCTATTTTTGTTTTGCTTTTCATAATTGCATGTTTTCATTGCCTCCTCAGTTGAATGACACAGTCGCTTCCAGACTCGAGTTTGGCCACTTTTGATCCAGAAATTGAAAGAACTTTAATTCGTATAAGAAAAGCTCGGCATCGGCTAGCTTTTGTGAATAGTGAATCAGGCTCCCTTGAGGAGCACTCCAATTTACTATCACCATCCATCCGTGACCATCATTCTCTGATCAACGAGGAGACTTTATATTCATCTGTGGGGAGTACTGAATTCTCTTTGAGTGACTCAGGTGACACCGTCATGGCGGACCCATCTCGAAGAATCACCTTGAAAGAGGCCGGAGCTCCTGATCTTAACTTGCAACCGCTTCAAATTTTGTATCCGGCTTTAAATCCTAATTTTAAGCTCAATTCCGGCACGATAAACTTGCTCCTCAAGTACAATGGACTACCTGGAGAGGATCCTCTGAAGCATCTAAAGGATTTCCAAGTTGCATGTGCAACTGCGAGAAGACATGGGGCGGATGAAGCCGCAATGTTGGTCTTCACTTTTCCTTTCTCTTTGGAGGGAAAAGTGAAGGAGTGGTTTTACACTCAACCGGGTGAAGTTAGATCCAACTGGGACTTGTTGCGTAAAGAGTTTTTTGAAAAGTTCTACCCTCCTCAGAAAACAGACAAGTTGCGAAGAGAAATCTCTTGCATTGTACAACGGGATGGGGAGACTTTGTATGAGTATTGGGAGAGATTTAAAAAGTTGCTGGAGGCTTGCCCTCACCATCGGATTGATGAGTTGGTACTTATCAGTTATTTCTGTCAAGGAATGCACCACCAAGACAAGCTTCTCCTAGATGCCATGAGTGGAGGTTCATTGACTAAAAACAAGACCGCTGCAGAAGCATGGGAAGTTATCTCAAACTTGGCGGACTCGACTCAACACTCAAGGGAAAGGAGTTCACAAACGAAAGCTTTGAGTGAAGTTTCTCCCTCCGGAGATGCTACTTTGACCAAGACCCTCGGTGAGATGACAACAACAAATTCCTCAAGCTTTGATAAATGCTTCACATCAACCTCCACGGATCGAAGGACCATCAAGGATATGTGGTGTTTGTGCTTGTAACACTCATTACACCGATGAGTGTCCTCAACTCCAAGAGGACACTACATTGGCGGTAGCCAACCCTTATCCACAAAGACCTAATTACAACCAAGGATCCTACCAACATGGAGGCAATCAAAACCAAAGGTGGAATCAAGCTCCTCAAACTCAACCCAACCAAAATGCTCAAGTCTACTACCATTAACATCCCCAAGGTTAACCACCATACCAACAACCATACCAACAACCCTCACAACCTCAACCTCAAGGAAAGTACCTACACCCACATGGTAGATCTAATCCTCCTCAAGTTAACCAAGCCCTTCCCTCCAATTAATCTCACATGAATGACACAATTCACACCTTCATGCAAGAACAACGAGAGTTCCATAAGAAACAAGAGGCGTATATGGCTACCATAGCCGAAACCCTTTCCCGTTTAACTCTCCCTCCTCAAACCGCACAAAACACCCAACAAGCTTCAACCTCAAGTAGTTTACCCTCCTAACCTCAACCCAACCCTAAGGGTAGCATTAATGCCATTACCCTTAGGAGTGGCACTAAACTGGATAAGAATATTGCTATGCCTACAAAGTTGAGTGAGGAGACAAACAATGGAGAGGTGGGAGATGAAGTGGAGGTGATGAGGGATAAAGATGAAAGTGTTGGTAAAAGAGAGGAAGAACCACCCAAGGTCAAAGAGCCAAAGAGAAAGACTTTGCTTGAAGAGCCTTTGCCTATTTCATTTCCAACTTTGGCCAAAAAGGCCAAGAAACAAGAAGAGCTTGACCCAAATATGGTGGAAGTTTTCAAGAAGGTTGAAGTCACCGTCCCCTCTTTCAAGCCATTCAACAAGTGCCAATATATGCCAAGTTCCTTAAGGATATTTGTACTCACAAACACAAGCTTGGCAACCTCAACAAAAAGCCGGTAGATGATTCTATCTCCTCTCTACTTCCTGAAAAATGCAATGATCCCGGCCCATATTTGGTTACTTGTTTGATTGGTAGGGTGAAGTTCATGGATTGTATGTGTGATTTGGGGGCGTGTGTAAGTATCATGTCACTCCCCATTTATGAGAGATTGAACTTGTCACCCCCTAAAGAGATCTGGGGCAAGGTTTGTACTAGCCGATAAAAGTATTGTGTCAGTTGTTGGGATTGCAGAAAATGTCCTGGTTAATATTCAAGGATTTCTCTTTCCAGTTGATTTTCACATTTTGGAGAAACCTCCCATTGACTCAAACAAGCCATCATCTATACTCCTTGGAAGGCCATTCATAAAGACGGCCCGTTTCAAGCTAGATGCACATTCGGGAGTCTATTCTTTTGAGTCGAATGGCAAGTTAGTCAAGTTCACTTTGGAGGAGTCCAACAAGCCCGTTCTTGAAGCGTATTCTATTTTTGGGTGTGACATAGTTGAAGATCAAGTCATTGAGGATGGCAAGGAGCATGAGGATGTTGCCAAGAAGTCAAGTTCAAAGGATCACACTCAACCCAAGAATGCCAAGGAGTTGGAGATTTTTCTCCTTGGCGAAGTTTCCAAATGATAATAAAGCCATGCAAGTCCAACTTAGGACTCTAAACCAAAGTGCTTGGTGGGAGACACCCCACCATGGTGACAGTATCACAATTCTATCTCTTGTTTATAGTCTTTTGAATTATTTGCTTTCTTGTGAAATAATGATTAGCTTAGGTTTGGTTTGATGAATTTTGAATTGTATAAGTTGATTTACTTGTGGACTATGAAATTGTGCATGTTTGTATGATTTGAGGGTGGTTTGTTGATATGCTAAGGGTAGGAACTTTAGTTTTGAAAAGAAAAGAATTTTCTGAAACAGGGCATCTGTGCGTGCACACCAAGCTGTGCGTGCGCACAAAACTGTGCTTTTCGCCATCTGTGCGGACGCACAAGCCTGTGCGTCCGCACACGCCTTGATATGCCCCCTAATCGCAGCGCCAGCACAGCTTGTGCGAGTGCGCTGCCCAGTTTTCTTTGATCTGTGCGAGCGCACGGCTTCGTGCGTACGCACACATTCCCTTTCGTGCTTCATCTGTGCAGCTGCACAGACGTGTGCTGTAGCAACCCTGATTTTCGAGTACACGAAATCTTTTCTGAAGGTACGGATTTTTCCGAAAGATCAGTAAAAGGAACACCTCTTCTGTATCATCAAGCATCTCAATCCTCATTTTAATTATGTCATCCTTAAGCTAGAATCTCTTCTAAGGCAAGCTCAATAACGCAATCACGAAGAACCTAGTTTTTGAACCGTATCAGTTAGGAGTTTTGATTCTGATTTTCATAAATAGTCTCAGTTTGAAGAACCGGACTCGATTCATGAGAGAAGAGAGATAATAGTATAATATTATCATTACACTGGTATTAGAAGATGCTTGAATGATATTATAAGGTTACCTGGTTTGTTTTAGTTAAAAACAGAAAATCGGTTTAACCGGGTTCACAGTTTACTGGTGCAGCTTAGCACCAGCACTCTCTGATGACTTTAGCAATGCTAAGGCCTCATTATAAATTTTTTACTCTCATAATAAATATGTTACTAGTGTCATTTATGCTAGTAGCTCAGAAAATAATTTTTAGAGATGTTTTTACAAGTGTTCTGATACATCTAGTTTTAGTAGTTATACACCTGAGATATTTTAATATTATTTTAATCCACCTCCAAGCCAACCAATCACAACTCACCTTACACCCCCAAGACACTCCAAGGCTGGTCATTTACTCCCTTTGGACGAAAATGAGAAGAGAGAAAAGAGAGAAACTTTCATGAACACTTAATCTTCAAAGCTTGATTTCTTCTGAACTAAAACTCAAATCAAAACTCCGATTTCACTAAAATGATCCTCTCTTCTTTCTCTACATAACCATATAACATATCAAGGATGAAAATAAGGTGAGATGGCTGTCTTCCTCCCTCTTCAATTCGGTTTTTAAGGAAACATGCTTAAACATGTGTTTTCTTGATGTTCTTCCTTAGGAATCATACTTAACTTGACTTGAGGGCCAAGAAACGTTAATTTCCAGCAACTCTAAGGTGAGAAATCCCTTCCTAACGTGCTGAGTGAGATTTGGTCAGTTGAGGGTTGATAAACCCCAATTTTGTGGCTTATATTGTCTAGAATTTGGGGGGTTTTGTCAATATTTTCCGCACTTATTCACAAGAAATGCATGGTTTTGTGTTCTCTTCCTAATATTTCTCTATGATAAAAACATACTTATTTTGCCTTAGAATTGCTATATTTTGATCTTCTTTTATTGCCATTCGATGCCATGATGTATTTGTTGAGTGATTTCAGAATTAATAGGGTAAGAATGGCCTAGAAGAGAGAAAGAAAGCATGCACAAAAGGAAGGAACATGAAGATTTGGATTTTGGGAACTTCAGCACCGGCGCGCACGAGCACTTCACGCGCACGCGTGGATGAGGATAGCTGGGAGCGGCGCGCAAGGATGGACACATCCGCGTGGGTCAGAGAAATCCCACCGACGAGCACGCGCACATGTCGCGCACGCGTGGATCACAAAAGCAATCGGCGCGCACGCACGCATGGCGCGCACGCGTGGAAAGCTGCACGTGACCTCATTAAAGGAAATCATGCCTGGCGATTTCTGAGGCTCATTAGGCCCAAATTCAAGTTGTTTCTGTATGGAAAAGACCCAAGGATGCTAGGGGAAAAGGGGGGATTATTCATTTTACACTAAGACACAAATTTAGCTAGTTTTTGGTTCTTTGTTCTTCTAGAGAGAGAAACCCTTGTTCCTCTCTAGATCTAGTTTTAATTTGATATTCCCTTGTTGAATTCTGATTTGGATCTTGTTAATTACTAGTTTTGATTGTTCTATTTGAATTCTTTAGTATAATTTTGCTTAGATCTTGTGTTAGTTTTATGATTTCTTGTCAATTGTCACCTTATACCCATTGCATGAATGTTATGAATCTTGACTTGTTAATGTTACATTGATGATTTCTATGATTAATTGTGTTGTTTGAGTGATTGTATGTTGATAATTGTTAGTGGGTACTTGATAGTTTCAATTTAATTATATTTTGAACATGTCTTTTGTTAATGCTTACCATGTGTTCGATGAATTGTTTACCTTGATTATGGAGTAGTTCTTTTTACTCTTGGCATAGGCTAAGGGAATTGGGTAAACTTGAGTCATTGGGTCTAATAGATTTGATGATTTGGGAACCCTTAGTGGTCAATTTGATAGCCATTGACACTAGCCTACTACTAGGTTAATTAGTAGTGAGGTTAGACCTTATGGGTTGATGTTGACCAAGCCATTTAATGTACTTCAAGTATAGAAGTAGACTTAATGAGTTTGGTTCCTCATAATTGTCAAGATATGATTATTAGACAAGGATAGTGACCCCAATTCCCATGTCTAGCCAAGAGTTACTTTTATTATTCATATTTGAAAACCCAAAAGTCTTGATTACTTTGTCTTAGTTATAGTTAGTTGTTTAGTTTGGTATAGAATTACATTGAATGTTATCTCATTAGTTTGGAATTGCTCATATCTTGCTTAGTTATTTGAATTAGTTTCTTGCAATTTAAGATTACTTGTTTGTTAAGATTCCTAGTCTAAATTCTTGCTCATGACTCACAACCCCAGATTTCTAACCAATGTTGAAGCACATGTTTGCCCATTCCTTGTGAGACGACCCGAGGTTTGAATACTTCGGTTATTTTTATTGGGGTTGAACTTGTGACAACCAATTGACCTAAACTAGCCAACCTCAGACCAAGAACCTAAAAACAACCATTATCAGTACACGTTACTATTCAAAAAATACATATAATAACAAACATAACCATTACTTGCATATACTGGCCAATAGCCACCTCACCGACCTCGCTTGCCAAGCTCACATCAGTAGATGATTGGCAAACATCATCGGCCACAGCCATAAAAGGAAAATCCCTACTCCAAACAGACAAACCATCGCTTTGATCAGTAGTCACATGCAGCTTTTTATGGTTATCCATAAACTTATGAATCTCTTCAATGGGAAGCTCATCACCACCATCATCTGATTCCCCAGACAGATCAACCACATCAGACTTTCTTCTCTTTAAAATGACCTTCTTCCTTTTCGGACGAGGTTGATTGACTTCTCCTGCAGTAGCAGCAACCTTCTCCGGCTTAGAGGTCGATCCCTCTTTGTCTACATTCTTACTCCTAACCCGAGCTCTCAACATAGCTGCAGAGACTCCAAAATACTTACCTCCTACAAAAACACTAACAAAATTTTCCGTAAAAAAAAACCAAATATCAAAACAAGTAGAAGAGCAAAAACACAGAATGGATACCTAAGTAATCCATCACAACCTTTCTATTGTCATCCCACTATAACAACTCAAAAACAGATATCAAATCCTTTCAATCAACAGTTTCAACCAAATACTCAACCACTCATTCAACTCTTGGACTAATAGTTTCGAACCCGAGGATATTCTGAGGTTCCAAACACTACCACAAAGGAAACCTCTCATACAGGTTCTCGTCTAAATAAAAAGGAAAATCCTCCTCAACACTCCGAACTTTGAGGAACATCTCCTTAAAGTTCTTAAACGAAGATTTATACAGCTTGAAAATACCGAAACCTGACTAGCTATTCAAATTCACCCAACCTCCTTTCCACACTCCTTTTGCCTGAAACATCGTAAGGAACAACTCCAATGTAGGTTTCTCCTCCAAATACTCCATCAACACTTCAAAGTCTCGAAGGAAAGCCCAACCATTAGGATGAAGTTGAGATGCAGCACAATTCATCTGTTTCAAAACCTGGCATTGGAACTCCGAAAAAAGAAACTTCACCCTCAACTCTTCTAAGATGCAACTATAAATATAGAAGAACTCAGAAGAATCACCTCTATAAAAAACACGATCATCCTCAGAATAAAGTAACAACTCTAAATGTAAACCAGAGCCTACTCTCACTACCCTTTTCAAATCTATTTCTTTAATGGCATCAGAATCACAAAACAGAGACACTCGACTACTCACATCTTTATTAACCCAATCATACGACCAATCTATCCTCTCCTTCTTGTCTTTCTCAAACCCCATTGGCAACAAAGCAGAAACAGAAAAACAAAACAAGCCCGATGAAGCAGAAAGAAGAAGTAGAAAATTTACCACATACCTCTTTTACTCATTTTTCTGGAACCTTCAAACCCAACTTTATCTCAAAAATACTAAAATGATTCGCAAATTCAACTCTTGGTTTTCCAATGCAGTTAACCAAGAGTTACATAACCCATTCAATTCCACTAAACCCACTACTAATCACATCAAACCGCCCTACAAAACTTTGGAAATAACAAACCACTTAATGCCATCATTACTTCTATCTCTCTCCTCATTAAAAACTATCAGTTTTACCATCATTCTATCTTTTTCTAATTTTTTAATTAAGCATCTTGAACTGGGGGCTCCAAGCCTAACCCATCTACCGAAGTCATGTACCTACTCAATGGACGACTTATGCTTCATTAAAAGCTCAATCTGCTTCATTAAAACACTCTCTTAGGCTAAGCTTGGGGGCTATGATCCGGCCGTTACAAATCCGACATCATAACTCGGCATTATCATTCATAACTCGGCATTATCTACATTATTACTCGGCATACTAAGTTACAACTCGGAAAATTATGTTTCAACCAGACTCAACGGACAAAATTTAAAAATGAAACGTCCGACCTAACATTACAATCTTATTATTGCTCTTTAATCCAGACAATAAAGAAGAAGCATAACCGACTTGTACATTTTCAACTATAAAAGATATGATCTTCTATCCTAAAAGGACACATTGAATTCTCAATATTGACTTAAGTTTCGAAGTGCCTTTGCAGGTACAGTCCCCCCTTGTTTCTTGCTCACGCTCTGCGTAATTGGACATCCCCTCGGAGTAAAGCTCAGACTTTCACGAGGCTCAAAGGTCGGCAACGAAGATAACAACTCGGCGTCGATTCCCAAGGACCAAGCTCTCCCTTCGGGTATCCATACAAGAACAATTACTATGATAAATCACTTGATATTGCTATGAAGCAAGCATTAACTACTGAAAGGCAAGCTGAAACAGCTGAAAAACAAGTTATGTTAGCTGAAAGATAAGTTCTGATAGCTGAAGAATAAATTCAAGTTGCCAAGATCTAAGCTCAAGCTGTTGAGAGAGGAATTACATTCCTAAAACAAAGTAGGGCTCGAGTTTACTCTGAAAATGATGTGTATAACGAGTTAAAGAAATTGGGTGTTGTCAAAGAGATCTTTTGGAGTTGCTATCATTTTCTCTGTAGAGATGAAAGAGCAAAACGAGAATTTTTTGGTGTTTCCTTTGAAGATCACCACGGTGCATTATATGACTTAATGAAGAAAGCTAGTGCAATTTAAGAGGAACGCAATCAGTAATGGTAAAATATATTTTGTGCATGTTTATGATTTTAGGATCTAATGTTGTATAATGTTAGTAAAGCCTCTATATTTTATAATTAATATACTCATCAGAGTCTTAAAAGAGGCTTACGGTTGGTATATGCTTATGCATTTTGAATATATAGTTATATATTTTTAATATTGACTGAAATATATATTTAATGCATCAAAAATTACATATTATAATATTAGTGTTGTTGTAGTTGCTCTTCGATTAATAGACCCTTGAGAACTACAAAAATTTATGTGGTTGATTATAATGAGAATGCTAAAATTCCAAAGGTGGTATGCAAATTATTTGGTGTTTGATAAATTTGTGTTGTTGATATATTAACTGGATAGTAAATTAGTATTGTGCTTGGAATTTTAAACATATAATTTTTCTTGTTGAAGATAACAAATTTATAAGAATTAGCTATAAAATATATGAAACTTCAAATCCTTCAAAATATCTATACTATTAAAAGAGCAAGCACATGTTTTAGAATTTTTTTTTACCTTTGATGTGTATGAAGAGAATTCAATAGAATTTGTATTACCTATCCATCATGTTTTGCATGGATCAGACTGGAGTTGTTATTTTTTTAATAAAATAAACAATGCATTATATTTTGTCTTAAGTTACATGAAGTGATATTTTATGTGATGTATAATTTTATTTCGTATGATTCAACCTTATTGTAACATAAAAAAAACTATGATTCATAATCTATCTTTAAATTATTAATTGTATTAATATATTATATTTTATTTTATTTTATTTTAATTATTTTAAATTAAATAATAAATTCATATATATAAAATACATTTTTTATAATACAAGGACAAAAATATCATTTACTACTAATTTATTCTTCTTTCTCCCTAATTTTCTTTCTAACCAAACAAAGAAAATTATTCGTTCTTTTCTTTTCTTTCTTTTCATTTTCCTTTCATCCAAACAACTCAAGAGAAAATAAAAATACATTCAAATTCTTTCCTTTTTTTCTTTTTTTTTCTATTTCCTTCTTTTCTATTTCTATCTTTCCATCCAAACAAACCCTAAGAGAAAGGAATCATTGAAGCTGAGATCAATAATTCGGTCCATAAAAAATAGTAATAAATCCAAAATTTTGGTTGGAAGAAGATCCGTTGTAAGTTGTAATTAGGGCTGGCAATATATACCTACTTGTGGGTATTCAATTCGGACCAACTCATTTGAATAGGGTTGTCTACGTTCCGGATAAGATAGAGTACGGTGCGAGTTTGTTTGCAGGTACGGTAGGATACGAGTTTAGGATATATCCTACCCTACCCTATTCGCATCCCTAATATATAATATATATGTAAAATTTATCTATGTAGTGAAGAAAGTGAGTGTTGGATTCACAATTTTCCTCTTATAAAAACTTGAAATAACTACTAAACTAGTTGATGATCATATTACTTGTAATTTTATGTTGAATTTTTTTTAAGATTTTATTATTTTTAATTTTAATTTGAACTTAATTTTTTATTTTTTATTTTATTAATATGTATGAAATTTAGAATGGTTGAATTTTATATTTGATTAAAAATTTTTTATTTTTTTACATATAAAATAAAATAGGATAGAATTTAAAACTTTAAGATACGGATAAGATTAAGGTTGAGAGATTCTCAATCTACAAATAGGATAAGATAAAATTTAAAAAAAAGAATTTTAACTCAAAAAAAATTAGAATAAAATACAAACTCTATCCAATCTTACCTATTGCCAACCCTAGTTGTAATTGGTAAGTAGTTTACATTAACCGTTGTTCTTCCGTTGGATGGCCCCCGAATATATAATGAAATGAATGAGCAAAGCTGAAAAGTGGATGCAGCAGGAGGCATTTATTTGGAGAGATGTCACCATCGTATTGCCCTAGCTAGGTCGCTCTATGGGCCCAGCCCGAGATAGCCTTCCCACTTAACGCCATATTATATTTTATTTGAAAAGAAATAAATAAAAAAAATATATGTATTTTGCGGACCAACCAACGAAAGCTCGCGTGCAGTTGGTGCAACTGAAAAAATGTGTTATTTTATTTCTGAAACCAAAACAATATGTAATGTAACGTGATAGTGGCAGAGCAGGGCGGTATACATGTATCTCTATTTTATTTGCACTTTTTGAAGAGCGTATACCTGCAACTGGTTGAGGAGGATCTACCATGGCGTGCGCCAGCTATATATAAGTAACTTGAGGACCAACTCTACCAACATACACTGGGTTTAATTTGGAACACTTGAAAATAAATATGATTTTGATAGTTGATCACTCTGTTGTGATCTGATGCAACTCTATTAGGGTGATACAACGGAGGTAATAAGAAAAATTTAATGGAAAGATCCCGAGTTTGAATTTAGGGAACGGAGAAATTGTGGCTTTTCTTCACTAATAACTTCCAAATTTCTTAGGATAGTTAGAAACTAAGAAAATTAGTAAATCATATTAAAATTGTTAATCACAGTTTAAAAAGCAAAAAGATAGGGGAATAGAGTTAGGTCCACTTTTATACAGAGATAAAAGAGAAATAAAAAAAGAAAAGAAAAGGATAATAATAAGGTGGAATAATGTTATTTAAGAAACAATTTTTCAACTTAGAACCATGTTGGAAACATTCAGATAAAGCTTCAGCTTAAAAAAAAGTGTTAAATGGTTGGACCGTGTTGTCTGATTATTGTTCACTGCATATTCAGAACAGAAAAAGCTTAAGAACAACCTTAAAAGCTTTCAACACTTGAGACAAAATAACTTTAATGCTAATGAGTAGTGAACTTCAAGTTTGTTTACCTTTGTGCTTTATTGATGAACCTTCACTTTTACTATTCACGATCCATCTGCTATACTAGCTAGTGAATGGTTACATTATAAATTAAATTAACAATGCTAAGGATCAACATTTCAGTAAATAGTTTTAGTCAACAATAATTAGATTGATAAAAAAATTCAACATACAGAACAAAAAAACATCACATTAAAATTTTTCTTTTATCATTTTTTATTTTTTTCTTTCTCTCAAGTCTCAATACTATAATTTTATTCATCTATCATTAGTAATGACTTTGACCATTGTTTGCCACTGACAGCCACCCGCTGCTGGCTACCACTGTTAAATTCTAAATTCTATTTCTAAACTCTAAATTTTCTAAAAAATAAGGATTGAAAAAATAATTTTACAATTAAAAAATAACTAATGTTAACTATAAATTACTACTTTATATTTATTCGTTTTAAGTAGTAAATAATAAAAATTAATATAATGTAAAAAGCAATGAGGTTAGTATAAGCAGTTTTAAAAATGTTATATTCTGATAAATAATTATATAAAATATAATAATTAGGCAAAACTATTATGTTTAGAGCATTTGTTATCAAAAGTGAGTTTTCAATTACAAACTATTTTAACATTTAAAATACATAGTCCAAACAAACAATAACTAATGCTAGAAGAAGAAGTGAATGACCACACGCACTAGATCTCTATTCTGTACAATTTATAGATTATACATGAAAAAAAAATTGAAAATTAACAACTTTTACTAATAATCGGTTAATATTTATTTACTAGTATTTTTATCCGTAATAATATTATAGGAATATAAATTTTTTAAAATTACGATCCATTTTGTTCTCACTGTATAGATTATGCTTAATTCTTTGTCGAAACCATTATTCATAGTATACTCATAAATGAAAGTGTTAACCACAATATATATCCTTTTATATACAATGATATATTATGTATATGTGAAATGTGATTATCTTCATCCATTGTACATACTAGAAAGCTTTTAAAGCAGATGATGTGCACCACGCGGGTTGGATCAACAGGGCACACGCATGAAACCTGCTCAATAATAAAGGTTAAAAGAATAGGACGCGATGTGATGAGTACAATATAATTTTTTAAAAAAAAAATCAGGATTTTCTTAAAAGAAAATTACGAGAGTTTAAATGAACACATTTGTTTATTAAAAATACTATATGTAATTAATTATTAATATTTAAAAGTATAAAATTAAAATATATTATTAAATTACTAAACTAAAAAAATTAAATTATAATTAAAATTAATAATAAAAAATAATAAATTTTAACAATATTCTAGTATTTTCTGTGTATATCAAAAAGAGCTTTAATTGGTGGTAATTAAGGGTTTGATGTTTAAATTTGAATCAATTTCCGGGCGTCCCGTCACAGGCAGCTGAAATAAACGTTAACACCCACATATAATTATTACTTATATATATTCTGTATGAGTTGGTGGTAGATAATGGAGTTAGATGGTGACACCATTACCTCTGTGAAGATTGATGGCGTTTAAGCATAGCGCCACCCTTATTCACACTCTCACTCAGCTTTTCCTACAATCTAGCAAGCCAACTTTAGGGGAGGGACACAACACACACATATATAATATATATTTAAAAATGTTATTTGTACACTAAAATCAGCTACTAAAATTAATCATTAATGTATTTGTGTATAAATACATGTGTAGTTTAATTTATTTTAAATATGTATTTATATTCTAATATATATTTTATATTAGTGGCTGACTTTGGTGACTGATTTTAGTGTTTAAGTAGCATAACTCATATATATTTTATTAACTTTTATTTTATTAGGGTTACCTCTCATCTTATCATAATACCTTGCTATATATAGTTTTCATCTCCTTATTGTTCCTTTTGCTTCCTATTCTCTCATCTTCTCCCTTCTTCAAACCTTTTTCACTTTTTTTTTTCTTTTTCACCAAAATCCTCGGGATCTGATCTTCACTACTCTCTTTCTCAAGTTCAATTCCCGAGGATTCATATTCATAACAAAAACTACTACTACTTTTCTTATTGTCTCTCTGTTCTTTTGTTCGCTTAATTACCTTTCTTTCAGTGCTGTTTTCTTGTCTGCTTCTCTTTCCATTCCACAAATTGTAGTGTCACTACAAAAAAGCCTTTCAACAATTATCAATAACTTCCCATCAAAACCAAGTTTTAGTGCGTGTTTACTTAGATCGCTACCGGATTCTATTTGGGGAAGGAGCAACATAGATCAAGGTTCAAGGTTCTTCTCTCAAGTGTTGTTAATTCTCTACATCTATAGAGTTTGAAGATGGTGTGGATCGATGAATAAAAATTAAATAACAAGTCAAGGCTATTAATTAACAAAAGTCCAAAATAATTAATATGAAAGACAACTAAAAGACAGAAAGAACCTTCTCTTAGTCAATTAATGCTTGATGTCACCTGCATAAAAATCTTTGACCACACTTTAATTTGATCTCTCAGTGTTTCAGTTGGTCGGAGTTTATATCACTAAACTCCAAATCACATGCTCTCTCTTTCTCTCTCTCTCTCTCCCTCTTATTTTAATTTTTCTTGTTTTCCTTTTTTTTTTTTTCGGAATTTGGTTTTGTACCTAACAACTATGATATTTTCATGATATCCTTCTTCAGACACGTCTTTTTTCTTCTGCAATTGATGTATATATATTTTTCTCAAATAATCTTTAATTTGGAACAGAACAAGCTGAAAGTGTTTGCCTTATGTGCTTGCTTGGTATATATTTTGTGCTATTTATTTACACAATTATTATGTGAATAAATGTGACTCACTTTGAGTGCTCTACAACCTAAAGAGGCTATGAAATAAAGTAACATGTTTTAGTGCTATATCATACATATCCTACAACATCATTCAGCTTCCATAATTGCATTCTGAAAAGCAGTGTGCCTTCTCCATAGTGTGTTACAACGTACTTCTATTTCTCTTTTCCTTTAAGCAAGAATTAAACGAGCAACATTTTATTTTTCTCTTGATAATTGAGTAAAATTTTTTGTAACGTAAAGTTATATATATATATAACCAATTAAGTAGTATATATAGCTTTATGTTGGTGTTTTATGTTTATATATATAGTAAGGGGCCTTTTTAATTAGTTTCTTTGTTCCTTCTTTATCATTTCATGGATCCAGTGGATCCAAGTTATGGTATGTACATTTAGAGTTGTATATAAAGAGAAAATATATGTGTAACTTTTTATAATCTTAACTGTATCATATAGTACAATATAATATGATGAGGTTATTTGGGGTAGATTGTGTATGTATAATCAAGTTGATTGATTGCAAATTTAAAGTTCTAATCTATGCAAATGGTTAGAAATATAATTATTTATATTATTTTTTAATTAATTTAAATTTTTGAAAAAAAGTAGTTCAATAACACAAATCACAGGTAAAAGAAACAGCTATATATAGCTGCCAATTTTGTTTATTCCTTTCAACTAATTATAATTGTATATGAATAAGTTATGGTAAAAATTTGCATATAATTGTTTTTATGTAAAATTGATAATTAAAAATTGTTAAATGATAATTTAATTAAATATATTAAATTATTTAATAATTATTAACTATTAATTTTAAGTGAAAATAAC
>NC_029785.2:50655714-50659022 GCF_000816755.2 Arachis ipaensis | reverse complement strand
AAAAAAAAAAAAAGAAAATATAAAGGGGATGTGTGATAACATTCTTATATGTATTTAGTTTTTTGGTTAACAGATGTACTGCCTTCTTATTACTCGAATGATGTATATGCTTGACATGACTTTCCATTAATCGTGCACTATTTATTAACATAATTGATTCCTTATTATCAATCTCATTGCTTTATATATGAGGTTCATTAGATGTATATTGAAACGAAGCAACTGTGTAACGCGTATACGTAGTGTCTAAGAGATGAAAAACTACGACTCTTGCTTCTCTCTCTCTTTGCTCTTTAATTATCAAAATAAACACAATCTGCATTAAATATGCTCCTTTGTTTTAGGCTTGGACCATTTTGTATCCTTTTTGTACCAATAATATGAATTTATTCTTACATAATGTTGCTTTGAAGATAATTAACTCTGATCTTTAACTTTTAAAGCATGCATAGATTACTGTTGACATCATTTCTAGAGTAACTTAATGTCCTTAATGCAAATGCATATATATAGCATCATTATTCATTCCATATACTTGAAAAAAGATTTGCTAAAAATTTTTACATGAAAAGTGATGTTGTTTTCGTTTTTTGTTGTTGTCTTCCCTATTAATAATACAGGTTTTTGGTTGTTTTGGGGGCGACATGAACACCTTCTCCCACGTACCTCCAGGCTTTCGTTTTCATCCGACTGATGAAGAATTAGTTGACTACTACCTTAGGAAAAAGGTAGCATCCAAAAAGATTGATCTAGATGTCATCAAAGATGTTGATCTCTATAAAATTGAGCCATGGGATCTTCAAGGTATATATATAATTATGAGAGCCTTGTTAATGGGGTTGGATTTTAATTAGCTTTACACACTTGAAACAAACATAAGGATGGTTAAAGCACGTTATCTTGTGATAGAATCACTCCTCCAAAAGATTATAGATAGTTGGAGAAAACACATGAATAATTATATATTTGATATATCTTCTCATACAAAAATTTATTTTAAGTTTGTGTAAATTTTTGGCATATATTTTTTTTATTCTTTTTTGTCAAAATCAAGAAAAATCAATTCTAAATTTTTAGGTTATAAAAATTCTAATATTAAATAATCAAATAATTTTTCCTAAAACTTAAATGGTTAAATCTACAGTAGTGATTCTCTCACGAGATTACATGTATTATTTCACAAATATGAATGTTAGGGGCAGCAACTTTTGTAATTTGTAGCCATCAAATAGCCATTATTGATGGTTTTAATGATGTGAGATTGGTATGAGATTTTATCCAATTCCTCACTTTTTTTTGTTGGTTACATACTGGTCAGAATTTAACAAAGTTGCTGCCCCTAGACTTTTCCAAAGTATATATTAGATATGGCATTATATATTCACGTGTTTTTGCTGAAATTAAACACAGTAAAAAGTAGCGTAACTTAGCGTGTCGCAATCATCATCATAGAAATGATAGTATATAGGGAGAATATGAAGTGAGATTTGATAGGTGTTTTGAAGATACTGCAGAACTATGCAAAATAGGAAGCGATGAAGAAAATGACTGGTATTTCTTCAGTCATAAAGATAAGAAGTACCCAACAGGAACAAGAACGAATAGGGCAACAAAAGCAGGGTTTTGGAAAGCCACGGGAAGAGATAAAGCAATATACTCAAAGCAGCATTGCCTTATTGGAATGAGAAAGACTCTTGTCTTCTACAAAGGAAGAGCTCCTAATGGCCACAAGTCTGACTGGATCATGCATGAGTATCGCCTTGAAACCAATGAAAATGGAACTGCTCCGGTAATTTTCTTTATATAATTATTACTTTCTAATTNNTTACACATGTCTTCACTTACATATTATCAAAAACAAAATGTGATTACATAATTGAAAAAAAAATTATTATATTAATACATCAATATTAAATGAGAGAGAGAGATGAACTCATAATAAGCAATGCATAAAGAAAGACAGAAAGCAAGTGAGAGAAGTATTGAATTGAGAGAATGTAAAACTCTATTGATTTAGCTATAGCAATGTGGAGTAGCAGCTGAAGCTTGTCCAAGAAAGAAAAGGATCTTTAAACAAACTATGCTAACCGTATATCTCATCAACTAACTCTAACCCTTTATAAAATCAATAAAACTTACATTGTTTTAGAAAGCTAAAGATATCCCAATACCCAAATGTCCATAGTGCATAGTAGTGCATAGGAAATTCATAGGTAGGTTCTTTAAAGAAAATACTAAAAGTTATTGAAAAAAATTCTCTTTCTAATATATTAAATAAATAAAAAAAAATTCTATGATTATTCTCTTAAATATTTTCCTAAAAAATGTTTTAGCTAAATCCATGATTATAAATTTGTAATGCAACAAGCATGTTAGACTTTCTTAAGAGAAAAATTTAAAAGTTAGCAAAATGTAATTTTTTTTAGTATTTTTAATCATCAGCCTAATACATTTTATCTAGTAATTTAATAATACATTTTTAGTTGATATTTTTAAATATTATTAAATAATTACTAGCCAAAAATAATAAATTTTACTCATTATTGAGGATGAATTGTTTTTTGCACTAATTTCCTAACAAAGTTAGGGTTAACTGCAACAGGAAGAAGGGTGGGTTGTATGTAGAGTGTTCAAGAAGAAAATGGCAACAGTGAGGAAAATTGGAGACTATGATTCACCATGTTCTTGGTACGATGAACAAGTTCCCTTCATGCAAGATCTTGAATCCTCATCCCCAATAAAGCCACCAATAATTAACAACAACCATTATGCTTCTTCATACAACTACCACCAGTTACAATTACCCTGCAAACCGGAATTCCATCAACTTATGCAATACAACAACATGAACATGCCACGTCACGACGACGCTGCTGATAATAACAACAACTTCCTCCAACTTCCTCAGCTTGAAAGCCCTAATGGTGGAATTAGCCCCTTCTTGCAACAACAAGATCATCATCATCAGCTATTGCAACAACAAAATTCCAACAGCAATTATCATCTTGATCAAGTAACCGATTGGCGAGTTCTCGATAAATTCGTTGCGTCGCAGCTCATGAGTCATGGTCATGATGATAATGATGACGATGGCCACAACAATAATAATAATGTTTCCAAAGAAGTAATAAACAGTTATTCTGATGCTTCAATTCTCCATGTGGCTCAACAGATTGCTATGCTGGCAAATGGATCGTCATCTTCATCATCATCAAGGAGGCCTCAAATTTCTCATCAGGAATATGCTGCTTCAACTTCCACATCAAGTTCTCAGATTGATCTCTGGAAGTCATCGTCATGAAATATTT
>NC_029785.2:50646912-50655654 GCF_000816755.2 Arachis ipaensis | reverse complement strand
TACAGAAGAATGCAAATATTATATATATATATATTATTCCTGTATGTATTTTTTCACCAATATAATTTAGGCAATTCATCAATTGCCAGAGTTAAGCCTATATATAGTAAATAATTTGTACTTGTATTATAGATGATGAGCTTTATTTACTATACATACAGTGAGTGAATGATGTTGGTGGAACATAACGAGCTGCGTTCTGAGATGAGTGTTATTAAATACGATTTTATTTGTTCAATACAGCTTAATTTTCATTTGCAAATATTATTATCGTAGAAATTAAATTAATATGCACTGATCATTTGTACCTGAAATAGCCACAATTGCAAATTTCTTATGGTATGCATTTTTCAAATTGAACTGTAAGCGGGTCTTTGCAAGGATTCAATTTTCATATATGTACGTGCACCTAATAAATTAAGAATATGTATATTGGAATATCAGTCACTCAAGCTAATTAACAGAAAATCTCACAGCTATTGATGATATTCTCTTTTCTTTCTTTTTTTTGCAGCTTATAAAATAGGGCTAAATTATTATAGGCAATTATATGCTAGTAAATATACCATCAAATTTTTCTACAGCAGACAAAGATATATATATACGTCACAACCTTTTATTAAATTATTTTTAAACTCTTACTAATTTATGATGTGCATGGCAAAGATAGTTAAGTCTTAATTACCTCAAAATCAAACACGCGCTACCGTTCCTTTTTTAAAAGTATTGGTTCATTCAAATTATACAATTGGAAAAATCTATGATTTTGAATAAGGAAGGCATGTGCGTGGTTTTAGCATGCAATGTTATATTTCTCGAAAGTTTTGGAAAGTGTAACCATATTTTTGGAATTCCAAACGGTAAAGGCTTTGGCAGTGACATCTCAAGAACATATTACAGATTTAGAGAAACAATTTCAACAGGTTAAGAATTTAGATGACAATTTTTTACAATTTTTACTATCAAAGTATGATGGTAATTAAAGTACTTACTTTCTCTTATGACGTATTATGCATTTAATCAGACTTGGTACACCACATAACCTATTAGTTTAATCATTAGTTACATTTGGTTTAGACTATGTTAAAGTTAATCTTATTTGTTATCCCGTAGAGAAGTTCAACTAGTTTGATACCATATTTTCTGACTTGTCTATATAAACAATTGGTATTTTGGACCATTATGTCTATTTTTATCTTAAAGTATTATAATCAATTACTCAAAATATGCCTAATATATTATACATTTTCTTTTATTTTTTTATGGCGCTCTTTGTACTGTATTAAAAGTCATATATTTAAAGAGTAATATTCTAGAGAAAATATAGGTAAATAATATAAATGTTAAATAACGTGAACAACAATTAAAAGAAAGTTAAATTAATTATTAAAATTAGATTCTTAATTTATTAGAATAATTAATTTTTTAATTTAAATTATTTAGGTTAGGTAACGTAACATTTTTTAATATACTGCCACATCATGTTCTCATTCCATCTCAACCCTCTTTTACTCTTTCACTTACACCCTCGTTCATCTCGGTTCTTTCCTCTGCCGCTCAATCCGACACTCCTCCACCTCTACCAGTCAGCCGGATGCGTCTCCCCCCTGTCCTCAGCCCAAGCGCCTCCCACCCATCGCCGGTCCAATTGCCACTGTTTTCGCGCCACTCTTCATTCTCTAACTACGATGTCAGCAAAGGTTATACAGTTTTATTCTCTTAATCATTTCTTCTTCTTCGTCCAATCCTTCATCCTCATCAGTTGAAGGAGTAGCAACAGTATTAGTCATTGTGTGGTTTTCTTCATCAATGGTCACTTGAGTTAGTGATTACGTGATTTTTACTTGAGTCACTAGAGAAGAACTTTCATCCTCACTGGTGGCCGCCGTCGGTAGTTGTCGAATCGTTAAAGGAGCAGCAACAATGTTAGTCGTTGTGTCGTTTTCACCACAACCTTTCAGTGAAGCTACTTTAATGGTCAGTTCAATATGGTCATTTTAGTAGGTATGCGGATGATTATTTTAATTCTTATGTGAATGGTTATTTGATTGGATTGAGTTTAGTTATATACAATTAAAATATGCTGGATATCAATTCACTAGGTATGCGGATGCTTATTTTTATCCTTAAATGGATGGTTATTTTCATTAAGGGTGAGCGATGCCGGTAATGGTGTGTGGCAAGCCAAGCATAACGGCGAGGAAGAGCCTGGCGGCACCGTTCGTTTCCAGTCTGAAGGAGAGCGACACTGATGAAGGTCCTTGTTGACGAACCAGCAGTAGTGAGGAGGATTCCACTGGCCACAATGGGGCTGGTTGACGACCAAGTGATGGCGGCGACGGCAGAGAGTTTGGAGGAGAAGTTGGTGCTTTGGTAAATTAGGGTATAATGGATGGTTAAAATTTTTGAATTATTAAATGGGATTTTTTTGGTTGGGTAATTTGATTGGGGTATTTTTTTTTTTTTTAACTTCATTAGGCCAAATTTTTAGCTCATTGTTTACGTTGTTCAAATTTTGTCTACTTAGCAGAACCGAATATCTTAAGATAATATATAGTATGGTAGGGAACAGAAGAAAAACATACAAAAGAAAAAGAATTATTCAATTAGCCATGGTTAAATATATAAATGGCTAGAAATTGTTGCAAAAACATTATGCAAAATTGTCCAAGTAAAATAGTGCATATTGGCCATGGACAACATGTAAAAAATAAGTAAAGTTAACCACAGAAATAGTACGGCAAAATAAACTATCAAGATTAATCACAGTAAAAATGTGAGAGAAAAACCGGTATGCCAAGTAAATTAACCATGGATAAATTATAAAAAAAATCAAATTTTTCGTTTAAATGGTTTTATTTTTGCTGAGCAAAAATCATAGCTAATCAAAGGTCTCCACATACAGTTTTTAAAAAGGTGGCTAATCTTCACATTTCTTTGAATATTAGACTGATTTAAACAGGATAATCTGAGATAGTGATATTCGCATTTCTATTCATCATCATCATACCTGTGTATGTGTGTGAAGATTGCTCCATTTGCTTAGCTTCTTCTCCACTACTTGGAGGTATATATGTATATGTCTTGAACTGCTTGATGATCAGCATCCTTTATTATTAATTCAAAACAGTGCCTCCGAGTGAGGGTTCATCAGGTGTGTATATGTTCTGTTATACAAAACATAGATGGAGGCTAGCTAATATATATACATAGGAATAGCTAGAAGTAATGTAATCTAATACCTTAAAAAAAACAAACACAAAATCTTAAGCAACCAATGATTATTGATGTGTGTTTAATTCAAAATTGAGACACATGAGATTCTTGTGTCGGAGTCAACCATCAAAAGAATTTGGATAGCACAACGACATAATGATTAGGCGTGCACCCATCATCCTAATAATGATGATGCATCTTTCAACTTACATTTACATTTTCACCAAAAGAGATCAGCATGCTTAACAACACCAAGGGTTACCCTTCTCTTTTTTGTCGGACTATATCAACGCCAGCATCTTTCTATTATTTTTCAATATGACTAAATTTGATCCGATAAAATATAATCGACGGAACACCAAAATTGATTCTTAAAGAATTTTAGATAGGACAATTTGGTTATAATAAATTTTTATTTTTTAAAAATTTTCGACAATTATTCTTATGGGATAAATTGGTTCTACTACAATATTTTTGGCCTAAGGTAACCTTTATTCGAAGCAACATTTAATAAATGTTGTCTTAGATAGAAAAAGACAACATTTTTAATGAGTTACCTTTGAGTAAGGTAAAGATAACAAAATTTTTGGCCACCCACCAAAATAATTGTTTTTGATATTTAAAACAACACTTAAAAAATGTTGCATTATACAAAATTTAAGACAATATTTTTAAATAAAAATACAACATTTTATAAGAGTTATAAAAAAATTAGATAAAGAACATTTATAAAAAATTGCTTAAAATTATTCATAACTAAAAGTTTTAGAGAAAAATTTTTAGTTATATTCCCACCAATTATTTTTCCAAACAAATAACTTAGGAAAAAAAAAAGGAAAGGAAGAAATGTGCTTCAGTTCATCACTACCATAAGCTAGCCCTACCCTTCCTAAGCAATCCCAAACATCAACACACCCTCCACGATCGCAGCTCTCCTCCATGTACGACAGCAGTGCTCTCCTCCACGGGCGTCGGCGCGGTCATCTTCTCCATGGCGACGGTGCGGTGCGCTCCTCGTTTTGTGCCAAACCACCACCATCAAGAAACCCCTCTCCCTTCTCTTCTCCTTCTTCTTCCTCTTCTTCCTCTGTCTCGCCTCCTCTTCTTCGCGAGCTCTGACAATGCTACACGCAGCTGTAACCCCCCTCCTCCTCCTCTACGTATTGGTAAGAAATGTCTAAACTTTACTATAGGAATGAAATTTCTGAATGCATTGATTCTGAATTTAAGTATAGAAATGTTCTGAATTTTAGTACGGGAATGAAATTTTTGAATGCATTGATTCTGAATTTTACTATGGGATTGAAATTTTTGAATGCATTGATTCTAATTTTTTGGGACTTTTTGATAGTTCTAATTTTGGGGATTTTATTTCATTTTTTCTGATTTTTTTTTATGGTTTTGATTGTTGCTTCTTAGAGTTTTCTTTTTTATTTTGCATTTTGATTATGATTTTGCGTCATTTTTGATAAGCATACATTCGACAAGATTTCTTTCATTGCTTAATGCCTCTGAATATAAAACCATCATTTCTAGGGTTTTTACTTCCTATTTTGAGGGAGTCTAATGGAGAAGGAGAAGAAAAACATTCTTTTGTGTTCTTTCTTCTTTAATTTTCAGCTTTATAACTGAAATTTTACGCTTTACTTGAGCTTTTCGCTCTTTTTTTGTTGTTGCTTTTCAATTTTGGTGGCAATTTGTGGTTCTGTTGACTTTTTTATTCAGATGATGAATTTCAGTGGCAATTCGTATAATATTGTAGGTAATTTAGACTTGCTTAAAGGGTTTGAACTGAATTATAAATTCAACCCAAAAATACACCCTTAATGGCTGTTTGGGCAACAATTCCAACTATGTTGAATTTAACTGCACTCTTAAATTTGCAACAATTTTGAAGTTTATTAAAAATAATCTTTCGGCTGCCACTATGTACACTTCCCATTGGGATAAAAAGAAAAGCCTTTCTTCCCGGCAATGGTGTTATAATCAGGAATTTTTTTCTGAGATTTTTGTCAGTGGTTGAACTTTAAAGAGCGCATTGAATCGTGATTGAGTTAACTTATAGCACATTGAATCGCTGGTCTATTGCTCTGGCAACACGGCGACCACCCCATGCTGCAACCTCCTCACCTCTGTCTTCTTGTTACTCTATTCTTCAGTTTTCAGGTTTTTGGAAAAACCCATTTTGCTGTTCTCTGATTTAATTCATTACATTTTAGTTAGATTTTAATTTTTACTTAGTAATTTTATTTAGTTAAATTTATTTTTGCTGATTAGGTTAATTTAGATTAAAATTAGGATTTTCTTATCAGCATTTGTCTTAGTTCATAGTTAATTAAGCATGCTATTATGATTCTTAAGTCTGAAATTTCAATTTGTTTGGACTGGCTTGATTGATATTTTATTGAATTTCAGGTTTTTCACTACTTTTCCACTGAGGTGCAATTCTCTACGCTGGTTGTTGCTGATTCAGCAATTTCTGGTTTTCACATTGATTCTGGTACTTTTCCCCTTTGATTTCTTCATTTTTAATGTAAATTACAGAATAATTAATTTTCATAATTCGCTGAGTTAACTATTTTATATAGAATCGATTATTGTTTTTTGTTTGTTTGTTTTGTTGGCCACTTTGATTAAGTTAAATAGTTCATAGAGAATAATGTAAATTTTATTCTTTACTCCTTTATAGAGAAAGATTTCCACTTTGTTAATTATTATTGATTTTAATTTGTTAATGGTTAATTATTAGTGCTGCTGCCAAGGTAGTTAGAATTGCGAGTTAACTTGCAAAATCGTATATTTTTGCATTTCTATTCCTCCATTTCATAACGTTCTTGCTCTGCGTCTCAGAGAAGTAGTGTTCGCGTAGAATCGACGAGTAAGCACGCCAAATTGCTAGAATCACGTCTATGGTAATGTGATGAATGGATTTTTGACGGTTTAGAATTTCTCAATGAATTCTCGTTGCTAGCATAGTTTCTAAACCAACAAAGAATCCTTTCATACAAAAATTTGGTTGTCACAAGTAACAAACCCAATAAAAAGAAACCGAAGTATTTAAAACTCGGGTCGTCTCTCAAGGAATTACAGGGAGGTGTATTTATTATTGGTTATGAAAAAAGTATCTTTTGGGTTTTTGAAATAAGGAACAAGGAAATAAAATGACAAAAAAATAAATTAATAATTAATAAAGCTCTTGGCAAGGTATGAGAATTAGAAGTCCTATCCTAGCTATCCTTATCAATTGTGACATCAATTGTCCATTGCAACCACTTAGTTAACCTCTAACTATGAAGGAAAGTCAAGTGAATGAATCAATTTGATTTCTCAAGTCCTAGTCAACTCTTAAGGAAAGACTAGCTTTAGAGGGATCCAAATCAACTAGCAACTTCTCAATTATCAATCAACAAAGGAGTTTGATAACTCAAGAGTCTCCAATTACTCAACCAAAGCCAAGAATATAAAAATCTAACTTAAAATACTCCCAAGCATTTTATTAAACACTTGGAAGACATAACATAAAAGCATAGAAAACTAACAAGGAATATAAAATTCAAACAACCAATTGCAAACATCAATGACTAACAAGTAATAGAAGAAGCAATAAATATGAAATACCTCAAATTGCATTAAATAGAAAATCAAATCTAACGTGAAGAGTTCATAAACTAAATTGGCAACATAAAATAATCAACAAGGGAATATAGATAAACTAAAGGATTAGAACAAATAAGAGTAGAAGAAAACTAAATTAAAGCAAAGTAGAAATATGAAATTAAGAAAAGCTAAACCTAAAATCCTAAAACCTAGAGAGAGGAGAGAGCCTCTCTCTCTAAAAAACTACATCTAAAACCTAAAATTATGTGAATGAAAGTTGTATGAATGATTCCATGTGATTCCCCCATTTTGCAGCCTCTAATATATGTTTTCTGGGCTGAAAACTGGGTCCAAACTCAGCCCAAAATCGCCCCCAGCATTTTCTGCACTTTCTACACGTGGCGCATGTCACGCGTACGCGTCAGTCACACGTACGCGTCGATGGTCATCTTCACGTGTCACGCGTACGCGTCAGGTAGGCGCACGCGTTGCTGTGCAGATTCGCTTTTCACGCGCACGCGTTAGATACGCGCGTGCGTCGTTCCTCGCTGGACAGCTCCTTAGTTTCTTGTGTTCCTTCCATTTTTTGCAAGCTTCCTTTCCATCCTCTAAGCCATTCCTGCCCTATAAACCCTGAAATCACTTAACACACATATCAAGGCATCGAACGGTAATAAGAAAGGATTAAAGTTAGCAAATTTAGGGCCAAAGAAGCATGTTTTCAATCATAGCACAAAATTAGGAAGGATTTGTAAAACCATGCAAATTGTATGAATAAGTGTGCAAAGACTTGATAAAAACCACTCAATTTAACACAAGATTAACCATAAAATAGTGGTTTATCATAGTGACTGATATCAAAGGTAGCAGGGTGGCGAGAAGTTGTTGTCCATGCCCCAATTCAAAACTAAACTCAAATCCAAGCCGCAATCCTTTGAGAAGAAGGCTTGAACCGTAGGTTTATGTATGTTAAGCTTTATGTCTCCATTTTTTTTCAGGACAATAGGTAACTAATTAACTGATTAATTGGTTATAGTTAGATTTTATATTCCCTTGTTGGCTTTGTAACAATTTCTCTGATGTCTTTGATGAAGAGTAGTTCATTAATTTTTTAGCTAATGATGTAAAATGATTAACAAGCTACTTAAAACACTATTTCATGCCACCAATGATGCGCATAAACTTGTTATGCTACGATTTAGGAAATTGCACGATCGGCAAAATTCCTTCCGGCAAGTGCACCGGTTATCGTCAAGTAAAAACTCACAATAGAGTGAGGTCGAATCCCACAAGGATTGGTTGAGTGAGCAATTCGGATTAGAAGTATGTTCTAGTTGAGCGGAATCAAGATTTAGATGAGAATTGCGGAATGTAAAATTGCATGAATTAAAGAGCGAGAAGCTAAATTGCTGAAATTAAAAGGGATGGGGTGATTGCATGAATTTAATTGCAGAATGTAAAGAGAAAGTGGTAAATCAGAAATGGGGAATTTATTGGGTGTTAGGAGATATTGAGATCTCCGAATCAAAACATTTTTATTCCTTCCTCAACCAATGCATTCATTGAATTTTGCTTGGCAATCTTATATGATTGGATCCCAATCCCTTGGCTCACCAATTCTCTCTAAAAACGAACAAATTCCCAATCTCTTGGTTTAAATGTTCATAAGAAGAGATGATGCTCGATCACTGATTATACCACACAGTTTCATGAACCACAATTTGGTAGGATTACATGTCACAATATCCATCCAAACCCCAATCCAATTCACTGTGAGAAAGCTTCTCTAGCATGAATCCTCCATTCCTTTCCCAAGGTTCCGAAAGATTCCAATTATGGGTAGTTTCTTTCCCAAGACAACTACCCAATGGAATTAGATCGAGAAGCTTTCTAACAAAATTCAAGAGAAAAGATTGAAGAAGAAGATAA
>NC_029785.2:50625048-50636044 GCF_000816755.2 Arachis ipaensis | reverse complement strand
AATGTAAAGAGAAAGTGGTAGATCAGAAATGGGGAATTCATTGGGTGTTAGGAGATATTGAGATCTCCGAATCAAAACATTTTTATTCCTTCCTCAACCAATGCATTTATTGAGTTTTGCTTGGCAATCTTATATGATTGGATCCCAATCCCTTGGCTCACCAATTCTCTCTAAAAACAAACAAATTCCCAATCCCTTGGTTTAAATGTTCATAAGAAGAGATGATGCTCGATCACTGATTATACCACACAGTTTCATGAACCACAATTTGGTAGGATTACATGTCACAATATCCATCCAAACCCCAATCCAATTCACTGTGAGAAAGCTTCTCTAGCATGAATCCTCCATTCCTTTCCCAAGGTTCCGAAGGATTCCAATTATGGGTAGTTTCTTTCCCAAGACAACTACCCAATGGAATTAGATCGAGAAGCTTTCTAACAAAATTCAAGAGAAAAGATTGAAGAAGAAGATAAAACTATTATTGATTCATTGAATTACAATAGAGCTCCCTAACCCAATGAAAGGGGTTTAGTGAGTCATAGCTCTGAATTCAATTACAAAACTAAAAGAAAAATGATCCAAAGTTCTCTCCCGATGTGTAAAAACTCCCCCCTCAGGGGCTGGATTCCCCTTCAATCCCCCTTTCTTGAGTTGTCACTTTGTTCTCTTGTCAACCTTGCCAATTTGATGCCAAATATAGACTATTATACCTCGTTGGAAAGCTATGGATGTCAGCTTTCTAACGCAACTGGAAGCACCTCAATTGGATCTCTATAGCTCAAGTTATGCTTGATTGAAGGTGACAAGGTTGCTGGTTGGTTTGACAGCGTTTAAGCCAACGTTTAAGTCACTTAAACGTGCTCGAAAATGCCAATTTTGGGAGCTCAGTTGCATTGTCCACCCCATACTTCTATACATCGTTGGAAAGCTCTGGATGTCTACTTTCTAATGCAACTGGAAGCGCATCATTTGGAGTTCTACAACTCGAGTTATACTCCATGGAAGGTGAAGAGGTCAGCTGGCCTGATTGCATGTTGGTACTATGCTCTTCTATGCACATTACGGGGCTGTTTTCTTCCTCAATTTTTAGTATCCACCATGCATGCCATATATGCTTGGAAAGCTCTAGATGTCTTCTTTCCAATGCATTTTGAATCATCTCATTTGGAGTTTTGTAGCTCAAGTTATTTATTTTTGAAGAAGGCATGGTCAAGCTGTTCCATATAACACGTTTAAGCTCCAGTTTAAGCTTAAACTGGAGCTTAAACGCTGGCACTCCCTGGAGGCACAAGCTCGAGCACGTTTAAGCTTCAGTTTAAGGTTAAATTGAAGCTTAAACGTGGAAATGAGAAAACAACCCTGGAGGAGAAAAAATAGTCGAACACGTTTAAGCTCCAGTTTAAGGTTAAACTGGAGCTTAAACGTGGAAATGCTCCCTGGTGCATTTCTAATTCTGGCGTTTAACTTCCAGTTTAAGGTTAAACTGGAGGTTAAACGCCACTTTCAGCATTTCCTTAGCTCTCATGGTTTTGGCGTTTAAGCTCCAGTTTAAGCTTAAACTGGAACTTAAACTCCACATGTGATATTCAAGCTTCCTTTATTGATTTTGTTGCTTCCTTGCCTAGCCTCTTCTTCCCTGAAATCATCCAAACAACTGCATCAAAGTCTTGCAAAATTTCATGAGAAATCTTTCATTCATAGCATTCAAGGAATATAACAAAAAACTCATGGAATTTGCATCAAAATCTTCATGTTTGAATGATTTAAGACAAGCATGACTATTTGGCCCAAATGATTACTTAAGGCTCAAGAAAATGCATAAAACAACTAAAAATAAAAGAAAAAAGGCTAGTGAAACTAGCCTAAGATGCCTTGGCATCAAGACACACAAACAAAATAGCAGAAAACAGGAATATAACATAATAATAGTGAAAGGGGGAATAGAATGAAAGGAACTCAACCACCTCAGTTATCCTAGTGGTCATCTTATTCCTTAGGCTGTGCTCCTCCGTGAAGATGATTCACCTCCCTTTGGTGCCATTGGCGATAAGATAAACAGACTAACCGGCAAGTGCACCGGGTCGTACCAAGTAATACCTCACGAGAGTAAGGGTCGATCCCACGAGGATTGATGGACCAAGCAATAATAGTTGAGTGATTTACTTAGTCAGACAAGTAAAAAAATAGTGTTTTAGTGTTGTGAAGAATTAAATGGTAAATTCAGAGAATTAAAGGCAAACAGTAAATTGATATGAAGAATGTATGAGAAAACATTTAAGGTTTCGAAGCTGTTTATTGGTGCGTGAAATTGAACTCTGCAAGTTTCGCACAGATAGACTGGCAAGTGCACCAGGTCGTCCAAGTAATATCTCAGGTGAGTGAGGGTCGATCCCACAGAGATTGTCGGATTGAGCAAGCAATGGCTATCTTGTAGATCTTAGTCAGGCAGATAGAAAATATAATAGGCAGCAATTTGGACATATGCAGAAAACCTCATGTGCTTTTATTAAGAAAATAACTATGAACTAGAAAAAGAAACTATGAACTAGAAATTAAACTATTGTTTAAGTAGTTTCCCTGATTGGTTGGAGCTAGTAACTAGTCATGCTGAGGTAGAAATGTGCTTTTAATGAAATTTTTGGTGGAACACCAAACTTAGAATCTCACATTCACCCTTGAATTGTTTTGGTGTGCAACACCAAACTTAGCTCCTTGCAATACAGATAAATCTACTTAACTCTTTTATTGAAATAACTAGAAAAGAAAAACTACCTTTGGTTGGATTGCCTCCCAACAAACGCTCGTTTACTGTCATTAGCTTGACATGTTGTTCCTGACTTTCTTCCTCTTCCTCCAGTTTGTTAAGAGGAATGACTTCAAGTGGATAAAGGAGCTAGTTAGTACCCCTTGTTGTGAATGTCTCTTTCCAGCAAGCTTTCCCTTGTGATTGGCTTGCAACATGGTGATCCAGTTCAAAAGCTGGTCTGGTATGGAAATACTATAGGTAAAGTCATAACATTCAGAGAAATTGATGCTAGAATTTAGGTACCTAAGTTAAATAATATGACTAGTAATTATATGATGATGTATGTGAGAATAGTATTAGGCACCTCATAGATCATATATTCATATGGTTGAATTATCATTTATCAATATATGGTAATAAGCATCTTCATTTTTTAGGTAGTGGCTTTTCTTTTGAGTTTGTGACACTATTAAAATTTTAGTTTTAAGGTGTCTTCTTTTTTTTTTCTTTAGTTTTCTTTTGAGTGCTATTTGATGTCATATAGATCATTATTGTTGTCTTGATGGGAGATGCTGATGTAATATGTGGCGGAGCTTGGGAATTCTTGCTGCTAGAGCTTATGGCTTGCCTCAATTTTGACTGCGAGTGTTTTTATGGGGTGTTAAACCTTTTGAGGTATTCTAATATTTTTGTTGTAGTATCTTTCAAAATACAGTTATCATGGTTATTTACATGAAAAGAAAATATTATTTTCATTCTTATATTTCAGTGTTGAAGTTCAAATTTGAGTTAAATTATTATTGTTCTTTCTACATGGTACCAAAGTTGTCTCAATTCCCTCTTCCAACTCATGATGTTATTGTCAGGGGTGTTATTCTTTTAGAATTCGAGGTATGTGCAAGTTTTATATAGGACTTATGTAATTGTGTTTTGAATGTAAGCTAATTTTTTAGAGGAGTTTATTAGTCATGGCATGGTGATTAATTGGCATGTTCATTGATTTCAACTAGCCATAGGTTTGTTGCTAGTTATTTACTATTAAATTGTTTAGATTTAGAAAATCTATTTTATAATTTGAATGATAAATGGATGATTAAGTCTCATTTTTTCTATTTTTTAATTTAAAAAAGTATTGCAAAATCTCAAATTATAATATATTGAAGCCCTTAAAAAAATTTATTTACTTGCAGATAAATACAGTTGCACATGATGAGGATTACCATATTACAATGGAAAAAAATAACTTATATTGGAAGATGCTACTTCTAACCTTTCTCTGGTATATTTTAATTTTTTATTTATCCTTTTATTGCCTTTATGTTTTATGATAATTTGGTTGTTGATGAATGTTATTACCTTATTCAGATTGAGAATGATGAAAGTCGTGATGTTCATTTGGTCCTTATATTGTGTTACATTTACACTATGTCATTGTTTTCTTTAGAATTGAATATGGTTTTATTCTTTGATTGGTATTTTATATGATACGAAGATGTTTAGCTTAATAGGTTACTTGTTGTTTGGTCACTGGTGAGTATAGTTAGACTACAAATATGTGGAGAGGATTATGAAGGCTCAGGCCTTGAGAGATAACGGTATGACTGGCTACATATCTAGTAAGAAGACTATGGAGATCAACCTTGACATACATAGGCATTATGGATAGTAAGAAGACTATGGAGATCAACCCTGACATACATCGGCATTATGGAAGAACTGACGAAGAGAACGGAAGCTGATGAAATTAGGCATTTATTTGTTTTTTTTTGGTTTAGTTATTATGTGTATTTTGATTTGAATTGGCAACTGTAAGTATATGAATTTAAAATTTATTTAGTTGGATTTGAAACAACTTTTTAATTTAATATATATGCAATATATTAGTTTATTAGCTTATCTTTTCTTTCTATTTATTAAATTTAGTTTAAATAATTAAATTTTATTAAAGTATGCTGTATATCTTTTTAAAAAGACAATTTCAAATAAATTTAGATAAATGTTGCTTTACATATCTGAAAAGGTGATGAGCAGATAATTTATACGCTTTTTGACATTGTTTTTAGTATGTTTTTAGTAGGATCTAGTTATTTTTAGGGACGTTTTCATTAGTTTTTATGTTAAATTCACATTTCTGGACTTTACTACGAGTTTGTGTATTTTTCTGTGAATTCAGGTATTTTCTGATTGAAATTAAGGGACTTAAGCAAAAATCAGATTCAGAGGTTGAAGAATGACTGCTGATGCTATTGGATTCTGACCTCCCTGCACTCAAAATGGATTTTCTGGAGCTACAGAACTCGAAATGGCGCGCTTCTAATTGCATTGGAAAGTAGACATCCAGGGCTTTCCAGCAATATATAATAGTTCATACTTTGGCCAAGAATAGACGACGTAAACTGGCGTTCAACGCCAGCTTTCTGCCCAAATTTGGCGTCCAGCGCCAGAAAAGGATCCAAAACCAGAGTTGAACGCCCAAACTGGCACAAAAACTGGCGTTCAACTCCAAGAAGGACCTCTACACGTGCAACACTCAAGCTCAACCCAAGCACACACCAAGTGGGCCCCGGAAGTGGATTTATGCATCAATTACTTACTCATGTAAACCTTAGTAGCTAGTTTATTATAAATAGGACCTTTTACTATTGTATTAGACGTCTTTTTGACCATCTTTGGACGCCTGGTTCTTAGATCAGAGGGGCTGGCCATTCGGCCATGCCTGGACCTTCACTTATGTATTTTTAACGGTAGAATTTCTACACTCCATAGATTAAGGTGTGGAGCTCTGCTGTTCCTCAAAGATTAATGCAAAGTACTACTGTTTTCTATTCAATTCATCTTGTTTCGCTTCTAAGATATTCATTCGTACTTCAATCTGAATGTGATGAACGTGACAATCATCATCATTTCCTATGAACGCGTGCCTGACAACCACTTTCGTTCTACCTTAGACTGAATGAGTATCTCTTAGACCTCTTAACCAGAATCTTCGTGGTGTAAGCTAGAATGATGGCGGCATTCAAGAGAATCCGGAAGGTCTAAACCTTGTCTGTGNGTCTGTGGTATTCCGAGTAGGATTCAATGATTGAATGACTGTGACGAGCTTCAAACTCGCGATTGCCGGGCGTAGTGACAGGCGCAAAATGATAGTAAATCTTATTCCAGCATGATCGAGAACCGACAGATGAATAGCCGTGCCGTGACAGGGTGCATTGATCATTTTCACTGAGAGGATAAGATAAAGCCATTGACAAGGGTGATGCCTCCAGACGATTAGCCGTGCCGTGACAGGGCATTGGATCATTTTCCCGAGAGATGACCGAAGTTGACAATGGTGATGTATCACATAAAGCCAGCCATGGAAAGGAGCAAGACTGATTGGATGAAGATAGCAGGAAAGCAGAGGTTCAGAGGAACGAAAAGCATCTCCATTCGCTTATCTGAAATTCCTACCAACGATTTACATAAGTACCTCTATCCCTATTCTATTATTTATTTTCGAAAATCCATTACTGTTTTATATCCGCCTGACTGAAATTTACAAGGTGACCATAGCTTGCTTCATACCGACAATCTCCGTGGGATTCGACCCTTACTCACGTAAGGTATTACTTGGACGACCCAGTGCACTTGCTGGTTAGTTATGCGAAGTTGTGAAGATATGTTTAGACCATGGTCCTGTACATCCGTTTTTGGTGCCATTGCCAGGGAATCAATTTCGAACAACAATTCACAACCCGAGTAGCAATTTCGCATACCAAGTTTTTGGCGCCGTTGCCGGGGATTGTTCGAGTTTGGACAACTGACGGTTCATCTTGTTGCTCAGATTAGGTAATCTTCTTTTTGTTTTCTTTTCAAAAATTTTTCAAAAATATTTCAAAATTTTCTCACCTGTTTTTGAAAAAAAAAATTTGTTTTCAAAAATATATTTTTCTTCAGAATTTTTAAGAATGAATTCTAGTGTTTCACGAAGCATGCGAAGCCTGGCTGGCTGTAAAGCCATGTCTAAATTTATTTGGACTGAGGCAGCAATTTGTTATCAAGAGCAAGCTAGTTGTTGTTAATCCACCTGCTGCTGTTCCTGATTTACATGCTAAAGCTTGGCTGGCCATTGGCCATGTCTAGTGTTTTGGACCGGAGCTTTCATTGAAAGCTTGGCTGGCTAGTGAGCCATGTCTAATTCCTGGACTGAAGCTTTAGACTAAGAATGCAAGATTCCTGGAATTCATATTAAAAATTTTAGAATCCTTATTTTTCTTTTACTAAATAATTTTCAAAAAAACCAAAAAAAAAAATCATAAAATCATAAAAAATCAAAAATATTTTTTGTTCTTGTTTGGTGTCACTTGCATATGCATCTTGCATTTTTCGAAAATTTCATGCATTCATAGTGTTCTTCATGATCTTCAAGTTGTTCTTGGTGAGTCTTCTTGTTTGATCTTGATGATTTTTTGTCTTGTGTTGTATATTATTTTTCATATGCATTCTTGAATTCTTAGTGTCTAAGCATTAAAGAATTCTAAGTTTGGTGTCTTGCATGTTTTCTTTGCATTAAAAATTTTTCAAAAATATGTTCTTGATGTTCATCATGATCTTCATAGTGTTCTTGGTGTTCATCTTGACATTCATAGCATTCTTGCATGCATTCATTGTTTTAATCTAAAAATCTCATGCATTGCATAATTTTCATGTTTTTCACTCTCATCATAAAAATTCAAAAATCAAAAAAATATCTTCCCCTTTTTCTCTCATAAATTCGAAAATTTGGATTGACTTTTTCAAAAATTTTTAAAATCTAGTGTTTTTATGAGTCAAATCAAATTTTCAATTTAAAAATCTTATCTTTTTCAAAAATCTTTTTCAAAAATCAAATCTTTTTCAAACTTCTTAGTTATTTTCGAAAATTTCAAAAATATTTTTCAAAAACCTTTTTCTTAATTTTAAATCAAATTTTCAAAAATAACAAAAACAATTAATGTTTTGATTCAAAAATTTCAAGTTTGTTACTTGCTTGTTAAGAAAGATTCAAACTTTAAGTTCTAGAATCATATCTTGTGATTTCTTGTGAATCAAGTCATTAATTGTGATTATTCATGTACACTTCTGAAAGGAATCCTGTGAATAATGGACGCCTATGAAGAAGGGAGTTCTTGAGATTGACACTCTGAATGCTATATTGGCTCAGAACAAAATATTGACTCAGCAAGTCAATATGATTTCTCAGAGTCTGAATGGAATGCAAGCTGCATCCAACAGTACTCAAGAGACTTCTTATGCAGAAGAAGCTTATGATCCTGAAAACCCTACAATAGCAGAGGTGAATTATTTAGGTGAACCTTATGGAAACACCTATAACTCATCATGGAAAAATCACCCAAATTTCTCATGGAAGGATCAAAAGCCTCAACAAGGCTTTAATAATGGTGGAAGAAACATTTTCGAAAATATCTTCCCCCTTTTTCAAAAAAAATTTTTAATTAACTAATTATTTTATTTTTATTTTGAATTTTCGAAAAAACTACTAATCCTTTTCAAAAACTATTTTCAAAAATCACTAACTCTTTTTCAAAAATTATTTTCGAAAATTCTCCCTCTCCCATCTTATTCTATTTATTTATTCATCTACTAATATCTCATCTCACATCTATACCCTCCTTACAGTTGTGTTTCTTCCATTACATTACATTCTTTGTCTCCCTCTTTTCTCCCACTAACACAAGGATCCCTATACTGTGGTATAAAGGATCTCTATTATTATTATTTTTCTGTGCCCTCTTCTTTGTCATATGAGCAAGAGCAAGGACAAGAACATTCTTGTTGAAGCAGATCCAGAACCTGAAAGGACTCTGAAGAGAAAATTAAGAGAAGCTAAATTACAACAATCCAGAGATAACCTTTCAGTTTCAGTCGAACAGGCAGAGGAGATGGCAGCCGAAAATAATAATAATGTAAGGAAGATGCTTGGTGACTTTACTGCACCTAATTCCAATTTACATGGAAGAAGCATCTCCATTCCTGCCATTGGAGCAAACAACTTTGAGCTGAAACCTCAATTAGTTTCTCTGATGCAGCAGAACTGCAAGTTTCATGGACTTCCATCTGAAGATCCTTTTCAGTTCTTTCTGGTGCTGAACGCCCAGAACAAGCATGGTTCTGGCGTTCAACGCCAGAAATGGCTAGTAAATGGGCGTTGAATGCCCAAAATGGGCACCAACCTGGCGCTGAACGCCCAGAGTTGTGTGCAAAGGCATTTTGCATGCCTAATTGGTGCAGGGATGCAAATCCTTGACACCCCAGGATCTGTGGACCCCACAGGATCATCTCAGGATCTGTGGACCCCACAGGATCACCTCAGGATCTGTGGACCCCATAGGATCCCCACCTACCTCCTCTCACTTCTTCTCACCTCTCTCTTTCACACAAACACTCTTCCCCAAAAACCCTTCACCAATCACCTCAATCTCTCTTCCCCATCACCTCTTCACCATTCACATCCATCCACTCTTCCCCATAAACCTACCTCATAAACCCCACCTACCTTCAAAATTCAAAACCAATTTCCCACCCAAACCCACCCATATGGCCGAAACCTTTCCCCCCCTCCCTTCCCTATATAAAGCCCTCCACTCTTCATCAAATTCACACAACACACCCCTCTATACCCTTCTTGGCTGAAACACTTCCCACTCTCCCTCTCCTCCATTTCTTCTTCTTCTTCATCTATTCTTTCTTTTATTGCTCGAGGGCGAGCAAAATTCTAAGTTTGGTGTGGTAAAAGCATAAGCTTTTTGTTTTTCCATTACCATTGATGGCACCTAAGACCGGAGAATCCTCTAGAAAGGGGAAAGGGAAGACAAAAGCTTCCACATCTGAGTCATGGGAGATGGAAAGGTTCATCTCCAAAGCCCATCAAGACCACTTCTATGATGTTGTGGCCAAAAAGAAGGTGATCCCTGAGGTCCCTTTCAAACTCAAAAGAAATGAGTATCCAGAGATCGGACATGAAATTCAAAGAAGAGGTTGGGAAGTTCTAACAAATCCCATCCAACAAGTCGGCATCCTAATGGTTCAAGAGTTCTATGCCAATGCATGGATCACCAAGAACCATGATCAAAGTAAAAACCCGGATCCAAAGAACTATGTTACAATGGTTCGGAGGAAATACTTAGATTTTAGTCCGGAGAATGTGAGGTTGGCGTTCAACTTGCCAAACATGNGACGTTTTCATTAGTTTTTATGTTAAATTCACATTTCTGGACTTTACTATGAGTTTGTGTGTTTTTCTATGAATTCAGGTATTTTCTGACTGAAATTAAGGGACTTGAGCAAAAATCAGATTCAGAGGTTGAAGAAGGACTGCTGATGCTGTTGGATTCTGACCTCCCTGCACTCAAAATGGATTTTCTGGAGCTACAGAACTCGAAATGGCACACTTCCAATTGCGTTGGAAAGTAGACATCCAGGGATTTCCAGCAATATATAATAGTCCATACTTTGGCCAAGAATAGACGACGTAAACTGGCATTCAATGCCAGCTTTCTGCCCAAATCTGGCGTCCAGCGCCAAAAAAGGATCCAAAACCAGAGTTGAACGCCCAAACTGGCACAAAAACTGGCGTTCAACTCCAAGAAGGACCTCTACACGTGAAACACTCAAGCTCAGCCCAAGAACACACCAAGTGGGCCCCGGAAGTGGATTTATGCATCAATTACTTACTCATGTAAACCCTAGTAGCTAGTTTATTATAAATAGAACCTTTTACTATTGTATTAGACGTCTTTTTGACCATCTTTGGACGCCTGGTTCTTAGATCAGAGGGGCTGGCCATTCGGCCATGCCTGGACCTTCACTTATGTATTTTTAACGGTAGAGTTTCTATACTCCATAGATTAAGGTGTGGAGCTCTGCTGTTCCTCAAAGATTAATGCAAAGTACTACTGTTTTCTATTCAATTCATCTTGTTTCGCTTCTAAGATATTCATTCGTACTTCAATCTGAATGTGAGGAACGTGACAATCATCATCATTCCCTATGAACGCGTGCCTGACAACCACTTCCGTTCTACCTTAGACTGAATGAGTATCTCTTAGACCTCTTAACCAGAATCTTCGTGGTGTAAGCTAGAATGATGGCGACATTCAAGAGAATCCGGAAGGTCTAAACCTTGTCTGTGGTATTCCGAGTAGGACTCAATGATTGAATGACTGTGACGAGCTTCAAACTCGCGATTGCTGGGCGTAGTGACAGACG
>NC_029785.2:50619353-50624949 GCF_000816755.2 Arachis ipaensis | reverse complement strand
CCGTGCCGTGACAGGGCATTGGATCATTTTCCCGAGAGATGACCGAAAGTAGCCGTTGACAATGGTGATGTATCACATAAAGCCAGCCATGGAAAGGAACAAGACTGATTGGATGAAGATAGCAGGAAAGCAGAGGTTCAGAGGAACGAAAAGCATCTCCATTCGCTTATCTGAAATTCCTACCAACGATTTACGTAAGTACATCTATCCCTATTCTATTATTTATTTTCGAAAACCCATTACTGTTTTATATCCGCCTGACTGAGATTTACAAGGTGACCATAGCTTGCTTCATACCGACAATCTCCGTGGGATTCGACCCTTACTCACGTAAGGTATTACTTGGACGACCTAGTGCACTTGCTGGTTAGTTATGCGAAGTTATGAAGATATGTTTAGACCATGGTCCTGTACATCCGTTTTTGGTGCCATTGCCAGGGAATCAATTTCGAACAATAATTCACAACCTGAATAGCAATTTCGCATACCAAAAGGCAATACCAAAAAATTTAGATAAGTGGTGCTTTAGGTCTATGAAAAAAGAAACTTAAAAAATATTTGAACAAGTGTTGCTTTAGGTATATCAAGAGGCAACTTAAAACAAATCTGGACAAGTGTTGCTTTATGTATTAGAAAATACAACTCGTAAAAAGTGTTGCCATAAAGTCTTATCTAAAGCGTTGTGTTTAGGTCCTTTAAGGCAACCCTTTTATGGAGTTGCTTTTTTTTTGTATAAAAGGCAATGTTTTTTGAAGGTTACCATAAAAAGGGTTCCTTTGATACACAAAAGCGTTACCTTAGACCAAAGGTAACGGCCGTATAGTCAACCCCAAAAAGTGTTGCATTTTGTCGGAAAGTATTGCCTTTGATAAAAGGCAATAATTTTCCTTATTATAAGCAACATTTTTAAAGGGTTGTCTCAGCCCGAATTTGTTGTAGTGTTCTTCGGTCATTTTCATTCAAATTTTTAACATATGTATTGAATACATAAGTTAATAATAATGAGAATTTGGTTCAAGTTAAGTTATAATAGAAGTGGTCGTTTAGAAATTTTAAAAAAATTTTTAGGATCTTGTTAATTTTGTTAACCATAGTCCATCACTTATAGGTATGATGTGAGTTTCATTTTTCATGAGTAATTTATTAGTGTTTGAAATTTCGTAGTAAAAAATGATTATTTACTTGCTAGAATCTAAAACTTTCAGATAGGAATAAAAATATATACAATTTAATTAGGTTGGTTCCGATATTACGAAAATTAGAAATAAAAAGAGTAGGGTGATGACAAGTCATCATATACCCTTTTTAATAGTCTTTTTCCTTATTTTCATTTGGTTTTATGCACTTTCTTGCATCCTAAGAAAGCAATTTGGAATGGAAATGCATAACTTCTTTGAATCAAACAACCACCATATAATTGATGCTAAATCATGAGGTTTAGGCCAAATTTAATTGCAGTTTTATGATTTGTAAACCTTGTGAATTTGGTGATACTTTGATTGGTTGTTTTGATTAATTGTAGGTGAAGAAAAGAAGAAAAGAAGAAAAGCGTGACCTAAGAAGCGTGGTTCAAGGAATAGAAAGTGTGGCCATCAAAGGAGAAAGTGTAGTGCAACAAACCATGGAACTCATTCCAAGAGCACCAAGCACTAAGAGAGCGCTACACTCACTTCCAAGGGACCAAGGCACAAAGCTCAGCTCACTTTGTGAGCTGAGCACAACACAAGGCCAAGAAATAAGGAAATGAGGAACCAAGCTCAGCTCACAAAGTGAGCATTATCGAGAGCGCTAAGGAAGAAATTCAAAGAAAAATGATTTGCAAATGCATGCTCCAAGGCTTGAACCCATGACCCATTCACACAAATGGATGCTGAACCCTTGTATGAGGCATGGGACGATACAAAGCTCTAATCAGGAAGTGTCCACCAGCAATGTTCAGTGAGTGGGACAGACTACAGAATTTCTATGAAGGCTTGACACTGAAATCTCAAGAGGCTTTGGATTATTCAGCATGAGGCTCTTTACAACGGATGAAAACTGCAGAGGAAGCCCAAAATCTCATTGACATGGTGGCTAACAACCAATACTTCTTTGCTCATCAAAGACAACGCCAACCATCACAAAGGAGAGGAGTAATGGAGTTGGACGGAGTGGATTCAATCTTAGCTCAAAACAAAATGATGCAGCATCAAATTCAACAACAATTTGAGCAAATGACCAAGAGGATTGATAATCTCCAAGTTGCAGCAGTCAACACAAGCCAACCATCAACCACTTGGGAGCAAAATGAAGAAACTCAAGAGGAGCAACAGCAAGAGCAAGTCCAGTACATGCACAACCAAAATTTTGGACCAAATGAAGTATATGGTGATACCTACAACCCCTCTTGGAAGAATCATCCCAACCTTAGGTGGGGAGATAACCACAGTCAACCTCAGCAGCCATGGCAAAGAAACTCCACCCAAAACAATTGGAAAAACACAAACTACAACAACCAGGCCTCTAACCAAAACACATACAGAAAACCACAAAATACCTACCCCAACTCTAACCAGTACCCATCCCAAAACCAAACCTCTAACCAAAACACTTACCCTCAACCATTAACACCCCACACTCAACTCATTTCACAAGATTCTCAGAGAATTACCAACCTGGAGCTCCTAATGGAAAAATTGATGAAGAACCAAGAGATGACCACAAGGAACCAGGAAGCCTCTCTGAAGAATATGGAAAGGCAAATTGGTCAACTCTCCAAAAAGATCACCATTGAAAGGCCATCAAGCTCACTACCTAGTGACACTATTCCTAATCCAAAAGAGGAGTGTAAGGCAATACAGCTAAGGAATGGCAAGACCCTGGTGAAAAATGAAGAAGCAATCAAGAAACCAAAGGAAAGTGACGAGAAACAAAACAAGGAAGAGAAGGCCAATGATGAAAAAGTGACAGCAAGCAAGCAAGCCTCAGATGAGCTCAAAGAAAAAGAAGACCGGCCACAACAATCAAGAAAAGGGAAGGAAGCAATGGGGGAGCCAACCAAGGAACAAAGACAGGACATGAACTCCATACCTCCACTGCCATATCCTCAAAGATTCAGCAAAGAGACTAAGGACCAACACTTCCCAAAATTTCTTGAAGTCTTCAAGAAGTTGGAGATCAATATCCCTTTGGCTGAAGCATTGGAACAAATGCCTCTGTATGCAAAGTTCTTGAAAGAGCTCATCAATAAGAAGAGGAGTTGGCAAGAAAAGGAGACTGTGCTTCTCACTGAAGAGTGCAGTGCACTCATCAGAAAAGGACTTCCTCCCAAGCTGGAAGACCCTGGAAGTTTCTTCCTACCTTGCACAATTGGAAGTCTATTTATCAACAAGGGGATGTGTGACTTAGGAGCAAGCATAAATTTAATTCCATCATCCTTAGTGAAAAAGCTTGGCATAGAGAAAGTGAAACCAATACAGATATCCTTAGAATTGGTGGATCAGTCAATAGTATATCCCAAGGGAGTGATTGAAAACCTTTTAGTTAAGATTGATAAGTTCATTTTTCCTGCGGACTTTGTAATACTGGACACTGAAGGAGAAGAAAACAGTTCAATCATCTTGGGAAGACCATTTTTGGCCACTGCTAGAGCCATCATAGATATAGAGCAGGGAGAACTAACTCTCAGGATGCATGAGGACAGCATAACCCTGAAAGTGTTTCCAGAACCACAAATCAGTGAAGAAAGGGACAAGATAGTCAGTGACTGGTTCCCAGGGGAAACAACCAACAACACTAGGGAACAGAAGAATGAGCATGTGCAGGGAGAAGAAGAAATTCAAAATGGAACCAGGATAATAAACAAGAAGGAAGGTACCGCCACCAAAGCTGCTATTAAGGAAGAAAGGTCGACAAGAAAAAGGAAGAAAAACAAGAATCAGTATCTTTATTTTCCTGCTCTTTAGTTTACTGCAATTTTCCCTTTCCCTTTTACATTCTAAGCAGTTTAGTTTCTGTTAATCACAAACACTCAACCAATACTTGATTCGCTTGACTAAATCAACCCCTAAACTAAAATTGCTCAATCCTTCAATCCCTGTGGGATCGACCTCACTCATGTGAGTTATTATTACTTGATGCGACCCGGTACACTTGCCGGTTAGATTTGTGTGTTTTGGTGGTTAATTTATTTTTCACCAAAATACTCATCATAGGGATGGCAGGCGAGTCAACCATTCTAATCTAGCCTTCTCTACTAACTGGCAGGAGCACCGAGCATGCCTAGTGAGACGATCCCAAATTTCTATCCCACTTCGTCTAACGACGGCCTGGCATGTCAGCGGGCTAAACTCACTTATTCTCTTTTTTTTTTTGAAAAAAAAAATTACTAAACCATCCATAAATATTTTAGTAAACCTATAATTTAAAAATTCATATAATTCTAAATTTCTAATAAACATAATTTTGAACCAAGTATTTTTAAACAAAATAATCAAACAGACATTGTTTAAATTAAAATAAACATTGTCTAAAGCATCTAATTAAATATTGTAATATGAAAATAAGGGAAAACATGAAGACAAAAACTGAAATTGAATAAAAAATATAAATTGAAATTGAAATCACTACAAGAAAAACATTGAGTACCGTCAGGTTTACCAGTGGAATAACAAAAATAATATACCGGTGATATATTTACCGGCAGATTTTACGGTATAACCCTCGCCTGTAACAAATTACCGTCAATTTTTTCAATCCGTCAGTAATTACTGTCAGATTCTACCACGAATTCTTTGCCTAAACCCTATTTAATTACTGAAGAAAATTTTTTGCCGGTAATTTTGGCGCTTCACTATGTTCTTTCTTGCTTAATTACTGTTGGATTTTTTTCCGATAAATTCGACAATAAATTTAATTTATACACAATTAGTGGTCAAATTCTTTATTTTTTATTTTTATTTAAATTTATTTTTTGCACAATTAGTAGTCAAATTCTAAATAATATGAACCAAATATGGCAAATTAAATATCAAGTGTACAAATAAAATGAAAAGTTAAATAAATAAAATCAATCACTACAAGAAAACCGCTGAGTATTGTCAGAATTACCGTCAGATTTAGCGTCAACTTGTACCGGTGGATTTAGTATCGGGTTTTCCGACGGAAAGGAGGAGAAATCCGTCGCCAGAAAAGATTACATTGGAATAGTTTTCCGTCACTAAATCTGACGGTAATTATTGGCGCAAAAATGTAACTCACCTGCGCCAATTTTACCGTCGGTATATTCTGCCGGTATCATAGTTAAGTGAAATGTGTCATTTTAGTAATTTACCAGCAGATTAATCTGCAAGCACACACACTCTCTCCTCATCTCTCTCTCTCTCTCTCTTTCTCTCTCTCTTCTTGTAATACTCTACCACATAGAGCTTTACGCTTAAGTTCGTAAATCAGCGGTGGTGAGATATTACAATCTCTAAAAGTAAAATACGTACATAGGTATATATACATATATGAAAAGAAGTTTAACAAGGAGCCTTGAAAAAAAAGGGTAAGCAAATCAAAAAGAAGTCTCACCACACTCGAAACGTGAAGGAATGAAAACTTGATCATAAAAAGT
>NC_029785.2:50617890-50619239 GCF_000816755.2 Arachis ipaensis | reverse complement strand
ATAGATAAAGAGTTCCAACAAAGGGTACATAACAAACTGCAGCCGCGACCTGCGAAGCAAAGGCCGGCTAGAAATATATATAAACGTCCTAAAAATACAACCAAAAATACAAACCAAAAGCCTGTTTCTCCGAAATCGACCTCTAGGAGGGATTAATACAATACATAATTGGAGAATATCTATACATATATATGCTAAGAATAAAACATAAATATGCCTAAAAGTAGTTCTTCACTTCCAAAACTCTCCAACATGCTCAGCAATGTGCATCTCGTCCTACATCTGAAATACCACAAGATATGTATGGAATAAGAACCGGGGGTTCTCAGTATGGTAAAGGTTCCCGTATAGATAATACATATGGTCCCAAGAAGTCAGAGGCATTCCAAAATCTCCAACAACTCAAATCAAATCCTAGAGTTTTCATTAAGCCAGAAATAAGGTGACTATATTAAGGATTCTAGTCTAACTCTTTGTGTTCCATTCTCTGCAAACCTCCAAATTACCAAATGGAACAACCCTCAGCATCTCCTCCACTAGCATGAGGAAACTCTCAGAAACAAACAGAAACAAGCCAAACAAAGAAAACACAAATATGAAAACAGATACAGCAATTAGATTAAGTAGTAGTTAATTACAGTGAAGCAAATAGGTAAGGCAAAACAAATGCATACTCAAACAAAATATACAAGTGCATATGATGCATGTCAGCCCTATGGTCGATGATATCATCTGTCAGTTATATAGCTAAACCCGACATGTTCGGTAGCTAATCCAGATATGGAACACCACAACACGGAATAGGTATTACTCGTCCATCCATGCCGGTGTTTCACCCAACCCGGAGTAGGCATTACTCATCTACCCAGGCAGGTGCCTCAGACCATAACCCGGATAGGGATTACTCATCTATCCACAGGCTATGACTTGAATATGAATTATTCGTCTACCCACAAAATCGCATCTCGGATAGAAATTACTTGTTTATCCTCAAAATCATAACTCAACATTCATAGATATACTTATACATAATCCTCATCATCATTATCTCATTCAACAGTTTTGGTTCATCATTAACTCAATTCTTCACTCTATAGTCTCCCTCAATATCAATCTAACTTTCCCAATATGTTTGCTATTATTCCAAAGTCTAAAAGCTAGCTATCGGACCTTAAACAGACTTTACAGAGGTTTAGAAAGTTAGAAAAATGGTCAAAATCTCAAAAATACAACTTTGGCGAAACAGGGCGGTCATGCGTATGCACAAAAGATAGATACAAGTCCTAATTCTCCAAGTCAACCTCTAGAAGGGACAAATACAAGTTTTATAAAACAGTGGAAACAGTGGA
>NC_029785.2:50610038-50616031 GCF_000816755.2 Arachis ipaensis | reverse complement strand
GCTAGCACTACAAGAAAAATCACTTTTAGCGGCCATTTATTTTGTTTTTAGCGGCAATAAAAATAGCCGCTAATACATTTACTGGCAATTAGATATTAGCCGTTTTATGCTTTGTCGCTAAAAGGTTTTAGCGGCAATTATAACATTTGCCGGTAAAAACTTTTTTAATGGCCACAAAAAGTATATAATTTTTAGCGGCCATTTTCTTGGAAATTTATATAGCCACTAAAAGTAATTCTAAAATTGAGATGTTATTCATTTTTAGCGGCCATTATTATTGCTGCCAAAACCCATTTTACCAGCAATTTATATAGCCACTAAAAATAATTCTAAAATTGTAATGTTACTCACTTTTATCAACCATTACTATTATCACTAAAATCTTAAGACTTTTTTTAGTTATATTATACTCATTTTCTTATAAGTAAGGGAACTATCTTTTTTTTTAGAATCTTAATTATTTTTGCCATCCATTAAAAATAATTCTAAAATTATAATGTTTTTTACTTTTACCGGCTATTACTATTGCCGCTAAAATCTTAAGATTTTTTTAGTTATATTATACTTATTTTTTTAGAAGCAACGAACTATCTTTTTTTTTAGAATCTCAATTATTTTTAACAATTATTATTGTTATACATAATATAAATATACTAAAATTAATTACTACAAAATGAGATATTTCATTAAACTCAAAATATTAATATACAAATTTCTCTTGAAAAATAATGAATCATGTTAGAAATCTAAACAACAAAAAATGCTACAAGCCTATATCTATGTTACATCAATATTGCAAGAACCTAAGTCGGAATTGCTGCTGATTAGCGATGAATTGTCACTTGATGAGTCATCTTCTAAAACTCTCTTTAGGTGGTGAAACTTTGAATAGGAGTCCACTATTATCGAAGTGCCAGTAGTAGAGCTTCGAGTGGCTTGGCCTAGCCAAACGAGTCATCACTATTAGTCCGATATATATTGCAGATTGGATAAATAACACAGCCATCTCTGTAGCATACCTGCATTGGTAATAATGTCAATTTCTTGCAATAACTTACATCAACAATTTACCTTCTAAGCCAATTTTTCAATAATTTGCATTTTTAAAGAGCATGTTATGGTTACAAAAAACAAAATGTTAATGTCAATAAGACTAGCATCATTATTTTTCCATTAGAATCAATTAAAATCAAATAAACAAAACAAAATGAATACAAAGATTTTCGACCTTACCCCAAAGTTTGATGACGTTGTTCATACCACTCGAGGCCTAATGGAAGCACCGGCCATGACCACCAATACCACGGCTTCAACCACGGTGCCCCTGGGAACGTGATCACACTATTTGGTCCACAGGGTATGTGATAAACCACTATTTTATGGTTTATCTTGTGATAATTTGAGTGGCTTTTATCAAGTCTCTGCACACTTATTCATACTAATTGCATGGTTTTACATTTTCCTTCCTAATTTTGTGCTATGATTGAAAACATGCTTCTTTGGCCTTAAATGTGCTGTGTTTAATCCCCTCTTATTACCATTCAATGTCGTGATATGTGTATTAAGTGATTTCAGGGTTTATAGGGCAGGAATGACTTAGAGGATGGAAAGGAAGCATGCAAAAGTGGAAGGAATACAAGAAGTTGAAGGAATTGCTAAGCTGTCCAACCTGACCTCTTCGTACTTAACTGACCAGTATGCTCCGTCGAAGTTTAAGATCTGAATTAAAATCAACATTAACATTAACTTAGCTTCCACTAATTAAGATTTGGAGTTTTATAAAAAATTATATGAATATTTTAGTTATCTTAATTGTTGTAATAATGTGCTTACAGTAGTAAGAAGCATCCATTTGATAACCCAAAGGAAGTCTATAAATTCCATGAAGCTTGGAGCCATTTGGATTTGGAAGGAACATTGGCCTATAAAGCAACTCTAGGAATTAACTAGCTATGAAACCTTGGTCTGCACCATCTAGATTCTCTCTCCCATTTTCTAATTCATGAACCATGTCCTTGAACACTGCACTTGATGGCTGTAGATATATCAAATAATTAGAATCCGTGTCATAATCCTTCTACATACATTGAATGATTGAATCATCAAAGTTATTGACCAAGGTAAACTACAAGTGAAATAGAATGGTGCACACAACATTTAATTTGCAAGGGTACTAGATCTCTAATACTTCTGAATTTTATTTCCTAATATTCAAATTAGTTCATTAAATATCATGCTTGAGTTAACTTGGCAATTTGGTCCCTGAAATAACGTTAGTAAGCAAAAATGTCAAAATATAGAAAACTAACTTCGAGCATTTTTGCTTTGGCTTTTCTGGCAGCAATTGGTGTTCGTTTCCCCAAGTGTTCTTTTGATTTTTCTACTTCATGAGCTTTCTTCTTGAAATCAGATTTATTATTGGTTCTAGAGGGCAAAGAAGACTTATTATTAATTGGTCCTTTCTTTGTTGCTGCTGCCATACTTAGGAGATGTAGATTGAATAATTTTTCACATGACTTGTATATCTTCATATTCACCATAGGATTCCATGTCCTTATACAGATTATTAAGAATCCCTTTTCTGTGCCTGAATGGAGAAAATTTAAAGGATAAAAACTAAATCAGAAATCAATAAGTTGGAACAAAACTTTCTTGTTTTTTTTACTATTCAAGTTGTCATGTGTACAAAAAAGATTGTTAAAGTTGTCATGAGACATTCAAATTCCTGGGTACAGATTTAATGCAGAAAACGAATATGTTCTGCAGCAAGTGAAAGGTGTTCAAACTTGAAAAGCGTTTCTCCAGAGTATAGATGCTTCGCCATTTTCTCTGAGTCAACTAAGCAACTTGTGATCACTACAAACATGCAAATTTAAACAAGTCATATCATTAGTTTTCCTATGAGGCAGGTGGTGCGGAATTTATAACCACAAACTAACCGGCAAGTGCACCGGGTCGTACCAAGTAATACCTCAGGTGAGTGAGGGTCGATCCCGTGAGGATTGATGGACTAAACAACAATGGTTGATTAATTGGCTTAGTTAGACAAGCAGAAAATAGTGTTTGAGAGTTCAAAAAGTATTAAACAGAAAACAGACAAATAAATAAGTTGGGACTAAAATAGGGAGAAACAGTTAAGGCTTCAGAGTTATCTATTTTTCGGATTGACTTTTCTTACTAACTATTTTAATCATGCAAGATTTAATTCATGGCAAACTATATATGACTAGACCCTAATTCCTTAGACCTTTCTAGTCTCCTCTAACTTTTATCAACCTCTAATTCCTTGGTCAATTAATTCCAATTAGGGGGTGAAGTTTAATTCTAGTTATTATGCCACAAAAATCCTAATTACCCAAATATAAGAGGATTATATATCACGTATCCCGTTAAGTCCAGATAATTAGAAATTTAGGAGAATATGTTTTCAAGCTGTTGTTCAAGTAAAGAGCTTTTTCAAGTTATACAAGAACGCAATTAGAAAGAGGGTCATACTTCTGTTCCACCCAAATTCATAAGGTAAAGAACGAAAACAATTCTTAAATTATAAATCAGTACATAAATTAAAATAGAAAAATAATAGTATCAATCCATACAATAGACAGAGCTCCTAACCTTAACAGTAGAGGTTTAGTTGCTCATGGCAAAGAGAGAAAATAAGGATTCTAATAAAATGTATTTTGGATGAAGTGGAATCCCCCGAGAAGGGAAGTTTCTTTTCCCTTTTTATATCTAATCCTAATTAATTTAAAATCTATTTTCTAAAACTAAAATAATATATTTTCCTATTTGTAAAATAAAAATTAAAGTTTAAATCAGAATTAATAGGAATCAGCATTTTCTGCACTTCGCGCTTGTCACGCGTATGCGTTGATGGTCTTCTTTACGTGTCACGCGTACGCGTCAGGTACGCGCACGCGTCGCTCTTCGCTATTATCTCCTTTAATTCTTGTGCTGATTCCATTTCTGCAAGCTTCCTCTCCATCCTTTAAGCCATTCCTGAAATTAAATGCAAATTCACTAGGAAAAGATAGGAAAGATGCTCACGCATCAGCAGAGTATATCAATATCTTCTATCTATGAGTGACTCAAATTTAACTATGTGGATGCCTATACGGTTATAGTTTATAGAGTAAATTAACCAAATTTTTTAAGAAAATATTTTTCTTTTTCTTTAAATTTCTTTTTTTATCTATCAATCTTTACTCTTTCTCTTTTTTTTATCTATATTATACATTTTTTGACACACGATATTCATTAATTTCTTTTATAGATAACTATAATTTACTGTAGTAAGGAATTGGTTCCCAAAAAATATTTGAAGGTATTAATGAAACTCCATATAGATATACAAGTGATAAAGTGAAGCTAAGCTAGTGAAGAATACAAGATACTATATCCATGATAAACTACATCTTGCTCATTCTCTCATTCCATTTTCTTGTCAAAATTTGTCAATTACTAAAACATTCCTAAACGGATACTTCCAACTCCAACTTATCATTATACTTCCAACTCCAACTTCAACTTATCATTATAAAAAATCCAACAAATATGGAAGTATGGAATCAAGGTTACTTACTTGCAGTTGCAGAATCAGATCCTTTGTGTAGTCAATAGCCAAACCAGCTTCGAAACTTTTCAACAGCTCCAAATTTCTGGTGCTTGAAGTGGCAGCAACTCTTAAAGCCTCAAAATCTTACTTAACTAACTATTATTAATCATTGAAGGTACACATGAAATGTAACATTTTAGTGTGTAAACCTTGGAGTAACTACAAAATTATCAACTACAAAACTTCAATCAATTCATAAATCAGGAAAAGAATTTTTCAACAATGAGTAAGTCTTGGAGTAACTCGTGGTATATAATAAAAATGTGACAAAATGGTATATAATACCAATGTAATTTTCCTATACTGTTATCTCTGTGCAACATTGGATTCAAATTTAGGCATCCTCAATCTTAAATTTTCTATGTCAAATTGAATTGAATTGACACTTGCAAGATCAAATTGATTCAATAGTTAATAGTTTTGGCTTACCTTTCGGTATAAGAGTGCGAAGTCTGCAGTTAAAAAAAAAGCACAAGCTTAGAAATAGAATAAGCAACAAGGAAAACTGATTATTTAAATTGAAATCAAATATAACAGATCCTGCATCTGGAATATTCCAAAAACAAGTTATCATCCTTTTCTTCATAAATAAGACATATATACAAACATCGATGGTGCAAAAGAAGAAGATGAAGAAGAAGAAAAAAGAAAGATACATCGGAAAACTTGTGAGAAAGCACAAGCGAAGGATCAAATTCAGAAGAAACCACCATTTATTGCGGAACTAGAAAAATCAACTTCGCCAGTGGGTGAAACTGAAAAAATCATGCGAATTAAAGAACAAAAACAGAGCTAAGTTCAAATTGAAGTTGATTTTCTACGTGAATAAAAATGATAATTGAGCTAATAAATACTAGTTCTATTGTGTGTGTGGATGAATGAAGACAGAAATGAAAGCAGATTCAACTCAGATCCAGATTAGAGTAGTGAGAAGAGAGAGTGGATTGTTACTACTTACTATGATGAAGTGCCCTCTGAGAGTTGGTCGAAGATTATAGAATGAATAGATAAGGCTATTGGTGAAGGTCCCTCCAAAGGCTTCCTGGTGACGATGGCAACACTGAGCTTAGGGTTGCGATGAATGCTCCCTTCCCTCTGGATCTGTTTCTAGCACTCATTCCCTCTGATCCCATTTCTCCTCTATTGCAATTAATCAGTAATTATTAAAAAATAATTATTTTAATAAAAATAATTATAATAGATAAGGTGAAGGTCCCTCCAAAGGCTTCCTGGTGACGATGGCAACACTGAGCTTAGGGTTGCGATGAATGCTCCCTTCCCTCTGGATCTGTTTCTAGCACTCATTCCCTCTGATCCCATTTCTCCTCTATTGCAATTTGCAATTAATTATTAAAAAATAATTATTTTAATAAAAATA
>NC_029785.2:50604986-50607026 GCF_000816755.2 Arachis ipaensis | reverse complement strand
AAAATACTATTTTCAGCCAAAACAGGGTTCTGCATACGCGGAAGGGTGAATTTCTTCATTCTCGCGTATGCGTCCCATGTCCTTAAAAGCGGGACGTTTGGGCAGAGGCCAGGGTCTGTGTTGCGTGATACATGTTGGCATACGCACACTCCCAGTTTGATCGGTCCACGTACGCACGTCCATCCCACGTACGCAAGATCATAAAATAGTAGGGAATCCTCACGTCGCGTGGCATGTCGCGTATGCATGCACCCCTTTTTCCTAAAAAAGTTGCCAAGTCTCAGAAATCAGATTTTTGTACTAAATTTCGATCACGCATAACTTTTTATTTAAAAATCATTTTTAGTCCATTTTTTGAATGTCATAAACTTCACGGACCTAATTTTCATTCTAAAGAAGTTTCACAAAATTCAGAAGATTCGAAAGCCAAGTTATAGCTCGCCAAAATTGGTCAAAAAGTCAGTTTTTACCAAAAAGTTCAAAACATCATTCTTTCCAAAACCTCAAAACAAAATCATTTGTTCCACAACCAAAATAGCACCAAAAAAATCCAAACCATATTTCTTACACTCTCCATTCATGCTACAATATATCAACATACAATTCCTTCAATCTATTCCACAATTTCTTTCATGATACCTCACCGAATCCAATATCATTAATCAACATTTCACACTATATACACACACCACATATAATCTATCAAACCAATCAATTCATTTAACAATTTCCAACAAAATCACTAATCCTCAATCATTCATATAATTTAACTTATTCTATGGTCAAATAGCCTAAGTTTTCACATGACATTATACATTAACTATGAGAAACCAAAATCATTCCTTGACCAATTCCTACCTAAGCTCAAAACACAACAATACAAGCTTCCAAGATTTCAAATTAACTCAAGCAAAATTCCAGCTACCAAAGCTTTGTCCCAAGAGCTCCAATTTGCCAATTCAACTCCAATTCAACATAAACTTAAGCTAGTTCATATAATTCACTCAAATTAATACTAGGGCACACAAAATTGGAAAAACCACAAGGGTTTAGAGTTTTCTTACCTTATCCATTGATGATTGGGGTAAAATCCAACAATTATCCAATGTTAGATTGTACCTAAACCACCAAAATCATCAAAATCACTCAAAACTCATACTAAAACACGAATCCAAAAAGGGGAAAGAAACTAGGAGCAAATTACAAAGTTTTTACCATTTTTTTTAATAGAATTAAAGAGGACTCTGAGACAAATGCATGGCAATAAATGACTCGTCAATCATAACTCCAGATTAAAAGTTATGTGAAATTGAAATTGGAAGTGAGATGGAAGTTAGGGTTCTAAGTTCTCCCTTCTTCATCAATGTGAAATCAGAAATGGAGGGAAAAGGAGGCGGAGTTTGGCTTAAATGGGTTGGGTTTTGGGCCCAATATGGGTCCAGTTCAATCAGTTTGGCCCGTTGGCCTAATTTTGGGCCAAAACTTTTAAAATTAGTGTCAAAATTTGTATTTTTAATATTTCTACTTCCCTAAACTATAAATTTAATTTTGTAATTTCTTTGAATAATAACTAATTTATTGGCTACTTATTTATTAATTTTTCAAGGTTTACATCCTAACCACCTAATTAAGAATTTTGTTCCCAAAATTCAGTTGCTTACGAATAAATGCGGTTAGTCCTTCCTCATCTCTAATTCGAGCTCCCACGCATGTTCCTCATCTCCGGTTCAATCCCAAACAACCTTTACTAAGACATCTCTTACTCAGAGTTTCTTGAAGCTGGTATTATCAATCTTGACCGGAATCACTTGAAACGTCAAATCTTCTGTCAATTAAACTGATTCAAGTTTTCAAGATGTGAGTTGCATTAGAAGCATACTTCCGAAGTGAATTTTGTTCCCTTGCTTACGAATAAATGCGGTTAGTCCTTCCTCATCTCTAATTCGAGCTCCCACGCATGTTCCTCATCTCCGGTTCAATCCCAAACAACCTTTACTAAGACATCTCTTACTCAGAGTTTCTTGAAGCTGGTGAAGCTGG
>NC_029785.2:50584887-50604264 GCF_000816755.2 Arachis ipaensis | reverse complement strand
TAATAGAAGTTGAACGCATCATTTTTAAGTTAACTTAATTTATACGTATTTAGTGCATTAATAGACACTAATTTACCATTTTATAAGGATTAATTAAAATAGTATATATTTTGTTCTAAATAAAAATAAGGTTTAATTATTCTGTTGGTTCCTATAGTTTTACTGATTTTTTAATTAGGTTTCTATATTTTTTCTATTTCGATTGAGTCTTTGTACCATATTAGATTTTTTAACTAAGTCCCTGTCGTGACGAAAATGCTGAAATTAACGGAATATTCTGTTAAACAAAGTGAATATGCCTAATACTTGACTGAATATTATGTATAGTTTAACAGAATATTCCGTTAATTTCAATATTTTTATCACGGTAGAGACTTAGTTACAAAATTTGATATGGTATAAAGACCTAATTAAAAAAAATATAGGAACCTAATTGAAAATTTGGTGAAACTATATTGGGACTGACAGAATAATTAAACCTAAAAATAATATACGTGCGTAAAGATTTAAAAGAAGGGTATTTTTCCAAGGGTTACCTAAAACAGATGAGGTTGGACCTGAACATTATAATGCCCTACCACACAGAGCTTTACGCCTAGGTCATAAATCATAGGTGGCGAGGCACTACGACTTCTAAAAAGTAAAAATACGTACGTAGGTATATATAAAAGATAGTTTAACTAGGAATCTTGAAGAACCGGAGGTGCCTCACATCCTGCATTTGAAAAATAACAAATACGTATGGAATGAGAACCGGAGGTTCTCAGTATGGTAACAGTGCCCAATAGATAAGACATAAGGCTCCGGAAAGCCAAAGACAATCCTAAACTTCTACAACCCAGATCAAAGCCTAAAGTTCTCACTAACCAGAAATATGATCATTCTACCTAGGGATACTAATCTACTAATCTATCTCTTCAATTCCAATTCTCTACAAACCTCCCAATCGCCAATTTGGGATAACCCTCAGCGTCACCTCCACCAACATCAGGGATCTCTCAAAGCAAACACATACAAAGCATACAAGTAATACACAGTTAAAAAAATAGATACAGCATTTAATAAGTCACATAGCATATAAATATAGACAAACAATTAGGCAAAGCCAAACACAATATGCATACTCAAAAAAAAATCATACAATGCACATGATGCATGTCTACCCTATAGCCGATGAGTCTCATCTGTCGATTATCCAGCCAAACTCGACATGTCCGGTAGCGAACCCTGAATAGTCCCTGCGTACGTGAATCCTCAAGAGTCTATGCATATATATTTAATCATTCATTTATCATCTCATTGGGGGAGATCTTCTGGAAAGGTATAAGCGTCCGGCCATACTTACAACGTAGGGTCAAGGGAATCTCAAATCTTAACCTAGCACAAGTGGGGGCGAGCCACTGCGTTTATCCAGGGAAATGCAGATAAATTATAATTACCAACCTGGAGCGAGTGGGGCAAACCACACCTTTGCATCTACCCAGGAGCTCAAATCATCTTAACTCAGAGCAAGTGGGGCGAACCACACCCTTGCATCTACCCGAAAAACCTCAACAACCAACCTGGAGCAAGTGGGACAAAACCACAACCCTTGCGTCTACCCAAGAGGTACGTTCTCATATATCTAGGAGGAAAAAAGGAGGGGATCCTAACCTCCCACCATCTTCCTGGAGGCGATTTTACGATATCAGGAGGAACAAAGAAAGGGATCCTCACCTTCCACCACACTTTCAGGAAAGAGAGCTCAAGATGAACAATCATGCCTAATTCAGTTTCATAATCAAAAGATATTTCTTCAAACTTATCTCTACTATACTCTGGTATATGTTCTCTTTAATCCACTCAGTACACTCCACAAAGTCTCTAGTTAAACCACCCACAGTACTCTACAAATCCTAAGTCACTGGCTCTAAATTCATAACAGAAAATACCTCTTTTATTTCACCTAGTACACTCCCGCTCGTCTCAAAACCTAAACAGTAGCTATCGGAACGTAAACAAGGGTTACGGAAATTCACAAGCTTATTGGAAAGGCCAAACAGTTAAACACAAATTTTTGGTGTGAAAGACAGGCTTGTGCGTACGCATCATTATTGTGCGTACGCACACACCAGAACAAATTTCCAACGTGTGCGTACCTATCATAGTGTGTGTACGCACAACTTGTAAAAATTTCAGGGTGTGCATGCGCACACTCCTCGTGCGTACGCATGAGTCTCAACACACGCTCTGCCCTGTGCGTGCGCACAATAGTGTGCGTGGGCACACAAACCAAAAATTCTGGTTTTCTGCAGCATCACAAAGTTTAGTTTTTTATACCTAACTTTCAACGTTTATAATTTTCTCTGTAAAACTCCATTTCCCTTCATCTTTAAATCATTTTAAAGTTCTCATCATCATCTTCAATTTATGATAAAGTTCACTCAAATTCAAACTTCGAGGGCCAATTCATAACCCGTCGAAGTTGGTTAAAATTTTATTTTTACCAAATTTGCATAAATACTCATTTTGACCAATTCTTCAATTTAATTCAATTCTAACCACTTCCTTACCATTTCTAAGCCTTTCAAACATTCAATCGTCAACTTCTAATCATTTAAGACTAACCAAACCAATTTTCATTCATTTATCACATTCATTACCAAGCAAACCATGAACAAAAACCATACTCCAATCCAATTCAATTTCCCAATTCAATCCTCATCAATAATCAATATAAATTAACCCAAACTACACCCAAATCAATATCAACCATACCAAATTCAGTCCTTCAACACCTAACAAGTATTACTTTCAAATCATCAACTCATTCAACCCAAACCTAATCACTCACTTTCAAACAAATTCAATCCACCATTTGAAATCCAACCAAATTTTCCAACAATCATCATAAAAATCAAAATCATTAACAATCAATAACATCACAATCATTATTCATCACATTTCATCCGCATACTATACCAAATCTTCATTTAAATAACCAACTCATGCAATACATCGTATCTTAAGGGCAACCAACCTAAGTTTCACACCACATTATATATTATCTACAAGAAATCAAAACCATACCTTAGCCAATTTTTTCCAAGCTTCAAGACACCACCAAATCTCATTTTCACCAACTTCCAAAGCTCCAACCCAAATTCAACAATTCCCGGCCACTGAAGCTAAGTTTCAAACACTCAAATCGCCAATTCAACACCAATTTAATATTAAATTCCATCTAGTTCCACATAATATAGAAAAATTAATACTAGAGTTTACAATTATCCATAAACCACAAGGGTTAGAGTTTCTTTACCTTACCCACGGATGATTAGGATAAAACCCAATAATTACCCAATGCTAGAGCACACCTAAACTATTAAAATCATGAAAATATCATGAAATCAGAATGGAAGAGATAACTGGGAAAGAAATTCAAAGTGCTTTACCACTTTGTTCAAATAGAATTAAAGATCATGGCGAGGTAAATGTGTGGCTCCAAACAGTGCAGCGATCGAAACTCTAGATTGAAAGTTATGAGCAATTGAAATTTGGAGAGAAAAGGGTTTTAGGCTTTCGCTCTATTCTCTTCAATCTCACTGTGGAACAAAATGGGGAAGGGAAGAAGGCTGAATACCTAAAGGGGTGATGGTTTAAGGGTTGGGCTTGGGCCCAACATAGGTCCGGTTCAATCAGTTTAGTTCGTTGGTCCAATTTTAGGCCAAAACCTTTAATATTAGTATTTTAATTCGTATTTTAATTATTTTTACTTCTCTAGATTATAAAATTTAATTTTCTAGTTTTCTTAGCTCATAATTAATTTCTTAGTTAATTATTTATTAATTTATCGAGTTTTATATCCTACCCACCTAAATAAGAAATTTGTCCCCAAAATTCAATCATCTGTGCGGTTAGCCCTTCCTCATCTCCAATTCAAGCTCCCACATATGTTCCTCGAATTTGGCTCAATTCCAAGGAACCTTTACTAATGATCCTTCTTTTCCTCGAAGTTTCTCGATGCTAACATTATCAATCTTGACCAGAATCACTTAAAACGTCAAATCTTCTTTCAATTGAACTGATTCAGGTTGTAAGACATGGGTTGCATCAGATGTGTACTTCCAAAGCTGCAAAATATGGAGTACGTCGTGTAGGTTCGAAAGATACAGTGGTAAAACTATTTGATACGTCACCAGCCACCAAATCCACCTTAATACCTCAAACAGTCCAATGTACCTCGAGTTCAACTTCTTAGATTTTGATTTCTCATCCAATTTCAGTTTGTTGAAGTAAACTTCATGAATACAGGAATTCCTTCTTCAAAATTGAAAAGTTTTCTCCTCAAGTCCGCATAACTCTTTTGTCGGGTTTTCATAGTGAGAATCTTCACTTTATCTCTTCTCCGTCGTCTCGGCTATCATTTCGGGACTTAAGACACTTGATTCTTCGGTTTCATTTCAATACAGAGGCGATTCACGCACCGTACAATCTTACTATCTCTCTGATGTATAGTCTCACTAATTTCTTCAATGAATAGTTTGCTTTAATAGGCAAAAGGTAAGTAGACTTAGTCACTCCATACATGATTACTTACGGCATCAAATCTTGTCCTAGACTCCGGCAAATCCATTACGAAGTTCATAGCTATACCTTCCCATTTTCATTGTGGAACCCCAAAGATTGCAGCATTCCAGATATCTTCTAGTGCTCAATCTTCCCTTTCTCATCCGTCAAACACTCAATTACATGCGTCGCCACGTTGTCCTTCATCTCTGGCCACTCAAAATATCTTCTTTGATTCATGGTATGTCTTAGTAATCTTAGGGTAAATTTGAAAATCCTCTCTTGTGAGCTTCAGATAATAGTTTTCATCTCAAACTTCCGACTTTGGCACAAAATCCTCTCTTTATTACTCCAAAATCCTCCTCTGTCTCCTTTGGTCTCTTCTTGATTCAACAGGCTTCAATATCTTTAGTAACTTCTTACCCTCTTGCTGCACTGTCTGAATTTCAGCCTTACAACTATTTAAAATTCGCAATTGATTCAGTCTGATACATCCAGCTACTTTCTCAACAACCAACTTAAGACTCTAAACTCATTTAACAATTCTTCCTCTTGAATCAGCATCCAAGCAACACTCAAAGACTTTCTGCTCAGGGCGTTTGCTACTACATCACGATGTTGTGTCAGCACGCATTCTAAATCCTTCGATAATACATTGTAGTAATTCTGATTAGTTCATTAGGTTCGGGTATCAAAAATACTAGCACTGAGGTTAATCTTTCTCTCGAAGTTAGAAAGCTTTCTTCACATTCAGGAATCCGTACAAATGGTGCATCCTAGCACATCAACTTAATCAGTAGCTATGTGTTCTAACTATAATACAATTAAAATTGGTCAACAAGGTAAAATGGACTTTCTATCATCATCTTCTAATAACATATGCGACGAAGGGGGGCCATTTTTCCAATGAGCTAATCCTTCCCAACACATGCCCATAAATGTGGTCTTCTTTTTACTATCCTTAAGCTTCAGCTCCATTGCCTCCACACAAAAACCTGACCATTTAAGACCCGTATCTTAAATTCACCTCCATATATGGCCGCAACTATCAAGTGGAGACTATTAAGGAATCTGCCGCTATAGAGCACATCATCAACCTAATTGCTCAGGCCCATGTTGACGCTAGTAAGCACTCCCATCCTTCCCCATCCTATGACCTACATGACCTCTTCTAGGCCCTATCCCTGGCAGATAGGCATGACAGAATTATGTCAGTTATGCTATTTTTTATCACCTCAATTTCTGTTATAGTACTTTATTGTCCAATGGGAATCAAAAAATCTTTTCAGCCTTCTAATGTTTTATCGTAACATACCTTCTGTTTTTTATTGTCGTTGCAGAGATAAGTTGTACCAAAATATAACTGGTCCAAGATGGTCATTTAGAAGAGCCACCGGTCCTCCTTCCGATAGCTATGTAATGTCATTCAGTACTAACTTTGGTGTACTACAAACAGACAAAGAAGGGCACCTCCAAGGGTGTTGTGCACAAATTCCTCGTCGTTGTCCTAGTAGGAATCGGGTCTGCCGCCCTTAGTGTGACTGGAAGATACTCACCGAACGAACACCTAACACACGGGCCATGATTATGAAGGTGCTTGAGTTATTAGGGTAGGAAATGGATGACTACAACTACGATCAGTTGGAGGAATGCAGAGCTATGATGTATGAACTCCAATTTGAGGTAGATACCCTGACGAGGAACTACCTAGATACCAAAGAGATCTACACTAACCTACAGATGTCCGTTAACCCAGATTTCATGTCGTCGGACTCCAGTTAGACTGATGATGACCAACCTCGGCCCCGCAACAGTTACTTTGGTTACATGTCTTGTCATTCGCCTTGGTTGTTAGTGGCGCTTATATAGTTTAGTTTTACACAGATTTCTACTTGGATGAGATAATACCATAACAAAATAGATGAATGATCAAACAAATAAAACAGATAAGAAGAAGAAAAGTTCTGCTGAGGTAGAACCCATTCATTGCCAGATATCATTTAAATTTTGTAACTTTACATGCGGGCCATGATGATACAAAGAATCAGGGATAGACCAAAAATAGTAGAAGAATAGTATTTACAAGGCACCAATAGTAAGGACCAACAACTAGAACCATTTGCCAACACTTACATAGTTTCTAAGTCTACTAAGAATGAAAATTAGACCGCATACGTGAACTTTAGCTCACTTTATTAAGAACAAAAATATATTATTATTAGGTAAATTCTACTCTACCCTTCCTGTAATAACATGTATATTACCCTCTGTGACATGTCATCCTTTAATTGGTTGTTATGTTAACTATGGTTAAACTATTGATAATTAAATTATAGCCCAAAGTGGGTAATTATATAATTTACTAAAATATTAAAAATTCAGTCTTTGATTCTTCCCCAAATCAGCCTCCCACACAATGAACCCTAATCTTCTGTATTTCCTCCCCCGTTCCAGCACCGTCGCCGCCACCCGAGGATAACCGCCTCATTGGGTGTCCCATTCTCTCTGTCTGTCGTGCCATCTCCGTGCTCGAAAGCATCGCCGCCGCCGTCGTCACAAGCAGTGCCGCCTTCCTCACGGTATCCTTCCCTCTCATGAAATTGCATTGCAGAATCCCTTATCCACTCTGCAATAACCACCAAGTGTGATGAACATGAATCAAATGGCTTCTTTAACTTGTTCATCGTCTTCATCCTTCTCAACAAAGCTTCCTCTTCATTCTTCAACACCTCTAAAAAGAACAAGAAGAAGAAGCAACTACGATTTTCTAAGAATGGTGACTCGTTCCTGTCTCGATGACAGTTCAGCACTTCTCCGAGCAACTCAATACACTGTATGCCTATGAAACTTGAATTCCCAGTTCTGCAGCTTTTAAAATTTGCAACTTTGCAATTTACTATGTGTGATTAATGTATGATTTTTCATGCATGCCAATTCAGAATTCACTAGCTTTGTTATCATAATCCCTAGTTTCATGTTTTACTTAGCAATGTTTGTCAAAAATCCTTTCTCTTTTTGTTGGGTTGCTTTCTGTGAATTAGTTGATATAGTATTGCATTCTTGTTGTTGATGCCTAGTATTGTAATGTATGCAGCATTTTGTTTTCCAGATTTTAGGGTTACTAGGCTTATGTTAGGATTAAAACTCCTTTTTTATTTTAATGGCACCCCAAGAATCACATCCTTGTAAGTATGCATATATAGATTTAATTTATTAAGTATAATGAACCGTTTATAATGTATTTGGAAATTCATGCAGGAATTTATCTTCAAGAGGACTCACTGGACACATAGCAGTTTATATCTCCAAGCTTACTGAGTTAAAGTCCTTATGAGTGACTCGAATGCAAATTCGTTGAATTTTTGTATGTTTTTTCCTATCCTCCACTTGGATTGTAGTGATTTGAGTTTGTTGTGTCAGGGATTTATCAAATAATAGCTTAATTGGGGAGATACCTATTTTTTTGGTAGAAAACCCGCCATCGCTTAGAGTCCTGTAAGTTTATTTCATACTCTCTGCATTAATATAAATTATTGATTTTGTTGTTACAAAAAAATAAAGAAGCATTTTCTTTTGTAGAAACTTGCAGAATAACAACCTCACAGGTCTAATTCCAAATGCACTTCTCCAAAAGTCAAGTGAAGGTGTACTATCACTTAGGTATGTATCTTACTCTTATTTAATTTGATACCCTGAATCAGCAATACCTGTTATTTACATAATTACATGAATTTCTACAATTATGTAGTATCCCATATCAATTTCAGCATACTAGAACGTCACGGGTATACTTTTCACATAAAATATTTTACATGTAGCGAATGTACTAAAATGTATTACCTTCCATGTAACTATTATTTTCTTGATTTCATTATTTCTCTTTTATCTTATACGCATACATACAACTTTAAATCATGACACATGGAAACTTGAAAGTAAGAACCTCCATAGAGATTGCAAACCAAATGTAGCTTTTCACTTTAACTTAATTCTTGTTACTGAATGATGCTAGGTTGGGGCAAAATCTAAATCTATGTGAATCTGGTCCTTGTGACCAACAGACAAAAGATAAAAGCAAGGAAAACAATCCAGTTATTTATATACTAGCATCTGTTTCTACATTTTTGATGCTCCTACTGGTAGTTCTTGCAGCAGTTAACATCATTTACATTAAAAAGAGAAAGCTAAAAGGTAAAAGAAACAATACTTCAAAACTACAATTTACAGTCCTCTAAGTACAATTAACCATGACACACATTTTGACCTTAAAATTAGATGATGTCTACATTCATATGGAATCTGGTGATCCTTTGGAATCCAAGCGCCGACAATATTCATTCGATGACGTTGTTAACATGACCAATAACTTTGAGAGAGTCCTCGGTAGAGGTGGATTTGGAACAGTTTACTATGGCATTATTGATGATATTCCAGTAGCTGTCAAGATGCTTTTGCAATCATCAGCACAAGGATATCAGGAATTTCTTGCATAGGTAAATTTGATAATAAAAATGTTGGTTATCTAATATTTCTTGAATCTCAATACAAAATATTCAATAAGTATAAAAACAAAGGTAAATTCTACTTTACCCTTCCTATAATAACATGTATATTACCCTCTATGACATGTCATCCTTTAATTGGTTGCTATGTTAACTATGGTTAAACTATTGGTAATTAAATTATAGCCCAAAGTGGGTAATTATATAATTTACTAAAATAGTAAAAATTCAATCTTTGATTCTTCTCCAAATTCAGATGACGTAAATGCTTTGATCTCATTGGTTTTTTTGAAGGACTTGCAAGTTGTCCACCAGCAAGTACGAGATTCTGGATATGGAGATTTATTGCCGATGAATCTTTAGCTATTGCTGCTTCAAGTATCCTTCCTCGTTGGAATTACTTTCGTTTTCTCAGATTCTTAGGTCCCCCCCCCAAAAAAAACACCAAAAAAAAAAGGGAAAAATCATATATGTTTTGTTAACTATGTTATTCTTTGTAAGCAAGAGTAAGAAACAGAGGTTGGTTCCTTGACTAGTCTTACTTGTTTATTATTTTATCTTATTAGCTCAGGAAATCACTCTATCAACCTGTATAGTTGCTCAAAATAATGCATTGTTCGCTTTGCTGGTGTCAAATAATTTTGCTCAGATAAAAAGCAATGTGTTTAAGCGATACAGCATGGACAATGTATACAGTTTGGTTTACTTTGGTAAGTTATTGTACCTACTAGAGTTTATTTTCCTTTGATTTCTGCTTATTTGGTATATTGATAATTAGTTCCTATGCTAAATAGAAAATTATGCAAACCCTTTTAGAATATGATGAATAGAAGTCACTTTTTAAGCAAAATGAAAGTTAGATATGGCGTTGAAGTCCATGATTAGTGCATCCCTTTTATTTAAATTCTAATTTTGTTAGGACTTAATGGGTTGCATTGGTTAAACACTAATAAATATTTTATGTATGCGTTTTGATCTTTTAAGGAAATATGATATGAATATGATAAGGGTATTATGGGCAATTAGGAGGTACATTATTAGTGAGTGAGAGTTATGGGAATATGTATGCGAAATGATAATTGATATCATCAAGCATTCATTCATTGCTAAATTCAATGACATGAAACCCATTACATACTCTGAGTTCCTTGAAGACCTCTGTAAACAGGTATTTTCATCTGATTTTATGCGCATTTCATCCATGCACTATTATTGGTTGTTTATTTTGATTAAAAAGGCATTAAACAGCTGGTTGTGCATGGTTAATTTGCATATGTTTCAAATCCCTCACGGGGTATCTTGAATTTGAGTGGCTTTATGAGCAATAATACATTGAAAATACCACAGCCTTCCATAATTCAATTTCCAAATTCTTTTTGTGATTATCTGTTGTAAACTTGTAATATGTTTTTCTTTATTGCGATATCGAATCCAATATGGTTTTATATGCCTTTTGTATTCCTTTATAGCAGTATGGTTCAATCTCTCTAAATAACTTGGTCATTTTTCTTCTCAATTGATTGTGTCCCTTTGATTTCTTTCATTATTATTTCTTTGATTTATAGTTTAATTCCAGTGAGTTCAGTTTATAAGTGAACACTTTTACCATATTTCACCAAAAAGCAAGAAAAGAAAAAGAGAACGAGAATACTTTTACCATATGGAAGGGGTTTTTTTTAATATAAATAGGCATTTGCACATGGTGTATCCTATTGGAAAGCAAGAATATGCTATTTAGTTGACACTTGAAAAAGCCAACTATTACTGCATAAAGAATGATGTATAATTATGCAACTTTAAATAAAATTTTAAATAAAATTCCAAGAGCTGCCGAAATTAGGAGAATTGTAATGTCTTAGTGACTTTCCAAGAAATGAATATGCAAAACTAGTTCTTTTTTTTTTTCCTTAAGAGAGATATATATATTAGAGCTATGGGGTGCTGTAGGGCATGGTAATTTAAGGTTTCTGCATATTTCAGTGGCAAAATTAAATTATTGAAGGACAAGTCATGTGTGTCTGATCGAGCATGCTATTGGCTAGGTTTTTTTTCTTATTCAGAAAAATGTCAAAACGAAGCACCCTCAGTTGCTATATGAATCAAAACCAAGCACCCTCTGTAGGTGTATATCATTGACTTTGGTATTGCTAAGAAATACATGGACATTTCTACACATCAGCATATTCCTTACAGGTCTCCTTTTTTTTACAATCATTCTTACTTTATATTTATTTTATTTGATTTTATGTACCTTGGTTAAAAGATTCAACATGAAATTATTTTGGATTTTTTGAATTCTAGAATGATCTTTTACTATGGAAAAACCGATATCTGAAATGTTAAGATATTGCTGCTCATGATAGACTGACTATTTAATTGTTGAGATTTATGGTAAAAGAGTAGCACATAAATCTATAAATAAATTTGTGGCTGTTTGCTATCATACAAATGGCCAAGGCTGGAGAAGACAACAAGAGCGACTTCAGCATCACAAAGCACAGACAGTTCATATTAGAATTATCTTTATAATCTTTTATTTTATCTAAATTTAATTTTTTATATTTTTAGATTTAATTCAAAAAATTTGTGTTAATGTTAGAATAGAAATGGAAAGCAACAAGAAATGGTGTTGGAAAGTCCAAGTAAAAGCATAGGCTCAACAAAATCAGACAGCAGAATAGAAATAGAAGTGAAACATATTCAAGGAAGGAAGAAGAGAAAACCAAAATAGTGATGAGCAAGAGCAACAATGAATCAACAAACAAGAATACCAACAATAAAGTAAACAATACCAACAAACAGCAACAATGAATCAATGATTTTAGAACAAAAATTAGTGAAATTACATAGTAACTCATCAGTATTACTAACAAATTTTCAAAACAAGCAAAATAAATGCAGCAAACCAAAAATCAATTCAGAATCACATAATCACAGAATCAGAATCACAGAATCATAGAATTTGAACTAAGCAAAACAAGCAAATTTGAACCCAGCAACTCAGAAACACAGAATCAAAGTTATTAACAAGAAAGTAACAAAACCCTAAACAAATCCAGCAACTTAGAATCACAGAAATTATAATTAACAAAATTAAGCCCTAACTATTTCATAATTATAAACCCAAGTTATCAACAATAAACTGAGGTGGAGGTGGCGACCTGCTGTGTTGATCGTGGGTGGCCAGAACCCAGAAACGCTGCTGAGTGGAGGTGGCAAGGTGTTGTGTTGATCGTGGCCTCGTGGGTGCTGTCTGTTGTGCTGCCTTGTTGGGTCAGTCGGTGGTGGCGAGGTGCTGTGTTGATCTGGGTCTTCGCGTTTGTGGTGCATTGGCGGTGGGGAATCTCTGCTCTGTTCGGCGGTAGAGAATCTCTACTCTGTTCGGGAAATATGTATGCATTATTGGCCTATCATCAAAGAAAACATCTGAATCAGACTATGTTCTATGCAAAATTTCTTTTTCTTACATATGAATTCTAAAGAACTATAAACCTGGCCAGGCACAAAAACTTTTCCTTCATACTCAACAGGAGGGAACGGGCTTCCGCTAGTGAAAATGGCGCGACCCTGATGATACCAAACATGTACAAGGTAAGAATATAGAAATTAAACTCAAAACCCGAACTTAATTATAGAAATACTACTAGGGGTATCTTATTACCTGGCTCCACTTGTAAGCCTCTTCAGCAGTACATTCTGATTGTGAAGATGGGTTGGAAAGTGAAAGAATGATAGGTTTCTGCATGCATTATCATGTAATAGACTTGTTAGCTTAAATGGACATGAACTATCATAGTAGTTGGAAAAACAGATTGAAATAGTAGTAGTACCTCATTGATTGAAGCCATTGCCTCAATAACCTCTTTAGTGAAAGTTCTTCCTTGTCCAGAGGTTCCAATCAACACTGTTGGTTTGATTTTCTGAGAGGGTAACATAGACATAGATAAAGTAAAAATATTGAAACTTTTGCTGTGTGTGCGTGTGCGCACATGTGTAATGGACAGAAAGATCGATCATACATTAACAGCGTCTACGAGTCGATGAACAGGTTCGTGATCATGGGCCCATGGCTTCTTAAAATGTTGAAGCGATTCTTTTCGGGAACTAACAATCAATCCCTGCAGAAGTAAGGGGATCAAGAATATTACTAACAGAAAATCAGAATCTACTTTGTATAAGTGGATAAGCTTGGATGAATTCAACGCTAACCTTTGAGTCCACCAACCAAATGTTCTTGCGCACTTCATCTAGTGGGGCATTAGTCTACATCAAGAAGGGTAGTTTCTTAATAAATCTAAAGTACTCATCAAATGAATATCATAACATTAATGAAAGTGTTTAGATACTTCAAACATCATATCAGTAATAGAAAGAAACCTGTTTTGATGTTTCAAGTGCAATACGTTCTGCAATTCTAGTCCAGCCTACAATCACCAATATAATTAAAAGTTTAAGACCATTAGAACCACATCCTCATCTTAGAACCAATGAAGGAAGCATGAGCACAGTCATAGAATTGCATGGACCTACCTCTCCAGCACCAAGGAATAAGAATCTGTGGTCAGCCAAGTTGCCCCCAACCAATTTCAGAGCTGCAACTAGTCCAGCAAGGACCAGTGATGCTGTACCCTGGAACAATGCGATACGGTTTCAGAGCTAGATATATTATAGTTACCAAAGTATAGGAATTAAGTATTGATGACTAGTATTCCTTATTTGAATATCATCATTGAAAACAAGATGGGTTGATCTATATTTTTCAAGTAGATCAAATGCGTTGTGGTTCGCAAAGTCTTCAAACTATAACAGATTCATAAAAAAAAAGACAAGTTAGTAAGCACTTCACACCCAATAAAAAAGATGGCTTGTCATATTGGCGAATACCTGAATGAGGACTTTCTCTCCATAATTTTGCTTGACAACACTCATAAATTCATGCATAAGTTCAGCATATTCCTGGATTCAGAAAAATTAAACCGAAGTCAACATTAGGACATATTGTATAAGTGATAGCTTAATTTAAAAATGATTAACTCCATGATGACTCAAAAAAGAATATTAATCACAAACTTGCCTAGTCGCCCGTCTTTGCTTGAGCCCTATATATAACTCATCATTCAACAAGTTCTCGTTGTTTGTTCCCACATCAATGGTGATAGGAAAACACTGAAATTTTTTATCAGATTATATTATATTTATAGGCATGACAAGAAATGGAAGGCATAATCATTGTGAGTTTATGATAGTGATAATTTATAGGATATACTTACGGTAGACAGACAAACTCCTCCGAGTGCTGTACATAAAGAAAGTTTTCCAACTGGTATTCCCATTCTCTGAAGAAACAACATGTTACCAAAGATTAGATTGCAACATTAGACCTGATTCATAAAACAATATGATTCATAAATTTCAACAAGTACAGAAGAAATTACCTGACAACCAAGATCCCCAAGACCCAAGATCCATTCTCCATCAGTTACAACAATGAATTGAATGTTCTTCTCAGGCCAATTCCTTAGTACTTCAAGAATCCTCCCCCTTTAAGTTCAAACCCAAACAATATACAACGTAATCAACACAAATAACACAGGAAATATTCATCAACAATAATTCCAAGTCAAAGTCAAGCTTACTTCTCTTTTAAGCTGATATAAAGACCCTGAGGATGCATGAAGATGCTTCCGTATTTCTGACAAGCCTCACCGACAGTTGGAGCATAGACAACTGGGAGTAACTCTTCGACGTGCTCAATAAGAAGCTTATAAAACAACCATTCATTCCTTTCCTGCAATAAGGAATATATTGAAGTGAAAGCATTAGAAGCCGAATCCGAAGCTAACAAAACAAACTGTCTGAAGAAACTTGCCCCAAGATATTATTTAACATTAAAGATGAATTTCATAGTTCTATATAAAAATAATGGGGTAAAAAAAAGGACAAGATCACAAGTATTTTGGCCAAGAAACAAGGCCACACCTGATGATCCATCATTGCCATTTACTTCTGCAATGGAACTTGATATTGACGAACGTGCTGGATCATTTTCTTCACCTACACAATGAAGTGGCAATAAACTTTTAAGCATTTAACTGATGTTCATATACACAATCCAAAAATTTGGTAAGTATGAAAAAAAAGTAGTATTAAGTGTCTTCTAATCAAATATTCGACCTGAGTTTCCTGCGGAATAACTGTCGAGGGAAGAAGACCTCGCAAGTAGTGAGCAACAGGCAAACAGCAAGCAAGCGCGTCAGCAACGCAACCATTAGCAGCAGCAGCCAAGGAACAGAGTTTCTGACGAGAAGATGGGTTTAGAGAAGGATATACGATGGGTTTAGGGAACAAAAGCTCAGCAAAACAGAGTGAGAAGCATAGACGATGGAATTAGGAAATTAGGGAAGGATTGAGAATAATGTTTTGGTTTGGGCGGGTTTAGGTTTTCCTTTTGCGCCAAATTTTGGAAAAAATTGAAAGAGGCGGCTATTTACCCAAGATTAAAATTTTTTTAAAGGGGGTTTATAAAACTCCTGTAGACTAAAAATGGAAAATCATGTAAATTGAATTCCGAAAAATGAAAAGGAAAAAAGGACTTCTCTTATCAATATTGCATGAATTTATAAAAAGTCATGGTAAATAATACCGGTAAAATAAAATATTTTTTGTAAAGCACAATGATTTTAAATTGGATGGAACACTACTCAAGTCTAGGGTACTAACCTGCTTAAATATTATATTAGTGGTTTAATATATTCAGTAGTTTTTTATAAGATTAACTTTTCTAATATACATTTTTGTAATATCCCTTCATCATATTAAACAATATTCTTTCTCTTACTGTATACTAATCTCTATACATATACCTATTATTGAATATTAAATTACATTGGCCTTCTTTCTTATTTTTTTTCTTATCCTGCTACCTTCTCTTTGCTCGATCATTATGAATTATCACCAGGTATTATCATCGCAACTTTTATCCTTGTCTATCACTATAATCTAAAACCATGTATGCTGTAAACTTTTATGAGTTGTTGAAGGTTTGCTGGAAAAATTAAGACACAAAGCATTTATAATTTTTGGCCAAATTATAAAAATTTGATGTCAGTAACCATATAAAACAATATCAAAATTTATTATTTCGAACTAAGTTAATAAAAAACAGCACATAAATGTAAGTTTTTTAATTAAAGACTTATATATTTAAGTGCAGTGTAATATAGTACATTGAGACAAAATGCAGCCATTGCAATTCCACGTGTGGCTGCTACTATATACAATTAACATTTATTTCAATATACACATTAAGTAAACTATACTTTATTGCTTGATTTTATATTTTTTGAAAAAATGATATCATATCTTCAGGATGAGATTGATTTTCATAATCGAATGTGAATCTTCTTATGGGAATTATCGTCATTTGATTACTATCCAGAAACAACAGTTATTTTAAGTTCAGAATATTATTAGATAGCTATATAATAAGTAACTTTTAAATTATGTAATGCATAAAAGTTATATCTTTGGATTTATCTTGAAATCCAAAAATTAAAGTTAAATGATATTAGCTCTTTTATTAAGCACAAAAATAAACATCAAATGACTCAACAATAGGTTCGATTAGAGAACAAAATATCCTATAACCAAAGAATCACTTAAGCTAAAAAATGCATAATAAAAATATGATGTGTCTCGGCAAATATAAAATGCGATGGAAAAAAAACTATATATCCTTTTGCAGTCGTGACTGTTTTTGTAGTATATCTTTCATATATGCATGTGCCTTATTCATAACTTCTGACTTCTTCATATTGAATTCCTTACTAACCAAGTCGATTGCTAGCCTCATCCTATAACTGTCAGAGACCTAATAATTTTAAAAAGTATGGATATATATATATATAGATACGTATTACATTTTTTTCTAATAATAAAAAAAATTTAGAAATTGAATAAATTTGGTTACCGTGATGCCAAAATCATCAGTCCACCCGCACTCTTTCATCCATTGAGCAACCCAGATACCGCGTCATTACTGTTTAGTTAAATGTGTGATTATACTACTTAATCAATTTAACCGAACACATGATTCGTACATAACAAACTCAATAGACATGACAGTAAAAAAAATTTTAAAATAATATTACTTACGAGCATTTCCTCTGTTGTGACAGGTCAGATGGTTCCACGATACGAAACTTAGAAATCCGAGGTACAGTGATTTCACTAGAATTGTAGAAAGATTTGTGTTCTAACATTCGTTCGATGAATATAACCTGTGTGACATAAAATATAATTGGATACTGTGTAGTGCAAGCAATGTAATGGGTTAATTTTTATTACCTGTCTAAAATGGATAGATTATAAAAAATTTAAAAATTATTAACTCGATATTAGTGTTAACAAATGAACCTTAATTTGAAATTAAACAAATTACTAAATCACTTACAAACCGAATTTAGCAATGATCTTAAAATACAAATTCAAATTGTAATTTCAAACGATGTCGTGTTTTTTTCGTTATATACAAAACATTCATAATAGCAAAGAGAATAAAAGTTGAAAAACTAATTTTACTTTAAAAAAAAAATCAAACTGGACCACTTACCATGGTTTCAACTGATAATAGCCTACCATAATTTTCTGTTTGGTATTTTACAAGAATCAAGCACAACGATCTTTTTTTTTTCATGTCTAAGATCATCAGGAACCAATGCTCATTGAGGTCATTGATGGGGACAAAAATCTACTTATTTACAAAATAAGGAGGATTGTGAGTCTATGTTATTAAGATAAACATACAATTTGTATTAAATAAATCAGATATTATTTACTAAAAATTAAAGAACTTACCATTGACAAGTACTCAATCTTATACATGTAGTTATCTGCATATTGTTCCCTTAGTTGATTGGGTGGTCTGGACCATGTAAATGCTAGTTGCCAATTATATTGTCATAAAAAAACATAACATCAAATTATTCATATGCTGATTGAAACTTAATCCAAACAAAATATTAAATACAAATTTATCCATAGTATTTTTTTACTAAAACTTACCGAAAAGGTTGTTGGCAGAAACCATACGGAGGGCAACTTGTTAAGCTTTTTATGCTCTTGTGTGAGAATGCAAGTAAGGGAATCTATAACCTACAAACAAATACATTTGTATATTTTTAATTTTACGATACATAACATTAACATTTTGTACTTTTTTAATATTAAATAATAAAAAATAAATATTTACATCCTGGATGACTTGTTCTCCTGGAATTAACGTGGCTAAACTTTCTCTATTTGCATATGTGGTACGAGTTGACACCAATACTTCATCCCTTTAGAATGCACATACAAATATTTAGTTCAGAAAATTGTTGTTACGAAAGTATAAATTAGACTTGCATCAAATTGAATAGTCTTATAAGGAATTACCGATTAACTTGGAACTTTAAATCCGGGCCAAAAATATAAGCGGCATAAGCAAGTTCATCCGTCGTTAGAATCATATCCTCCGGTGGTCTAAAACTAATGGGCATCCACTGCAAACACGCAGCCATCATCATGTGTAATTAAATAATAAAATTAAAAACATTAATTCTAAACAAAGTCATCACAATACAAGTTCATGTTTTTATACACATACCTGTGGAATTTTCGGGCCACATGAACGTCGCGGCAGCACAAACGATGAGGTACCCTTTTTACCAATATATATTCCCGTATTTGAATTCCAATCTAATTCAGAAGATCTTTGTGGGGAGGCATTTGGTTTGAAGAGCTCCTTGAGAGTAACGTCGTTTGCGTGGTTATCAGAATCGTTGCTAGGAGAGAATTTGTGTAGGGTGAGTTGTACAACTGTTTTTTGACATTCTTAGGATCAAATGAATTTGCTCATTATTTTATCTATGTCAACTTTGTTATCAGTTTTTGAATTATTAATATTCGTTGTATTATTAATAGCTAAATTTTCTATGTATGGATTGTCCGAACTAGATCTATTAACGGAGTACAATGGATAAGCCATTTGGTTTTGTTTTTCGAGGATTTTTGTCAAAGAGGTTATGGCTGTTGTTATCTTATCAACTGCATTAGTAAAAATAATTTCACGCTGGTGGTGGTACTGGTTGTAGTTGGGTAGTGAGTGAGCTTCAACGTGTTGAGAATGGTTCTTATTAAGGGGCGAGTTCACCTCCTTCTGTTTCTTGTTACCCATATTTAAACTTCCATGAAAATGTATTTTAAATGTTGCACGTAACAGACAAATTACGAATACATATTTAAAGCATCAACAGATACTAAATATTAATATTGTATTCTAAATATA
>NC_029785.2:50560884-50584773 GCF_000816755.2 Arachis ipaensis | reverse complement strand
CAAGAGACTTGTATGACTGTTAACTATAGTTTGATTTCGCACTTGTGTAGCTAAACTCTTTCCAAAGAGAACACGCAAGCCTCTTTCGACAATGTATTTGTCAGCAACCAACATTTAAATTTACTCTCAGAACCTATGTATCAATGTTTAACTGAATACATTGATTCAAAGATTTTGAGGGTAAAACAAGAGGTCCAAAGGACGATATGCCAAGAGTTTCAGAATTTGGCCCAAACATTAACTCCTCCTGCAAATAGGGTAATGTCTACTGCTGGAGGGGAAGAAGCAAATGGAAATAGGGTAAGTAACAAAAATTAGTCATTCCTGTTTTAAATATTTTTAAAACTTCGCCAACTACGACTTTCATGGTTAGTAGTAAGTGAATATAGTAACATATGAACAATCAAAAACTATGTTTTATAAAATTGAAAATACTTAAAAAAAATATTTGTAATCTATACATTTAATATGTAGGCAGCTAATCGTGATAGACAACTGTATGAGTTGGATGTCGTCAAATGTGAAGTTCAAAGGTTGCGTTCATTTACAATACCAGTAAATAAAAATTATTTTATTAGGATTATGTTTAGTATGAATAATTTGACTATGATCTCATCATTATTATTATTTCAGTTGACGTTTGAAATTCCCAAAGATATACTGGTCAATGAAGAAGAAGCAATGGTTGCTATATATTTATATAATGCTAATGCCTGACCGGAGTAAGTATCTTGTTAATATACATATAGATAAAAGTTGTTAGACATTTTATTTCATGTGGTAAGATTATTTATTTACTTATTTATTTATTTTTACAACAGCGAGGAAATACTTGTACACGAAGGTATAGATGGTTGTAGAAGATCATTCGATGCACTTAAGCCTATGGGACAGATAGATGCCAATGTAAAACTCCAAATTTTTTTTGTTAAATTTTTAACTTTTCAAACCTCTGAGACTAATTTTATTTGTTATCTTTAATCTTGCTAGATATTAACAATGGTTGCATGCACAATGACTCATGAGAAAAAAATTCGGTCTAGAAGTCCAAAGATATGGTTTCTTCCGCCTAGGGTCTCCATAAGTCATATGAAGTCAAAGTTTACTATATGCTTTAATAAAGCAACTAAATTGAATCGCAATTTTCCTTGATTGTAAAACTTGATAGGAACAAGCACTTTCCTTTTTCCACTCACCAACAGCTGTGGTAATGGACCATTCAGCATACTTATCTGATGTTAGCAGCTTATCAAAGGTATCTAATATTTTTTAAATTTGAAATCTACCCATTTACTAGCATTTTCCATGATATGTTTTTATAATACAGAGTTTTTGTGATTTTTAGATTTATGTACCAATTAAGGACAACTTTAAACATTAGTACTTATTATGTGTTGACGTGAAGAAGAGGAAGTTGATATATGTAAATCCGATGCAACAAAGATCAAGGAAAACCATAAGGGAGCGACAGATTCGACAACTAGTGAGTATTTCATGCTTCTAAATTATTTTTGTTGATCATAACTCATTTAATATTCAGCTACAATTAACTACAACTATATTCCCTGTCAATGTAGGCAAATTTCATTGATTGGATTATTCATGAATGATTTCTTGATGAGAGAATAGAGGGTAAGTCAGATTTGGATGAAGTTGCATATCAACTCGGTGAATTTCGGATCTACTATCCACAGAATCTTCCACAACAAGAAAACGCGTAAGACTAGTTACTATATGAATTTAAGCAACTTCAAATAACTATATAAGGAAGGTGAAGCTAATATGTTAATACGTATGCCTCAGGTGTGATTCTGGGATGTGGGTTGCTAGATGGCAGCTATATGCTGAGGCTAGGAATTCATTTATCATACCAATGAGTATAACATTATAATTCCTGCCATTGTATCCTTATTAAATAGAATCTTCACTAATTTATAAATTTTATAACATGCAGCCAGTGGACGATACTGCACGCATGCGATTGGCCTTAGATTTAGTGCTGAGCAATTACAATAAAGCCAAAGAAAACACCATCAATGCCGCAAAGAAATTGGTCACCAAGATAAATTGAAATGCAGCCATTTATTGTGTTCACGATATGAGTTTTTTTTAATTTGTCTAAGTTTAAGATATTTTGAATTTCATACATTGATATTGAATCCAATACGGTTTTATATGCATTTTGTATTCATTTCTAGCGATATAGTTCAATCTCTCTAAATAACTTGGTCTTTTTTCTTCTCAATTGATTTTGTCCCTATGATTTCTTTCATTATTGTTTCTTTGATTTATAGTTTAATTCCTATGAGTTTAGTGTATAAGTGAACACTTTTTTTGGTGAGTATTTATCATAGTTAATTGCCATTAATTGAAAAATTGATTTTTATTACTATGATATTGTTATGCCTTGTTGGTATAGGTAATGAAAGATGGGAAGATTACTCAATGTGGAAAGTATGCTGATCTGCTTAACAATGGAACTGATTTTATGGAACTTGTTGGTGCACATAAGAAAGCTTTGTCTACACTTGATTCAATAGATGAAGGAATATTATCCAATGAAATAAGTACCTTGGAACAAGATTCAGATTTTCCTATTTCTCAGGGTGGAAAAAAAGAAGAGGAAAAGAAAGATGAGCAAAATGATAAAACTGGTAACAAAGGTGATGAGGCAAAAGGCCAACTTGTTCAAGAAGAAGAAAGAGAGAGTGGTAGAGTTGGATTTTCAGTGTATTGGCAATATATCACTATGGCATATGGAGGTGCTCTTGTTCCTTTCATTCCGTTGGCTCATAGCCTCGTACTCTCTTCCAAGTTCTCCAAATTGGAAGCAACTATTGGATGGCTTGGGCAACACCTATCTCACAAGATGTTGAGCCACCTGTTTCTGGAACAACTCTTATAGCAGGCTATATTGCTTTGGCTGTATGGAGTTCATTCTGCATTCGTCCACGGACAACACTATTTGCTAGTATATATTTGTGTATGAATACATATATAGTTTAACTCTATTCTATCTTAGTAGTTGATTTTGGTGTATAGCTCAAATGGAATAACTTTTCTATACTCACCTAAAAGTCACGAGTTTAAGTTTCACTTCTAATTTGGACACACAAAAAACATTGTTTTTCTATTTACCAACTTTTTTGGGTTGATTGTATTAAAAATAAATCTAATAATAAGCATCATCAACATGAAAATGTGGTTATGTGTATAAACAAGTTTAAAAGTATTTAAGGCAAATTAAAGTATAAATATAAATAGTTAATAAAGTAAAAGATTTGGAGATTTATTTGAAAGAAAAGGCGAAGGAAGTTGTTGTTAGCATAGTCATACAAACGGCTAAGGCTGGAGAAGACAACAAGAGCGACTTCAGCATCACAAAGCATATACAGTTCATATTAGAATTATCTTTATAATTTTTTATTTTAACTAAATTTAATTTTTTACATTTTTCGATTTAATTTAAAAAAAGTGTTAATGTTAGAATATTTTTAAGAATTAATATTATAGCTTAGTAAATCTATTAAAGACAGATCGGTTATGGCATGTCAATGTGAGCCAATTTGGTGATAAATAGAAGACACGAGTTAGCGTTTGTAGTAAAAATTTGGTAGTTAAAGTCCGTGGTAATTACTTACTACAGTACATGGGGACACATCAAAATGAACTAAAATTCTTATCAAGTTCTGTTATTGATAGAATAAGTCTAAAAGCAATTTCAAAATTTAATAGTAAATGAGTAATATGACATAATCTTCCTAGTTCAATAATTGTCAATTCAATCAATGAATGCAAACTATACAAAACATCAATACAAGGTAATTAGTAAATGGTACAAAATTACCAATCATCCCAAAGTCTGAATCATCTTCAATCTGCCATTCCAGTTTCAGGGGCAACAACAGGAGACTCTGCTGGTCTGGAACTCAACCCGGACTCTTCGTTACTTGTAGATGCACAAACCGGGATATCGGGACCAGGACTTGATGTTTTCACTTGATCAGTATAATCCGATTTAGCTGCTGAGGTTGGTGTTGTTCCACCACCAATGTTCCTATCTTTTTCCATCTTCTGCTGATTTTTCACACTATCATGTCTTTTGTGCTGATCACAAACCAAACATCACCTTCCGTTACAAAAGCATAAAAATAACATAGTTTATAAATCCAAAACACAATATGCCGAATCAGCATACAACAAATATCTAGACATAGTTATAGTATGAGATACCTTAGTGAGGATGTCAAGATGGCTGCTGATATTCTTTCTGTATCATCATCTACCGGCTCCTTTGGGATTCTACCAGGAAGATTAGGACAACTTTTGTTGTAGTGCCCTGTCACACCGCAGTTTGAGCACCTTCTCTGTTGCTTAAATTTTGAGTTTTTCTTGGGGGCTCCCTTACTCTTCACCACCAATGGGTCAATAACGTAGTCATCGTCTAAGTTACTGTTGCGTGGATTTTCACCTCACTTTTGGAGTTTTGTAATTGTGTTGACAACAACATTCATTGCTTCGACAAAATCACTTGAGTTCTTACATGCAACATCCATCAACCTAGAACACTTAGCACCCAACACACCCAAACGACACTTTAGTACCTTATCAGAATCACTTGGATCATCGACGTTTGACTTCATGAAGTCACTCTTGGCATTCTTCGCCCAACACTTGCACACTAAGCGTTCTGGAATAACTTCAACATGTTGGTGCTTTAGGCAGGCAAATATGTGCATGCAGGGAATTCCTCTATTTTCGAACCACATACACTCGCAACGAAGCATCCCCCCAACTCTGTCAAACTCAACAACATGATCAATCTCCGGCAATCCAAAACTATTACACTTGAAGTATAGTTTTCCACCAACCTGAATTACCAACTCTGTATTCATTGCACAAGCACCCTCAATTTCCTTCCTGACCTCCCGGAACATGTTACGAGTGAAAGTCTTTGCAGCAAAATCTTCAAGTGTCGGCAAAGAAGTCACAAGTATTGGATCGGTATATTTACTATTGAACTCTGCGACTCTTTCATTGTTCCTGTAATGGCTAACCACAGTCTCTATGTTATTGATGAATTCAAGAAGGGTATCTTTCTTTCTCACATATGCTTTTATTAGAGAGTTAATCCCTTCACACTGGGATGTTGTCCTGATTCGCCCAAAAAATTGGTCCCTCAAATATGCAAGAGCCCATAGATTCCCCAACTCATAGGTTTGGACGACCCAAGAGTTTCTTAATAAGTTATACCTGAAACTCTTCAACACTCACATTGGCATAAATCAATTTCTTGAAGTCATTTTCCATTGTTCTTAACCTTCTCGCATGCATTCCTATGTAAGTTCCATGCATATAGTCGATGTGTTGCATAAGGAAAGACCTGCTTAATTGCTTCTCTCATTGAAAGATCTCCGTCGGTGACAACTGCCGTAGGGTGTTTACTCCCCATTGCTTCCAAAAAAGTTTCCAATAGCCACTTGTATGAACCAATATCCTCATTAACAAGAAGACCACAACCAAATACGACGGTCTGCCCATGATGATTGCTACCAGAAAATATCACAGGTGGTTTATTGTAGACATTCCTATTGTAAGTCGAATCAAATGTCAAGACATCCCCAAAGCACTCATAATCAATACGGCTAGTCCCATCAGCCCAGAACAAATTTTCCAATCGATTCTCATTACTTAATGTGTACTTGCCAAAGAAATAAGAATCATACCCAGCTTTACCTCTCAGGTATCTTATTGCATCATTTGCATCACCACCCTTCACCTTTTCTTTCATATGTTGAGTAATGAGGTTGTACATATCTTTTTGGTTAAATGACAAGTTCGCATATCCACCTTTTTGAGCAGCCAAGTATCCCAAGATGTGACAGGTCCTGATGCCTATGTAGTGCAAATTCTTTGCCTGAGATTTATCCAAGACACTGAATGTGCAATACTCAGGCATCATGCTAACGTCGAGTGGAGCAACTAATTCATGAGAGTGCTCTTCGTAGAACGAAACGACCTTCCATTTCTGAATTTTTGTATCTAGTCTTGCACGAATTCTTGCCCGGCAACAACTTCGAGTTAGGGGTCGGTGGTCCTTGATTCTTTCGTCCTTTTCAACCTCTTCCTTTCTTGAGCCTGCCTGATTGCAAACAATTTGGCGCATAATTACGGAACCATCGCTATCGCGTCTGACTTCATCCAACCTCACAGCGAAACCGTGCATCATTGCATAAGTCTTGTAGAATCGATAAACAACTTCCTCATCTGTAAACTGAAGTTGCATGATATCTTCTCGTGGCAGCTCTGCTATTCTCTTATCTTGAGGTCTATCTTTATCAGCCTCTGAATCGTCGTCTAAAAAATCTAGATCGTCTCCTCTTAGGAACTCCTCATCGGAGTCTATTCCAAAAAATCACTATCCGACGGCTCCATCTCCCAAAAATGAACATACACCTACAATTAAAAAAAAAACACATCACCACACAATTAACATTTCATAGATATGTAGACTACAAAAATTACCACTAATTCACATAAAATACAGCAACACCTTTAAAGAACTAAAAGATTTTAATACAATCCATCCAATTGTATTTACTTTTATGTCCCTCATTTGGTTGACTAGATTCTTTGTATCTTAAAGACCTAAGCAGAACAACATATATTTAGATTATTTTTTTTAAAAATGAGCATCAATGATTTCATCACTTTAAAATTTCATTTGTGATGGTCTGTACGAAGTAGAAATGACATTCTCACCAAAATTGAGGTGGCTGCGATAGTTAGAGTGGCTGCGGGCGGCGGGGCTGGGTCAATGGGTGTGTAGAGCTTGATTTGCTTTTTTCTTTCAATTTCAGAGAGGAATGGGGCTGAGGTGCATTGAGTTTCTGCAAAATGATAAAAAAAATATAACTTTACTTTTTTAATGCTTACAGAAATTATATATTCATCCCTCTTATAAAAATATTTAATTACTAAATTGTCCTATTTTAGTTAAGATATTAACTCTTATTAGATTAAATTAACTCAAACTAAAACTAAACATCCATAATAATTAGCATTAAATCATATCCAGATTCAACATGTATAGCATTTAGTTCGGTCACTACAAGTAACTACATTATCCCATAATACATCACTAACCAATAATAAACTGTTATTTAGAATATCCAATAATTATGTGCATTTGTTTCATCCAAGCCTATATAAATCAGACGTTAGCTCCCTCCTTTGTTCTTTCCTAGTATAAACAATTCGATCGAGTCCTCAATAAATCTATGTTCTACACCTTTCAAATAAGAGACAACAGAGTATCAATTTAAGACGCATCCATGTCCCAGGTTTCCCTCACCTTTCTTTATCTTTAATAGCATTTCTTTTCTCAGTAAGAGCATAAGTAAAACTACATTAAATACAATAAATTAGAGAAATGAAAAAGTCAAAATAATGTCATAGTCCATACTCCATATAATATCCTCACTGCCTGAATATAATAGGCTGTCTAGTTGAAAATGTGTAATATAATATCTGTGCCCAAGATTCAGAAAAGAGTTCATATAGTTGCAGTTTTCAAGATCTCATCCTCTAACATGCAAGATGATTATTAGGTATCCATAACATCAGCTAGTAACAAGAAGAGTATGGCATTCTTATGTCTAATACAGTTCAAACTCTTACCAAATCTTACTCTCTGCATTTTTGGAAAAAGTTTACTCTATATCAAGTAATGAATTCATATATACTGGATTAAACTGCAAAAATTAAAAAAAAAAAAAAACCACGTGCACAAGCACCATTCCTAAAGGACGTAATGTATACATTCTAACCTAATAAATGCATCCATGACCAATTATATGACTTAATCTCGTGACTTTAAGGTCATACAAAGATAACTCAACCATTGCTCTAAGACTTCTCTTTTATCAAACTGCAAATAATTGAAGATAAATTTCAAACCAGCATAAAAGGGAGGATAGATATTTCAAAAATAAAATCCCAAAAAATGAGATACATAGAATTTCACAATTATAACTATTTTATTCAGAATAAAGAATATGTAACTACTTTATTGAGACAGAGAATTACCTTATAAAGGGAATCAACCAAATAGTTTGGATTAGATCTGAATGTATCAGTGAAATAGGAGCAACAAGTATACCAAATCAATTACTTAGATACTGCAAAAACAATTTTCAAAAAAAAAAGATGAAAATAGTTTAGTATGAACATCAGCAAATGAAAACTTTAATTTTGAATAACAAAATGCAACAAAAGGCACAATTATCAAAAATTAAAATGTTCCCTTTATTTTAACTTCAACTATCAAAGAGAGGTTGAACTTAATTTAAATACAAAACTGTGACAGCGAGACGAACATTACATCTTAGGCATCACAGGAGAAAATCAATATCTATGGCATGCTATTATTATCTTTACAGTATGCTTATTAGTCAAATAAAAAATACTGCATCTTAAGCATGTAACTGATATTTTGTTATTAATTATTAGGACATGATAATATGATTCTTACTACTAATAATAATTGTGAGTGGTTGTGGCACTGACTCGTATATATAGATGGCAAGGTTTTCTATGCAGCTTTCAAGAAGAGTTCCATTATATGGACTTGTCAAAATAATTTAACACTGACTATCTCTATTTTTTTTATATTCACAATTTAACCCTATATATTTTTTTATTCTATAAAGAAATTTAGCACCTAATTTTTCTTAATCTATTCCCACAAATCAAATCTGCAACACCGAATTCTACCTCACAAGTCACGGAAAAATTCATCTGTTGGTATAAGAATAGTAAGAAAAATCATTTCTACCAGTCTAAAATATCATCATATGTCTAGAGGAGGAAAAAAAGAAAAAAAAAACATAATTTATAAAAATTGAAAGCTTTAAATTCCTAAAGATTAGATTTGCTTCAAATTTTCTCATAAGATTTTAATTGAGAACTGAGGAAGGTCCAAGTTAATGAAGTATGAAGCATTCTCTGTTTCAAATGAACTTGGAATTGCTAAATATCATTTCATCTTTCAACAAGCCAAATATCAAACTGGGAAAATTCAATAACACTAACAAATTACTAAGCTCAATTATATGCTATCAAATTGTTACCTTTGCATAGAAGTACAGTTGCAACTACGAACGCCAATAACAGCAGCAGCAACACGAATGCAAATAGCAGGGGCACAACCGCAATTAGCACCAACAATCCACCAATATGTGTGATCAATTTCAGGAGTTGTCTACAGACAAAGCAAGCGCCAATAATTAATATTCGAAACTACTCATTATCTAACATAATTGTTATGTCTTTTGATAAGCTATAATTGAAAATTAGTTTAAATTTTTATTATATAAGACCTATATGGCTATATTAATTAGTATAGTCCATAAAAGCACATAATATTATCATGTGTTATTTTCATCTTATATGGATATGACAAAACGTAAGCATTGAAATGGAAGCCCATAAAGTTAATCTAAGCCACTAAATCAATTTTATAACTCTTATAAATTTCAACTACTATTGGCTATATATTGAATTTGCAGTGTATTAATGGTGAAGCTGAGAGACACAATCTGAAGCAAGAAGTTGTTGGAAGAAAATCCATATGTTAAAAGAGTTTTGGTAGTTTATCATCATATTCATATAAATAGATTATGCCATTTGTGACTGAAACTGTTTTCTATTTCTCTTGAATGATGTTTAAGGCTTTTCCAATGTCATTGTGTCTTAATTAAGTGATAGCAACAAAAAAATATAAGTTGACTACAATTGAAATGCTAACAATTTTGGATCTCCTCATTTAGTCAATTAATTAATCAAAATGAGAAAAGAGCAAAGTAGTATATTGGTGATGGTAGTGTGAGAAGTGAGAAGACAAGTGAGATGGGTAAGAAAAGTAGTGAATATATTTTATGTTTTCTATGGGAAGGAATAACCAACTCTGATCCAAATTGTTCAGCCACAATAATTGATTCAGCAAGAACTAGCAACAGCTATGGCAAGATATCCAAATTAAATTAACTAAACTATTTTATGCTTTTAATTAATTAATGTCTCTGCTTGTATACAGAAAGAGATTGAAAATTGCAAAAATTGCTACATCAAAACTAATTAAATTAAAAATAAATTTGGAAACAAAAATTCATAGTATTGTGATACAAAACAACTAGACCAAAACATAGTATGATACAAACCAAACAAAGTTATTTTGAAACAGGAAACCAAGTCATGCATGAAACTAAAGTGCTTTCAAATGCTTTGATTTCAAATAGATTGAACAAACTAAATTATCAAGACCCTCCAACCACTCTTGTCAACTTTAATTAGTCAAATACCAGTGAAGTGGACACAAAGAAACAAGAAAATAAAAGTCATATATGTTTGATTATATTCTACTAAGTTTCTTTTAAAGCTATGCTCAATTATTACAGCACCAATATCCATTACTAATCACATTATAAAAATTCCAATAGTATATATATACTTCATGTATTAATTATAACCTGTTCTAGTATTATTAATAGTTATAGTATGAGTCAAGTTACGTCCTTATATGTTAATAAAGTTGCAAAGAAAAACTAGTGCCGTAATTTCAAAGTTGAGTGTTAAAATGGTTCAAATAATTGTAAAATATTTAATATATCCATAGATCAGACCATGTCCTCAAGAATTTGGGCCAGGCAGCTGGTTCTCCTCAGTTTCCTCCCTCTCATTTGGATTATATGTATTATGCACTTTTTGAAGAAGTATACATTACCAGCAATATATTCTATAGCTATTTGTTTAAATTTGAAACTAGCTAATAATTAATCAGCTATTCAAAGTGCACAGATTTTATTTCTTCTAATCATTATTGTTGTACAAATGTAATCTTAAAAAAAAAAATCAACCATATTGGTAGAGCTTACTTTTTCTTGTCCAATGTAGGGATGTCTGCCCTTGTATATTTGGCAATGATAGCCTGCCACATATAATGCATCAAAAGTCAGAAGAAAAAGAAAACACAAATGAACTAAAAGAAAAATCAGTAGTCATTACTAAGAAAAAGTCAGAAATTCATAAAACGGTAACCATAAGAAACAATTTTCAACCAATAGTAGTAACTGATTTTGTGTTAGTATCAATAATGTGAAAATAAAAGCCAAATGTAAAAAAGTGAAATGACAAAATTTGAAGAAATATTGTTAAGGAACTCGATCTGGAAAATTGATTATGATACTTGTAGATTCTTTTTTTCATTCCTTTTTCAACAATCAAAAGCCAAAAAAGAAATCAGCAATGCACTATGATAATAATAATAATAATAATAATAATAATAATAATAATAATAATAATAATAATAATAATAATAATAATAATAATGATGTGCCCATTAAATGCAAATAGAAGACACAAAAATTGGAATATCAATTATTCACTGAAATGGAATTAAAAATTACAGAAACACAATTAAACTTAAATTTAGAGCAAGAAATTCATGATATTGTCATACGAAGCACTAATCAGAAAGGGGATAAATAGTTTATAAACCCTAATTAGTTCATATACATACCTTTTTTATGGAAGAATAGCTGCAACTAAGAACGCGAACGTCAGCAGCAATGGAACACGAACATCAGTAGCAACACAAACACAAACACAAAGATAAGCCACAACATTAGAAATTTCAGAATCAGTAATCACAAGAATGAATAGCGCAAAACTCAGCCTAGAATACACAAATTTATTAAGCATCAAGTTGTTGAAACTTTGAAACTATAAGCCAGAACATTCCTATATGCAGTGGAGGCAAAAAACAATTACAAAACAAAGCAGAATTTTTAGCTCCTTTTTGAGTCATGAGAATCATTAAGTATGTAACATATTTGATAGTACTTGTGCATATTAAAATTCTCCACTCCTTTCTAGAGTCAATAGATCAAAAAATTATGAGAAAAAAAAAATTGGGTATCATATCAAAGTGGAACTGAATTTATTTAATTAAGAGTTTGTATTTACTTATAACTCCAAAACACATATCAAAAAGGGTAGAAACCTCTTGTTCTACCTCTAGATTACCGTTTCTATTGCATTCAATTTGCTATAATTGAAGATAATTATGAGTAAATGCAGTTGAACATTGAAGTAATGCCATGATAGTGACTTCAGCAAAATTTTACAGAGTGATTTAAAAATTGTATAGTCAAAGAAAGTTTGAAATGAAAATTTCTCAAATCCAAAGGACACACTGCCATATAAATGAAACGAAAAATGTTCATTAAATACCAAGAAGGATCACTCTTTTAAAATGGAGAAAAGGAGAAGACCTACCTAAAGCACGAACAGAGCGAACAGAGATGTCAGCAGCGAGGGAAGGTTCCCGCTAACGGATGAAGATAGAACGAATAGAGATGTCAGGCAACGAGGGAAGCACGAAGAAATTCTTGACAGTAACCGTTAAGTGACGGTGACGGAAGCACGATGAACACAGAGAGAGCGCTCTCGAACAGAGGAGACGACTTCAAGCTCCTGCGACGGCGCCAAGCTTCAACATGCGATGCTTGTTCTTTAAAAAGTAATTAAAAAAATTAAAACATAAATAAAAATAAAAAAATTTAATTATTTTGTCAGTCTCTATAATTTTACTGAGTTTTTAATTAGATCTCTGTACTTTTTTTTCTTTTTAATTGAATTCTTATACTATATTAGATTTTGTAATTAAGTTTTTGCCGTGACAAAAACGTTGGAATTAACGGAATATTCTATTAAGCAAAACGAATATGTCTAATATTTGATTGAATATTCTGTATAGTTTAATAGAATATTCCATTAATTCCAACGTTTTTGTCACGGTAGGAATTTAGTTACAAAATCTAATATGGTATTGGAACCCAATTGAAAAAAAAAAGTATAAAAATTTAATTAAAAATTCAGTAAAACTATAAAGATTTATAAAGTAATTAAACCAAATAAAAATAAAATGATGCATTCTCTTTCTTCCTCTGTTACTTCTTATTATGTCGTTTTTGTGTTTAGTATGATAGTGCGAAGTGAATGTATAAAGTAAAATACCAAAGTTATTTAGAACATAATTTAAATAAAAAGTATAATAACACTTACAAAATAGGTTCAAGCGTAAAAACATAGTTCGAAAAGAAAAAAAAAAAAGAAAGACAATAGAAAAAGATAACCTAAAGAGAAAATATGTCTTCAACAAAGATATAAAGTACAAAATATTTTATAACGTGATTTTTTCTTTCGAAATATTATATAAATTAGTCTTTCTTAATAATTTTGACAAATATAGGTCTCTTTTAATAATTAAATTTTTCTAATGACTCTACACACTAATTTTCCCTTAAAAACAACGTTATTCCTTAAACTTTATAAAATTTAAACACTTTAAAATTTACACACACAGTTTATTCATACCACAAATACATTAATGGTAACAATTCACATAAATATCACAAGATTTTATTGTTTTTTTTTGGAATTGCTGGAATTCATTAGCGTTCAGGGGCTCTTATTGACCCATACGCATGTATATCCATTGTGGATTACAATTATGTCATACATCTCCTACACAATGGGCTTTTACACTCTAGCCTCTAGGTGTCCAACCATTGCCTTTTTGGTGTGACCCACTCAAGAAAAAGTAAAAATACAGGCTTTTTTCCTTCCCGTACACAGCCAACATGATATACATATCCTTTTTGTCAATACATTTATGAATATGCTTTGTGGTAACACAGAACATTTGCCGTGCATCAATCGCTAACGATTACACCAAGAACCTGCAACCATCTCACGACATGTCGTCTGCTTATAGGCTAGTCAAAGCTATATCCTTAAAATGGCTATGTGCTTACCGTGCAATGGTATTACGACACGTGGCTTGTGATTCAGTAGCATTAATGTGTGATTAATAGGTTATGCATTGTAACTTGTTTTTCTTTTACCAAAGGGGTTATGTTGGAAATTCATGAAGAATTAGGGACACGAATGTAAATTGGTGCACTTAAATTAGGGGAGAATGGGTGGTGGTTGCGGCGGTCGGCGATGGGCAACGTCCGGAGTTAACATCCGTTGATGCAGTAGGTTCGACAAGGAGGAAGCAAAACATTGGTGATGTTAGAAACAAAGGAGAAATATGAAGAAAGTGTTTTGTGTATTATTCAGTGTGTAAAAAAGTACAATATACAAGGGGTATATATAAGTGCTAAAAGAATCAAAATAACACGTGGTGGCTCATGGACCGTGCGATCGTCACCAAGATCCAACGGATGCTGAAGCGTCTGGAGATGAGAAACAATAGAGGTGGACAGCGAGATTGCGGCGGCGCGTGAGGGCGCGTCCGACGGCAGCAGGCGGCGATTCTGGCGGCGTTGGAATCTTGACGAAGAGACGAACACGATGGTGGTGGCGGTGACGAATCAAAGCGTCGAAAAAAGAGGGCAAAGAAGCACTGTCAGAAGAGAAAAATAAGGGGGCTTATGAACGAATTTTCATTGAAAAAAAAACCTAAATTCTTGATACCATGTTAGAAACAAGAAAGAAATCTGAAGAAAGTGTTTTGTGTATTATTCAGTGTGTAGAAAAGTGCAATATACAAGAGGTATATATAGGTGTTAGAAGAATCAGAGTAATAAAAGTATACATTTCTATAATTAATATACAGATATGCTATGTAAATATAAATGATACTAATTGATCTAATATTGATTCTAATTTATTCTCTAATAGGTGAGGTAATGTCCTCTGTTGTTGGTGTGCAACCATGGAGTTTGTGCAGTGTGTGATAGTATCTGAATCAGCAGTAGTTCGCAGTTGCAGGTGGCGTTGGGGGAGGTTTTTATACAGTTTTTTGCACGGCCGATCGACGCCCCTTGCACCGTACAACAAACTTCTAAGCCCAGAAATTTCCACCCACAATTTCCCTACCGATGGCTATCGACACTACCGTTTGTACAATGTCGACGATACCTCCTCTTGCACTCTACCACCTATCGTTTGCTCAAAATAAGGCACCCTTGCACCCGGAAAACCGTAATTCAATTTCCCCTAATTCATTTGTACATAAATATATACATATTATATGAATATTTTCTAGTCCTTAAGATTGTAAAATATCAAATTTATTTTTAAATTATATAAATTTACATTATATTTTGTTAAAACATTATTTTGGGCTCTAAGTTAAACATTTACATGTTTGTATCTAAATCCGTATTTATATTTTGAATGTATCTTTTTTAGTAGTGCTCTAAATTCTATTTATTTTATATACTAGGAAAGCTAAGAGAAAATTCTACTATTGTTACTGGAATGAATCATTGCAAAAGATGATGTTTAGAAAGTTAAAATTGTCTTAGAAGATAGACCAGACGTTTAGTGTTATAGATTTGAACAATGCCTAGTATTTGGTTTACAAGTTAAATTAACAATATTGTTTAGAGCTAAAACTAGTGACATTCGAATAATGAGGAACATATTTACAATTTGTCGTGTAAGACCCAGAACTTTTGAAAAATATTATTATGAGCTGATTTTAACTTTATTTATTATTAGAGATTTTATTTTCAGAAGTTATTTCATTGAGAATAGTTAAATCAAGTTTTGATAATTAAAATGAAGATTTTACTTAATTTCATAATTATTGAGTTATTTTCTATATTTAAATTATAACCTTAGTAGTTACAAAATAATAAGAATTTTATATGATTTGGACTAAATAATTAATATTTTAAAATGTTAATACTGATGCTTAGGAAAATAAAGAAATCAATTATATTATTTCTAATTTTCGAATTTGAACATTTTATTGAAAATAATTTGTAAAATTGATGAACAAATAGTATTTTTATACATTATTATTATTGGATTAAAATTTATTTCTAATTACTATATTATCCCTATTTTTATTTGAAATTACAAAACTACCTTTAAACCTAATTTTTACCCAAACCCTAATTCCCAAATTGGGAAAACCCTAACCCTGAAACCCTAACCCAATGACCCGTTCCCCCAGACCCAGTAGCTGCACCCTACCTTATTCCCTTTCACCCTTCCTTTTGACGCAACACACCCAGAAACATGGAAGAAAGAAGCAGAACGGGAAGAAGGAGAGGGAAGAAAGGAAGAACGGTGCCGGCGAAGAGCCCACTATCGCCGCCGCCGCACCGTCACTGGGTCTTGGAGGGAAGCCATACCTTGAGCTGCCGCCGTCGATCCACCACGAGCCGCCATCGCAAGTCAGGTCCGGGACGGAGGAGAGAGAGCGGGCGCAGGGGAGTAAGGAGCCGCCTAGCTTGCTGCCGCCGCACTGCTTGGGACTGCCGCGCGTGAGGAGCCCGTGCCGTCGCCGCCATTACCGTCGCGGAGGAGGAAGCCCAGAGGCGAGAGAGAGACCGCGCGACTCTGAGGGAGGAGGACGCGGCCAGTGACGCGAGGAGCGTGACCCACTGCACGGAATTGTGCTACCGTGTACTATCGCCGTCGTTGAGCTCCCAGGGCAACCACCGGCAAGAGTCAGAGAGAGAGAAGCTCGAGGAGAGAGAGAGATCGGTGGAGGGAGGGTGAACGATCGGATTCTTGCTAGTACAGAATTTTATAAGAATAATCACGTTGTAAGTATAGTTTCTAAACCAACAGAGAATCCTTTCGTACAAAAGTTTGGTTGTCACAAGTAACAAAACCCAATAAAATTTATAACCGAAGTATTTAAACCTCGGGTCGTCTCTCAAGGAATTGCAGGGAAGTATGATTTATTATTGGTTATGGAAAATTATCTTTTTGGGGTTTTTGAATAGTGAACAGGAAAAATAAACTGGCAAGAAAGTAAATTAATTATCATAAAAACCATTGCAAGGTATAAGAACTGAAAATCCCATCTTAGTTATCCTTATCAGGTGTGATGAGAATTGTTTATTGCTCCCACTTAGTTAACCCTTACTAAATAAAGGAAAGTCAAGTGGACTAATCAATTTGATTCCTCAAGTCCTAGTCAACTCCTGTGGAAAGACTAGCTTTAGAGGGATCCAAATCAATTAGCAAATTCCAATTTTTAATCAACAGCTGAGTTTGATAACTCAAGTGTCACCAATTACTCAACCAAAGTAAAGGGAAAAAAATTTAAATTATTTATATCATAAATAGAAGAGAGCAATCATAAATCTGAAATACCTCAAATTATATTAAATATAAATTCAAATCTAACATGAAGAGTTCATAAGACAATTTGGCAACATAAGTAATTAGCAAGTGAAATAGAGTAACTAAAGTAATAGAGTAAATAAAAGTAGAAGAGAAAACTAAATTAAAGGAACATTGAACCTGGAATTGATAAAACGAAGAAATCCTAATACTAAAACCTAAGAGAGAGGAGAGAGCCTCTTCCTCTAGAAAACTACATCTAAAACCTAAAATTGTGTGTAGTGAATGAATGATTGATGGATGCTTTGATTCCCTTATTCTCCAGCCTCTATTCTGTGTTTCTGGGCTTGGATTTGGGCCGAAAAAGGGCCCAGAAATTGCTGGGGACGAATTCTGTAACTTTCTGCACGTGGCGTCTGTGACACGTATGCGTAGGTCACACGTGCGCGTCATTTGGGGGTTTTCCTTGTCATGCGTACGCGTCGGTCACGCGTACACGTCGCTCGTGCTTTGCGCTAGGAACGCGTCCACGTCGTCCATGCGCGTGCATCGCTGCCATTTCCTTCAAAACTCTATTTTGTGCGTTCCTTCCATTTTTGCTTGTTTTCTTTCTGTCCTCTAAGCCATTCCTGCCCTATGAAGCCTGAAAATACTTAACACACAGATCACGACATCGAATGGTAATAAAGGATAATTAAAATTAACATTTTTAAGGCACAGGAAACATGTTTTCACATATATCACATAATAAAGAAGGAATTGTAAAACCATGCAATTGTATGAATAAGTGTGAGAAAGAGTTGATAAAAACCACTCAAATTAGTACAAGATAAACTATAAAATAGTGGTTTATCAGAGGGTTTCTGTTCGTGCGGCCGTGCTCCCCGCCTCAGATCCGCCACCGTCTCCACTACCTTTCACCGCCACTGATGTCGTCCGTCGCTGTTGCTTGCCATTCGGAGCGGCTGCATCACTGTTTCCGCTATTCTGCTCACCGGCTACTCGGTGTAGTTGTTCTTCCCTTGTTGCGGTAAGCATTTTCATTTCGGAAAGCCCTTTTAGTCAGTATTCTATTAAGCTTGGTTAAAGACTCTGAGGTTTGGTAACATATGTTCGAGTTCTGATTGCTGCCGTTCTGGTCATCGGGTGTAGCACGGTTGTTGTCGGAACCACCGCCGGGGCTACCGCTGCTTGATTCAGCCATTCTTTCTTAGTTTTGGTAAGCGTTTTCGTTTTGAAAGCCCTTTAGTTACTATTCTGTTATCTTACGCTAAGGTTTTATGGCGCTAATTGCTATAAGATTGAGTTTCGGTTGTTATATGTCGCGATTAGTGTTGTTGTGGTTATCGCGAAAGTGGCTTGGAGCTGAGGTTGCAGTTGTCGGTGATTTCGAGTTGAGAGAGAAGATTCCTGTGACGCGTTTGGGTTATGGTTTCGATGAGTTGAGGTATGGGCCTTTTCAGAAAAAGCATATTTTATATACTAGAATTATTATATATGGATATTATCTGTAAAATTGTAGCCTTGAGTGATTGTATAAGTCTTATGTGATATTGGTTGTCTTGGATGAATATGAATGCTTGTGTGACTGGATTATTATTCGGTTTTGTAAAGCAGACTGTTATTGAAGTGCTTCTTTAAAATTGTTTCTTAAAAAGTTGTTGAAATCAAGTTTAATCTGTTGTAAAGGAATTGAGTCCGAATTTGTTTTTCTTGAAAGATGAGAATGATATGAATTTTTAGAATCGGTCTGGTTTGAAATTGATTTGGTTTTGAACCCATGGAAGGGGTTGTGGAATGGTTTGGTTGGGACTCGGAAAGGGTGGCAAAGTCCAAGTTTTACGGGAGGTGCTGCCGAAATTTCTATAAAAACCTTAGACTTTATTTGAAAAGTTATTTAGAAAGGCTTGGGATTTGAGAAATTGTATTATTTGATTTATTAAGAAAATAGTTATGTTTTCGAGTATCATTTATTTGCGAAAACTATATGTCTTGAGTTCGATTTACTTAGAAAGGATTTACTTTACCATTTTGAATCACTGAAGAAAAGTTCTATGTTCTAATATTGATTTTTAATATAAAAAGGGCTTATGCTTTTAGTGAGATTTAAGGATTTCGTTTAGAGGAGCTTTTAGTGATTTTGAAGGAAATTGGATTCTTGATTGAATAATTGCGTTCGTGACATTTTGGAAAAAGTTAGAAAATTGGTTTTAAAAAGGAACCTGAAAGTGGTTTTGATTTAATTGAATCGGTTCCATTTCAAGTGAATTGGCTTTGAATTGGGTTGGAACTTGTGACTTTATATGATCTGATTTTATAATAAAATTTGTTTTTATTTACTTAAACCAAAAATCTATGATTTTAAGAGTTTCAATGAATTTTTAAGAAATTGAGATAGGTTGTCCTTCCCTAAAGTCTTGAGACTCTGCTGAGAAATTTCTATTACCAAATTCAGTTTTGGGATGATTGATTTTTGGAGCTTTCATAAGAGATTTTTAATTTGGCCTGGTTGCCGAATTGTTTGGAAGTTTTAGAAGGATGTTGTGGAAATGTGGCTTATTTTGAAAGAGGAAATTTCTTTTGAGAAAGATGACTTATAAGCTAGAAGTGATTTAAGAATGCGGATTTTGAAGTTAAGATTGAGACGAATTGAATTTGATTTTCAAAGAAAAGTGCGTTGAGAAAAATGATTTATGGCTTGAATGATGATTTTATGAGCTTTATGATGTTGGATGGTGGAAGTGCTACTATGTTATGAGCCGGAATAGCTGTATATGATAATGAATTATGACTGTTTGTGGAATATGTTATGAGCCGGAATGGCTATATATGATAATGAATCATGGCTGGTTGTGGAATATGTTATGAGCCGGATGGCTGAGTATGAATATGAATGGTTATTGAATTGATAAAGTGATTATTGCACTTCCAATTATCTGAGATACGAGTTTTCCTGGGTAGAAGCAGTGGCTAGCCACCACGTGCTCCAAGTTGAGACTCGATACTCTGCTGACCCTATGTCGTAAGTGTGGCCGGACACTGTGAAAGTTTCGGATGAGCTCGCCCCCGTGAATATACACCAGTGAGGGTGTTGGATGTGAATTATGATTATGACTATGAATAACTCGAGTTGGGGATGCATGACAGAGGGACAGTCCAATGGTTAGCTACCAGGACTTGTCGGGCTGGCTTTATAACCGACAGATGAGACTCATCAGCCACTAGGACAGGCATTCATCATATGCATCTATGTGACATTGTTTGGGTGTGCATATTGTACTTGGTTTGCCTTTGTGATTAATTGTGTTTAACTGCTAATTGTTCTACTTGAAGTAATTGTTTGTTTGTGCTTGAACTTTCTTACTTGTGCTTGCGACTGGAATTCTGTTGGACTGTGGTGACTGGTTGTTGTTTGGATTGTTTGGGCCTAGGGCCGTGGTTGATCATGAGGTAGGCCGAAGGCCATGTCTGGTTGATGTTTCTGGTTTAGAAAAGTATGAAAAACTAATCTGGTTCAGCATAGATAAACCTTTTGAAACACTTTTGAATTTTTAAGAAATGAACGGTTTCCTCTTCCATAAAAGATTTCAGATTTTTCCTTTTATAGTAAATCTTTGCTTTTGAAAAGATGCATAAGGTGGTTATTAATCACTGTAACAGTTTTACCTTTACATATCCTATTATAGTAATTCTCAAAAACCTCTACTGAGAACCCTTTCGAGGATGATGTTCTTACCCCCCTACAAATTTCTCTTTTCAGGATATGGATGCAGAAGTCACGAAGAGTTTATCTAGTTGTTGTCGTAATATTTTGTATTGCTTTAGTTATTATTTATTATTCCTTCTCCTTTATCTTTATACATTCTGTAAGAGGGATAGGAATTATATTAGTTAATGCTTATAAAATTATTTAATATATATACATATGTATGTACTCTTTGTGAGTTTTGTAAGTTGTATGGTATGTATGGATGTACGTTACCTAACAAAAGTATTTTGGAGCGGTATTGCGGTTTAAAGTTTTAAACAGGCTCATATTTTAGTATTAAATATTATAAGGGTCGTCGTAATATCCGAGCTATCAGAGTGGCGCAGCCGAAAGCGTGACATTTTGATAGTTAGAGTGTTACATGTCGCTTGACATCAAAGCTTCATTCATGCATCTAATATATAAAATGATCCAATCAAGAATTATATTTAATTTTATTATTATTTTAAAATTATTAATTTTTATTTTGATTATATCATCTCATCATATCATATACTATAATTTTCTCTTATCATTCGTTTTACATGTATAACTATTATTGTATCGCCGTCACTATTATGTTGTCTTGTTTTATTTTTCTTCCTTGTTTTCTTCTTCTATTAACCCCAACTGCAATCAATTACCACCATACTATTATCGCAACTCTCATTTTTATTTATTACTTTGATCCATAACTATCCATTGTGTTAACTTTTGAGTTGTTAAAGATTTGCTAAAAGAATTATTTTCTTGTTTGATTTAGAAATCTAGATGTATAACTATTATATAGATACTTATTTTTCATAGTTGCTTTTTAAGTCATATTTTATCATTTTAAGAAAAATTAAGATATCAAGCATTCAAAAATTTTGTATTGAATAATTAAATAAAAAAAAATTATAAGTTATTTAATTTTTTAATATTTAGAATAATTAAATTTAAATTAATTTAAGTATAATACTAAAATCATTACGTTGTTATTATGTGTAACAATCAAGATAAAATTTATAAAAGAATGAATATTACTCTAAAAATAAAGTAAAAAAAAATCTCGTAACTCTTATATGAATCATCTACACTCCTATAAATATAATGAAGAAGTAATTTAACTTTTTTTTATTATGAGTAATGTATACAAAGTTACGTATTTTTATTTATGATAAAAAAATTTAAAATTAAAGTCAAATGATATTAGTACTCTTTAGTTTAAGAAAAATTAAAATAAACCACAAGAATAAGGATAAAAATAAAAAAACATGACTCTAGAAAAGGATAATATTAAATTTTATGTCATTATGTATGAGAATAATGATTTATTTTAATATATTTATCTGTATCAAATAACAAAAAGTTAAATTATATGTCGGTTTTTAATTACTTATTTTACTTATCTATAGTTGTTTAAATTAGATTTTATAGTTATTGAGTCGTGTTTCCTTAAAAAAAAAATAGTTATGAAGTCATTTTCTTTTTTTATAGGAGTACATCCATTATATCATGATTTTAATAATTAATATAAATTCTAAGAAATTAAATAAATTTATATTTATTTTGATTACATTCAATAATGAAATATATGTACTTTTATAGTAAAAAAATAGACTTAACTTCTTCTATAATAAGTATTTTTTAAATCATCTAATTTATAAAAATGGTCCTATCTTTTTATTTATCGTAAAAGTTAAAAATTAAACTAATATTAATATTTTTTATTAACTGACCTAAAATAAAACATAAAAATAAACCTTGAATAAAAAAAATACAAAATTTTGAATCCAAAAATATAAAATGGTTATAAGATAAAAAAAACTACTTAAATATAATTTTTGTAAGGTACTCCATGAATGAATTTAGGTGAATAAATATTATATGCAAAGTGAATCATGATATATTAATACAAAAATTATTCTGTGTAAATTTTTTTAAAAAAAGATATTGTCATGTTAAACTATTTTACTTTTATTCCTTTAAGAGCATATCCATAGTAAAAAAAATTTGCATAAATAATTTACTTCCAATAGGAAACTCTTAATAAAATTATTGTGAAAAGATGTGTAAAAGTTCTTTTATTCGTGACTTGACGGATGTATGGAAGAAAATTTTTTAATAATAAACTTCTCTTGTTAAGGATAATATTGAAACTTAAATTTGGACACTAATTGACATTATATACTGTATAGGTACTTAGAGTATATTAAAAGAGTATATGATAATAATTTGAAGAGCAAATTTATTCTGTGTCAATTTATTATTAAAAAACTACTTAAATATAATTTTTATAAGGTACTCCATGAATAGACTTAGATGAATGAATATTATATGCAAAATGAATCACATATGGATACAAAAATTATTCTGTATAAATTTGAAAAAAAAATATTTATCCTGTTAAACTTTTTTATTTTTATTCTTTAAAAGCATATCCATAATAAAAAAATATGCATGAATAATTTACCTCCAATAGAAAACTCTTAGTGAAATTGCTGTGATAAATGTGTGGAAATGTTTTTATTCAACGTAGCTGACGGACGTATGGAAGAAATTTTTTTAATAATAAACTTCTTTTATTAAGGATAATATTGAAACTTAAATTTGGACGCTAATTGACATTATATACTATGTAGGTAAAGAGTATATGATAATAATTTGAAGAGAAAATTTATTCTGTGTAAATTTATTTTAAAAAAAATTTGTCCGAGTTGAATTATTTTACTTTTATTCTTTAAAAACATATCCAAATAAAAAAATCTGCAATAATAATTTACATCCAATAGAAAAATTTTAATGAGGTTACTGTGAAAAATGGGTAGAAATTTTTTTATTTAAGGTAACTAAGGAATGAATTTTTAATAATAAACCTCTCTTTAAGAGTAATATTGGAACTTAAATTTGGACACCAATTGTCATTATATATTGTGTAAGTAGCAAGAATACATTAAAATAGTATGATAATAATAATTTAAATAGAAAAATTATTCTTT
>NC_029785.2:50553515-50560867 GCF_000816755.2 Arachis ipaensis | reverse complement strand
TTAAAAAAAATTTCCCTGTTTAAACTATTTTACTTTTATTCTTTAAAAATCCGCAACAATGATTTACTTCCAATAGAAAACTTTTCATGAAGTTTGTAACACCGTATCACACAGAGCTTTACGTCTAGGACGTAAATCAGAGGTGGCGAGGTGCTACGACTTCTAAAAATAAAATACTTATATAATATAGTTGGAAGAAATTGTAACTAGGAGCCTTGAAAAATGAAGCTAAACAAAAGCGTAACAGAAATCGCATCACTCACGAAAGTTAGGCATAGATAGATAAGCAAGTTCGAAAGGAAGGTTTAAAATATATACATATGGATTAGAATTCCAAAATATAGATAACAAGCTCCGACTCGACCTGCGAAGTTAAGTGTTTATACACCGGTCCGAGCTACAAGATTCGAGATGGCCTAAAGCAAATGGGCCGACCTCTTAGAAGGTTAGTCCATTACTGACCTCTTCACAAAAAGTTTGGAAGATTGCGACAGAGGCCCAAAGAGGCCCAAGAAAGAAGAGTCACCGCCTATTAGAAGGCGGCTGGCCAAAAGATAGGTGATCTCACCCACAAAAGATAAGATAAGATAACAAACTTATCTCAAGAAAGGTCACTCAACACTACTATAAATACACTGGAGTACCCAGGTATAAATCATACTCTGATTCTACTAAAAAATCTGCCTAAAGCCTGTGCTAACTTAAGCATCGGAGTCTCTTGCAGGTACCACCCCCTCCGGTGAACAAGGACTCGCAGCATCTCTTACGTCAACAAGTCAGACACGATAGCTCAGTCCAGATCCGAAGATCTCATCCGAGATCGACCTCCCCATTTCACGTAACCCTCGGAACATTGGCGCCGTTGCCGGAGACCTAGAAGTCATCCCACCATCATGGCAGATAACCTTGACAACGATCATAACTCTGGTTTGGAAGAAAGAATGCCGCTTAAGAACACGGATGCTACATCAAAGGACCCACCTCAATCCAAGGGAGACAAACAAACCCCAAATACGGAAATCTTAGATGCCATCCGTGAATAGCAGGATTGCCTCTGACAGCTCGAATAAGAAGCTGAGCGGTAGCGAGAGGCCGAGCGAGATCTTCGGAGAGAAACAAGAAGGCGTCGAGAGCTGGAAGACAAGCTCCTCAAAATCGAAGCCGATCTCAAAACTAAAACTACTCGGTCCCATCGCGAAGATAGCCCCCACAAGGACCAAGACCTATTTACAAAGGAAATCATGAAAGCTAAAGTCCCAAAAGACTTCAAAGCCCCTGACATGACTCCCTACATTGGTACGTCCGACCCAAGTCATCATCTCAGTAACTTCAGGAGCCGGATGTACCTCACAGATGGCTCGGATGCAACCCGCTGCAAAGCTTTCCCGACCACCTTGACCAAAACAGCAATAAAGTGGTTCGACAGCTTGCCACCAAGGTCAATTCCAAGCTTCGATGACCTCGCCAAGAAGTTCCTAGCTAGGTTCTCCATCTAGAAAGACAAAACTAAGCATGCTCCGAGCCTGCTAGGGATTAAACAAGGAGATCGGGAGAGCTTCCGTAGTTATTTGGAAAGATTCAATAAAGCCTCAACATCTATGAACGAGGTACAAGAACGGGCAAAAAAGTACATTAATATGGAGGAGAACTCTCGATTAGGAGAAGCCTCAAAACCCTGATTCTCCTACCTAGAAAGTACCACAACTACACTCCCCTCCGGGTGTCCCTTCTGGACATCTACAGAGAGATATGCAACACCGAGAAGATCCCGCCCCCTCGTCTGATTAAACACAAAAGGGGAGGAAGTCGGACAGAGTATTGCGAATACCACCGAATCTACGGGCACCCTACCAATGAGTGCTACAACCTGAAGAACGTCATAGAAAAACTAGCCCGGGAAGGAAGACTAGACAGGTTCCTGGCCAACAAAACTGACGAACCGAAAAAGCGAAGAAGGGACGACGAAGAGGACGAGTTGAACGTCCCCCTCACACCTCTGAAAGGCACATTCATATGATCAACGGAGGATTCGCAGGAGGAGGGACCTCCAAGTCATCCCAAAAAAGATTCCTTAAAGAGGTGTACCATGTCGGAGAAGGCGATAGGCCATCAGACCTCCCCACTATCACTTTTACTCAAGAGGACGCCGCCAGGCATCATCCCAGGACATGATAACCCTCTGATTGTTACTATCATACTAGCCAATGCCAATCTCCACCGAACATTGGTAGACCAAGGAAGCTCTGCAGATATCCTGTTCAAATCCGCCTTCGACAAGCTCGGCCTACAAGAAAAAGAGCTCAGAGCATATCCTAATAGCCTATTCGGGCTCGGAGACGCCCCAATCCAGCCACTTGGGTACATCCCATTGCACAAAACCGTTGGAAAAGGAACGCGGTCTAGAACGCTAAGCATAGACTACATTGTAGTCGATGTGAGCTCTGCATACAACGCCCTCATAGGTCGGACAACGGTAAATCAGCTCACCACAGTGGTCTCCACTCCACACCTATGCATAAAGTTCCCAACTTCAGAAGGGATCGCTACAGTAAAGGGGGACCAAAAACTCGCGCGACGCTGTTACAACGAAAGCCTGAACCTTAAAAGCGACCCTAGAGGAAGGGAAACCAATACTATAGAACTCGGGGGAATTCGAGCTCGCGAAGAACTTCGCCCTCAACCGGAAAGTGAGACCGAAGAAGTGCAAATCAAAGAAACTCAAGACAAAACAAGAAACATAGGGGCAAACCTAAAAGGAGACCTAAAGGAGCTGCTAACAAAGCTCCTAAAGGATAACTCCGACCTCTTTGCATGGAAGGCCGCGGACATGCCTGGCATCGATCCCGGACTAATGTGCCATAAACTGGCAATATACCCTAGATCTCGGTCAGTACAACAAAAACGAAGAAAGCTCGGCGCAGAGAGATCGCAAGCTGTAGAGGAACAGGTATAGGCCTTGTTAGAGGCAGGGTTCACAAGGGAGGCAAAATACCCATTATGGCTAGCCAACGTAGTATTGGTCAAGAAGTCAAATGGGAAGTGGCGGATGTGCACTGATTACACCGACCTTAACAAATCCTGCCCAAAGAATCCCTACCCACTTCCGAACATAGACACTCTAGTCGACGGTTCATCGGGATACAAGTACCTCTCCTTCATGGATGCTTACTCGGGATATAATCAAATCCCGATGTATCAACCTGACCAGGAGAAAACCTCGTTCCTAACCCCAAGAACAAATTACTGTTACATAGTCATGCCTTTCGGACTCAAGAACGCAGGGGCTACGTATCAAAGATTGATGAACAAAGTGTTCACCAATCATATCGGAAAGCTGATGGAGGTTTATGTAGATGACATGCTGGTAAAGACATAAAGAGAGGAAACGTTGTTATCCAACCTCACTGAAGTGTTCAACACTATAAGAAAGTATGGGATGAGACTTAACCCCACAAAGTGTACCTTCGCAGTAAAAGCTAGCAAATTCCTGGGCTTCATGCTCACTTAAAGGGGGATTGAAGCAAATCGGATAAATACCAGGCCATACTTAGCATGAAAAGCCCGACCTATGTTAAGGAGGTCTAGCAGCTCAACAAAAGACTAGCGGCTCCGTCTAGATTCCTAGCTGGATCGGCATTAAGATCTCTCCCTTCTATGCCACATTAAGGAAAGAAAAGAGGTTCGAATGGACCCCAGAATGTGAAAAATCCTTCCAAGACTTCAAGACATTTCTGGGGCGACCACCCATCCTAACCCGACCCAGGGAAGGTGAAGAACTAATCCTATACCTCACCGTAAGAAGTCGGGCAATAGTTTCAGTACTAGTCAGAGAAGACGAAAATGGGCAACAATCCAGCTACTTCATCAGTAAGGCTCTACAAGGGGCTGAACTAAACTATCAAAAGATAGAAAAGTTCGCCTATGCCCTTATACTCACTTCTCGACGACTCAGGCCATATTTTCAAGCTCACACTATTGGAGTACGGACCAATCAACCCATAAGAAGTATTTTACAGAAAATAGACTTAGCTCATAAATTCTACAATGGGCAGTCGAGTTGTCTGAGTTTGATCTCAAGTACGAAGCTCGAACAGCCATCAAGTCCTAATATCTGGCCGACTTGGTTGCAGAATACACCGACACCTCAGACACCCCCACTGGCTGGAACCTCTACGTCGACAATTCATCAAACAAAGTCGGAAGTGGAGCCAGAGTAATCCTAGAAAGTAATCAAGGAACTCAACTTGAGCTCTCCCTAAAGTTCGAGTTTCCTGCCTCAAATAACCAAGCCGAGTACGAAGCCCTACTGGAAGGTTTGAAGCTGGCTAGGGAGGTCGGCCCTCAAAAGCTTACCATTTTCAGCGACTCACAGGTAGTCACCTCGCAAATAGAAGGGAGCTACCAGGCTAAGGATCCTACCATGAAGAAATACTTAGACAAGACCAGAGAACAGCTTGGAAAATTTAGGGGATATGAGATCCGACATATACCTCAAAAACAAAATGCCCGAGCTGATGCACTTTCAGAACTAGCCAGCACCAAACCTAGGGGCAACAATAGTAGCCTCATCCAAGAAACACTACAAAATCCGTCAACCTCGGAAGAAAAAAAAAGGTCTTAAGCATATCAGACCAGGACCAAGGGTGGATGATAAATGACCAATTGGCTTTGGGTTAGGAATTTGATTATCAAAATGGAATTGGCATTGTAAGTATAGTCCTAACCAAACAAATTGACCATCAATCAAATGTTATCACAATACAAAACAAATTATAACCGAGAGTATTTAGCTCCCGGGTCGTCTTCCCTAGGAGTTGCAATTAAGTGTATAATCGTTGGCTATGAGAGAGCATGGAAAATTGGGAATGAAAGCAAGAGAGTAAGAAATGTAAATAGCAAGAATTTAAATGATCATGCAAGAATTAAAAGAAAAGCAATTAAAGCAATGGAAATGGAAATTAAATACTTAGAATGGCTCTTGGCAAGAATTGGGAAATTTAGGATTCCTATCCTAGTTATGGACCACAAACATGGCAGTTGTGTGGAATCAATCCAAATCAGTCAATCCTCCTTGAGAATTAGTCAAAAGGCATAATTGATCTCAATCCATAAGTCCTAGTCAACTCACTAATTACTTAGTGAAAGACTAGCGTCAATGGAAACCAAACCAATTAACCATTCTCACACAATGCGGAATGGACATTCACAACTCAATTCTACCCAAACACCCAATTTCTCAACCAAGAGTGTGAAAGTTAAACATGCAAGAAATTAAACATGAAAGCAATTAAATAAACATGTAAGGAATTAAAAGTCAAAGCAATAAAAGTCAAAGCAATTAAATACAAGGAAAGGAAACTTAAAATGCAAGAAAATCTTTTGGCAAGCAATTGAGGGATAAGGTTACCTATCCTAGCCATTGACCACAAACACATGATGATTATGAAGAGTTAATCCTACTTAGTCAATCTTACATCGAAGATAAGTCAAATAGGCATAGTTAATTTCAATCCATAAGTCCTATGTCAACACTAAGGGTCATATAGAGTCAAGGGAGACCAAATCAACTAACTACTCTAATATATCAAACAAGAATGGACATCAATGACTCAAGGATCACCAAAGTCATCAATTTCAAGCTAAGAGTTGAGAAAAACTAAGTGAAAACGAAGCCAAGCATTTTATCAAACACTTGGTGTGCATGAAAATAAAATAATATTAAAATGCATTAAAAATAAAGTCTAGCTACCAAAAGCAAGAAAATAGCAATAACAACTAAGGAAAACAATAAATGACATGAAAACATAAATTTATATTAATTAACATTAAAATAACAAAAGTGTTCATAACATGAAAATTGACATAAAAGAGAAAATATCAAAAGAGATGAAGAAGATAAAGACAAGAAAGCATAGAAACATAAATGAAAATACACTAAAGCAAGAATTAATGTGCTCAAAATTAAAAGAAAACTAAGCTAAAAACCCTAATTCTAGAGAGAGGGGGGAGCTTCTCTCTCTAGAAACTAAGAGAAAACATCATAAAAACTAAACCTAATTGTCCCCCTTCATTCAGCTTCACTTTGGCCTCATATAGCTTCAGAAATGAGTTGGACTGGGTTCTGGAGGCCCAAAAATCGCCCCCAGCGATTTGCATTAATGAGCTGACGTAATTCGAGTTACGCGTATGCGTGGGTCACGCGTACGCGTCACTGCGCAAAATTCACTCCCACGCGTACGTGTGGGTGATGGTATATTTTCGCGGAGAAACGAATTTCTCCAAAACACCCAAATTTAACCGGCAAGTGCACCGGGTTGCATCAAGTAATAATAACTCACGGGAGTGAGGTCGATTCCACAGGGATTGAAGGATTGAGCAATTTTAGTTTAGTGGTTGATTTAGTCAAGCGAATCAAGATTTGGTTGAGAGATTTGTGATTTGCAGAATTTAAATTGCATAGAAAGTAAAGGGAATGGGTAATTGGCATGAAATTAAAGAGAACTGGAATTTAAAGTGCTGAATCTTAAAGAGCAAGAAATTAAATGGCAGAAACTTAGAACGCAAGAAATGTAAATTGCAAAATCTTAAAGTGCAAGAAATGTAAATGGCTTGAATTGTAAAGGGAATTGGGAGTTGGATTTGCAGGAATTAAACAAGGAAAAGTAAATTGCGACAAACAGAGAAGTAAAGGATGTCTTGAATCAAACCGGATCTCAAAACAGAAACGTAAATAGGCATGAAAACAGTAAACAGGGAGTGGGAAATGGGAAATCCAAATCTCAGGACCCAAGAGACTAGAAAACCAAGTCTAGATCTCAGTGCCTTCCCAGATCCAACAAGAACAAATGCAAAAGAGATTGTAAATTGCAAAGAAAGTAGATGAAGAAGCAAGTGACCGAAACTAGAATTCAATTAAGCAGAAAATTAAACAAGATCCCAATGTGAGATTGAAACAGAATTTCTTCAATTCTCCACCCAAGATCCAAGACAAGAAATGTAAAGAATGCTGGGCAAGAACAAGGAGAAGAGAGATCAATTCTCTTGAATTAAAACAACAATGCTAAAAAATGTAAAAGTGAGCTCTAAGCAAAATTCAAAAGAAAGCTATTCTGAAAAACTAAAAGGGAAGCTCCCCAAAAACTTCAAATCCTAAGCTATTTATACACTTTCTTCAAATGATCATTAAGCCTTGAATTGGGCCTTTAGCCTTGATGGAATTGGGTTGATAGTGGCCTCTGTTGATTACTCTTGGTGTTGGGAGGAAATCCATTAGTGAACCAGGCCATGAACCATTCACGTTTGAGCCAACGTTTGAGGCAAACGTTGACTCAAACGTTACTTGAGTAAAATTA
>NC_029785.2:50552023-50553436 GCF_000816755.2 Arachis ipaensis | reverse complement strand
AAAAGTTTGAGTAAAAGTTTGAGGCAAACTTTTGGTCCAACTTTTCATATCAGCCCCCATGTTTTGCTGATACCCACGTTGGTGCAAAAGTTAGGGGTCTAACTTTTGCTCCAACGTTGGCCTTCCTTAGTGCACTTATGGCGCCAACGTTAGCCCAAAAGTTAGAGGCTAACGTTGGCGCAAACTTTTGCTCCCCCTTTGTATTGTTCATGTGCCAACGTTAGCCCAAAAGTTAGAAGCTAACGTTGGCGCAAACTTTTGGTGGCCAGGGGGTGTTTTTCTCATGCCAACGTTAGCCACAAAGTTAGGGGCTAACGTTGGCGCAAACTTTTGGTGCCCAGGGGATGTTTTTCTCATGCCAACGTTAGCCACAAAGTTAGGGGCTAACGTTGGCGCAAACTTTTGGTGCCCAGGGAGTAACTTTCATGTGCCAACGTTAGCCCAAAAGTTAGGGGCTAACGTTGGGGCTAACTTTTCACCCAACATCACTTACTTTTATTCTACTTCTATCTAACAGAGACCATCTTACTTCACATTCAAACATTTCTTTTATTGAACTTAAAGATGCAGGGGATAAAACATGCTTTTTGCTAAGTGAAAGTAAACACACAAGCACACACATAGACTAGCTTACTTATTCTAAGATTGATTCTACTTGTATTAGATGAACACTTTAACAAAACACAAGTCAAAGCATTTTTCAACAGCAAGAGTTAAGTGTAAATACAACCTATTGGTTTGCAGTTCCTTTGTCCTTCCTTCTGTTGTTCCCTTTTGAGTTATGATGCATAGTGTCTTCAACTGGTGGTGAATTCCCTGCATAGTTCTCAACAGTTGCTTGCTTCTCAAGCCCTTAGATGACCAGTTAGTATGCATGAGTTGAGTGTGGCTTGTGAATTTAATTTGGTGTGGAGACACCAAACTTAAGCTCTTGCCACTTCTCTGGATACAGCAGGTTAACTCTAGGCAAAATCTTGTATCCTTGCTAAAGGTTATGAAGTTAAGACTAAAAAGCAGTTAAGTGGTTGAATAATCTGTTCGATTGCTTGGAGCTAACAATGTGCAGGAGATTAGAATGTGCTTTTGAATGAGGTTTTGGTGGAACACTAAACTTAGAATCCTCCATTCTCCTTTAAGTTATTTTTGGTGTGCAACACCAAACTTAGCTCCTTGCAATACATATCAATTATTCAACATTTTTATTAAAAATGCTATGAAAAGGAAACTACCTCAGGTTGGGTTGCCTCCCAACAAGCGCTCTTTTATTGTCATTAGCTTGACATCCTTCGATTCCTTTCAAGAAGGCTGTAGAATTGGTGCTATTGTGAGTTTGTTTTTTAAAGTTTTAAAGGCTTGCTGGCAGTTTTCATCAAAAATAAAAGGGTTATCAAGCATTAGTAGATTACTCAAAGG
>NC_029785.2:50544717-50551928 GCF_000816755.2 Arachis ipaensis | reverse complement strand
AATTTGCTCAAGTGCTTCAGCAAAAGGAATATTGATTTCCAACTTTTTGAAAGTTTCAAGGAACTTGTGAAAATGCTGGTCTTTGGTTTCTTTGTTGAACCTCTGGGGATATGGCAGTGGAGGTATAAAGGTTTTCTCTACTTGTTGCTTTTGATTCTTGGTTGGCTCTTCAACTACTTCATTCCCTTTTTTTGGAATTTTTGGTTGTTCCCCCTTTGCTTGAGTTTGCTTTGAGGCTTCCTTGCTTGCCATTGAATCATCATCATTGGCTTCCTCTGTGTGTGTTGGCTGTTCCTCTTCTATTGGTCTTTTACTGCTCTCTACTTGCTTCTTAGTAGTGTCATTGTTGCTCATCAATGTTCTCCCACTCCTTAATTGTATTGCCTTGCATTCTTCCTTAGGATTTGGGATTGTGTCACTCGGCAGTGAGCTTGAAGGTCTCTCAAGAGAAATCTGCTTGGAGATTTGCCCTATCTGTCTCTCTAGGCTCTTCAGGGATGCTTCCTGATTCTTGGTTACCATTTCCTGGTGTTTCAACATTTTGTCTATCATGGCCTCCAAGTTAGTGATTCTCTGGGCTTCAGGTGATACTTGAGGTAGGTTATGAGATGTGGGTGGTGGATGATAGGCATTTTGGTTGGTGGGTTGGTTATTGGATTGGTACTGGTTGGGGTTGGGGTAGTTGTTTTGAGGTTTTCTGTAGGGGTTTTGGTTAGTCTGCTGCTGGTTGTGGTTTTGGTTGCTTCTTGGGTTGTTTTGGTTTGAATTCCTCTGCCATGGTTGTTGGTTTTGGGTATGATTATCTCCCCATCTGAGGTTTGGGTGGTTCTTCCAGGATGGATTGTATGTATCACCATACACTTCATTTGGTCCTTGGTTGTGCATATACTGTACTTGCTCTTGTTGTTGTTGTTCTTCTTGAGTTTCTTCACTCTGTCCCCATGTGGTTGATGGTTGGCTAGTGTTAACTGCTGCAACTTGGAGACTATCAATCCTCTTGGCCATTTGCTCAAATTGTTGTTGAATTTGCTGCTGCATCATCTTGTTTTGAGCCAAGATTGAGTCCACTCCTTCTAGCTCCATTACTCCTCTTCTTTGTGATGGTTGGCGGTTTCTTTGATGAGCAAAGAAATATTGGTTGTTAGCCACCATATCAATGAGATTTTGAGCTTCCTCTGCAGTTATCATGAGTTGCAAGGAGCCTCCAGCTGAGTGGTCAAGTGATTCTTGAGCCTTTAGAGTGAGTCCTTCATAGAAGTTCTGTAGCTTGTCCCACTCAGTGAACATTTTTGGTGGACATTTCCTCAGCAGAGCCTTGTATCTCTCCCATGCTTCATACAAATTTTCAGCATCCAATTGTGTGAATGTTTGTACCTCGGTTTTCAACCTGTTAACCCTTTGAGGTGGGTAGAATTTGGCTAGAAATTTAGTCACCAAATCATCCCAGCTAGTGATGCTTCCTTGAGGAAAAGTTTCAAGCCATTGTGCGGCCTTGTCCCTTAATGAGAACGGGAACAGCAGAAGCTTGTAAGTCTCAGGATTCCTAGAATGAAGTTTAGCTTAAGCAAAAATTCAAACAGTTAGTGGGTTAGTCAAAAATTAAAGAAACAGGAAATAAAAATGCTAGATCTAGATCACCACCTCACTTAATCATTGTCAATCTAATCAATCCTCGGCAACGGCGCCAAAAACTTGATGGGATATTTCTATGGAAGAAACGAATTTCTCCAAAACACCCAAATCTAACCGGCAAGTGCACCGGGTCGCATCAAGTAATAATAACTCACGGGATGGCAGAAACTTAGAATGCAAGAATTGTAAATTGCAAAATCTTAAAGTGCAAGAAATGTAATTGGCTTGAATTGTAAAGGGAATTGGGAGTTGGATTTGCAGGAATTAAACAAGGAAAAGTAAATTGCAACAAACAGAGAAGTAAAGGATGTCTTGAATCAAACCGGATCTCAAAACAGAAATGTAAATAGGCATGAAAATAGTAAACAGGGAGTGGGAAATGGGAAATCCGAATCTCAGGACCCAAGAGACTAGAAAACCAAGTCTAGATCTCAGTGCCTTCCCAGATCCAACAAGAACAAATGCAAAAGAGATTGTAAATTGCAAAGAAAGTAGATGAAGAAGCAAGTGACCGAAACTGGAATTCAATTAAGCAGAAAATTAAACAAGATCCCAAGGTGAGATTGAAACAGAATTTCTTTAATTCTCCACCTAAGATCCAAGACAAGAAATGTAAAGAATGCTGGGCAAGAACAAGGAAGAAGAGAGATCAATTCTCCTCCCAAATTCTCTTGAATTAAAACAACAATGCTAAAAAATGTAAAAGTGAGCTCTAAGCAAAATTCAAAAGAAAGCTATTCTGAAAAACTAAAATGGGAAACTCCCTTAGAAACTTGAATTCTATCCTATTTATACACTTTCTTCAAAAGATCTTCAAGCCTTGAGTTGGGCCTTTGCTCTTGGTGGAATTGGGTTGAGAGAGGCCTTGGTTGATTGCTCTTGGAGTTTGGAGAGGAACAAAAGTGAACCAATTGAACCGGGTTGGAGTTTTGCAAAAGTTTGAGTAAAAGTTTGAGTAAAAGTTTGAGGCTAACTTTTACTCTAACTTTTACTATCAGCCTCCATGCTTTGCTGCTATCCACGTTGGGGCAAAAGTTAGGGGTCTAAAGTGAACATTTTTTGTGGACATTTCCTCAGCAGATCCTTGTATCTCTCCCATGCTTCATACAAATTTTCAGCATCCAATTGTGTGAATGTTTGTACCTCGGTTTTCAGCCTGTTAACCCTTTGAGGTGGGTAGAATTTGGCTAGAAATTTAGTCACCAAATCATCCCAGCTAGTGATGCTTCCTTGAGGAAAAGTTTCAAGCCATTGTGCGGCCTTGTCCCTTAATGAGAACGGGAACAGCAGAAGCTTGTAGGTCTCAGGATTCACGCCATTGGACTTGACAGTGTCACAAATCCTTAAGAAGGTAGATAGATGTTGATTTGGATCCTCCAATGGTCCTCCCCCAAACGAGCAGTTGTTTTGGACCAATGTAATGAGTTGTGGCTTTAATTCAAAGTTATTTGCATTGACATTAGGGGTGAGAATGCTGCTTCTATAATGTCTAGCATTTGCAAAGGTATAGGAGGCCAAAACTCTCCTCTGGGGTGGATTGTTATTGTTGTTGCCTGCTCCACCTGGTGGATTGATTGAATGTTCCTCCATATCTTGGAATTCTTCTTCTGATTCCTCTTCTCCAACAATATTTTTCCCTCTTTCAGCTCTTCTTAACTTTCTAAGAGTTCTTTCGTCTTGTTCATGAAAGATGGGTGTATTTCTTCTTGTACCTGACATACAAGCAGAACATAAGAAACACACAAACCAGTGACACTTCAATCTATTGCTAGAATGAAATTTTAGTTAGCTTAAGCAAAAATTCAAACAGTTAGTGGGTTAGTCAAAAATTAAAGAAACAGGAAATAAAAATGCTAGATCTAGATCACCACCTCACTTAATCATTGTCAATCTAATCAATCCCCGGCAACGGCGCCAAAAACTTGATGGGATATTTCTGTGGAAGAAACGAATTTCTCCAAAACACCCAAATCTAACCGGCAAGTGCACCGGGTCGCATCAAGTAATAATAACTCACGGGAGTGAGGTCGATCCCACAGGGATTGAAGGATTGAGCAATTTTAGTTTAGTGGTTGATTTAGTCAAGCGAATCAAGATTTGGTTGAGAGATTTGTGATTTGCAGAATTTAAATTGCATAGAAAGTAAAGGGAATGGGTAATTGGCATGAAATTAAAGAGAACTGGAATTTAAAGTCCTGAATCTTAAAGAGCAAGAAATTAAATGGCAGAAACTTAGAACGCAAGAAATGTAAATTGCAAAATCTTAAAGTGCAAGAAATGTAAATGGCTTGAATTGTAAAGGGAATTGGGAGTTGGATTTGCAGGAATTAAACAAGGAAAAGTAAATTGCAACAAATAGAGAAGTAAAGGATGTCTTGAATCAAACCGGATCTCAAAACAGAAATGTAAATAGGCATGAAAACAGTAAACAGGGAGTGGGAAATGGGAAATCCGAATCTCAGGACCCAAGAGACTAGAAAACCAAGTCTAGATCTCAGTGCCTTCCCAGATCCAACAAGAACAAATGCAAAAGAGATTGTAAATTGCAAAGAAAGTAGATGAAGAAGCAAGTGACCGAAACTGGAATTCAATTAAGCAGAAAATTAAACAAGATCCCAATGTGAGATTGAAACAGAATTTCTTCAATTCTCCACCCAAGATCCAGTGAAACTAGGCTAAGATGACTTGTCATCAGTGGGTCATGCATACGCGTCGCTCGCAAATCCTTGTTGTGCGTGTGCACGCATACTTGTGCATACGCACGGGTGCTGGAACTTCCAAACTCTATTTCTTCATGGTTTCTTCCTTTTTGCATACTTTTTTCCTCACTTCTTCAACCCATACTTGCCTTGGAAACCTGAAATCACTTAACAAATATATCAAGGCAGCAAATGGGATTAAAGTGAATTAAAATTGACTAAATTAAGCACAAAAGAGCATGTTTTCACTTTCAAGCACAATTTAGGAAGAAATCTCAAAAGCATGCTATTTAGATGAATAAATGTGGGTTTATGTGATGAAATCCACTCAAATCAAACCAAAATATATCATAAAATATGGACTCATCAGTGGATGACTCCCATAGTCAGTTATCTTAAGTCTGAAACACTTTCCACAGACAAAAAGGAGGCAAAAAGGCTAGTACGAGAAGCGCAGTACTACACCATAGTGCACGACGTCCTATATAGGAGAGGAATCTCTACACCCCTCCTAAAATGCGTCCCGACCTACGCTACGAGGGAAGTTCTTGAGGACGTCCACAGTGGCATGTGCGGCAACCACCTAGGGGAGCGAGCTCTTTCCAAAAAGGTACTCCGAGCTGGTTTTTACTGGCCGACTTTGCAAAAGGAAGCAACAGAGTTCGTCAAAACATGCCCCTCATGTTAGAAGCATGCCAACTTTCACATCACACCACCCGAAGAACTCATCTGTGTCACTTCACCTTGGCTGTTTGCAAAGTGGGGGCTCGACCTCCTCAGACCTTTCCCCCAGGGATCAGGGCAAGTTAAGTTCCTCATTGTAGGCATAGACTACTTCACAAAGTGGATTGAAGTAGAGCCATTGGCTATGGCCACCGCCCAAAGAAGTCGGAAGTTCCTATACAGAAACATTGTCACAAGATTTGAAATCTCATGCTCCATTACTACAGACAATGGCACTCAGTTCACCGACACAGGCTTCAAAAACCTGGTAGCCGATTTGAAAATCAAGCACCAGTTCACCTCTGTAGAGCACACACAAGCCAACGGACAGGCGGAAGCCGCCAATAAAGTCATATTAGACGGGTTAAAATGGAGGCTACAGGACGCGAAGGGAGCTTGGGCCGAGGAGCTCCCACAAGTCCTATGGGCATATCGGACAACACCCCACTCCAATATTGGGGAATCACCCTTCCGACATGCTTACGGAATGGAAGCAATGATCCCCGTTGAAGTAGAAGAAGGATCTCCTAGAGTGATCCTGTACAACGAAGACATCAACTCTCAAGCTCAAAGGGAAGAACTCGATCTACTTCTAGAGGTCCGAGAAAGAGCTCGGATTAGAGAGGAAGTACTAAAGAGTCAAATGGCTTCAAGGTATAATCGGAAGGTAGTCCAGCAAAGTTTCTCCACCAACGATCTCATCTTAATCCGAAATGACATCGGAGCAGGTCGATCAGGAGAAGGGAAGCTAGCAGCTAACTGAAAATGACCCTGCCGAGTTGCCGAAGTACTAGGAAAAGGTTACTATAAGGTAGCCGACCTCGAAAGGCAAGAGCTACCAAGGTCATGGCACGCCTGTAACCTAAGAAGGTACTATAGCTAGCAAATAGTAAAGATCTTAGGTCAAGGTGCACTCTTTTTCCTAAACAGGTTTTTTAACGAGGCGCCAGGCCGAGATCCAAAAAATTGCCCAACCTAGAAGGGTAAGTACTTACATGTACACACTTTTAAATATCTTCATTTTATTTGAATAAAGTTTTCAGATTCCCTAAAAAGTTTCCTACCAAGACGCATTAATTTACGCTCATAAAACGCAAAATTCATTTCCCGATCAAAAGAGGTCGGCAAGGTGAAGCGATAGAAGCAAGTTAATGCAAGTAGTTATAAAAAGTAACCCAGAAAAAGTGACCTGACGAGGTCTAAATAAAATGGAATTACTAAAAATAACTTAAGAAGGCCCGACAGAGAAGTCGGACCAATGAAAGGATCACTGAAAAGGAACAAAACATCATACAAAGGCCAAAAAGGTTAAAAAACCTAGACCCAAAATGCTCAACTAAAAGGTACAAGCCCTGAAAAGGGATGATACTTAAAGCGGAAGTGTGACCTCAAGACGGGGCTAAAAAGTCATCCAAACAAACTAAAAAGAAAAGGTTCTATATAAGAATGCTACCTAAAAAGTTGTTGGAAATCGACTAAAAATCCCGGCCTGCAAACCATAAAGGACGACGTCGCCAAAAATACAAAACCATACAAAAGGTTGAAAAAACAACCTAAAAACAAAAGCAAAGGCAGATCAGACACGAACCAAGCAATATGCTTGAACACGACTTCCTAAAGAGGTAGAAGCTTAAAAGCACGTCCTCATAGGAAGGTCGAAGCACAAGTAGGGGCACTGTTCATACATCGGTCCGAGCTACAAGATCTGAGATGGCCTAAAGCAAATGGGCCGACCTCTTAGAAGTATAGTCCATTACCAACCTCTTCACAAAGAGTTCAGAAGATCGCGACAGAGGCCCAAAGAGGCCCAAGAAAGAAGAGTCACCGCCTACCAGAAGGCGGCTGGCCAAAAGATAGGCGATCTCACCTACAAAAGATAAGATAAGATAACAAACTTATCTCAAGGAAGGTCACTCAACACTACTATGAATACACTGGAGCACCCAGGTATAACTCATACTCTGATTCTACTAAAAAATCTGCCTAAAGCCCATGCTTACTTAAGCATCGGAGTCTCTTGCAGGTACCACCCCCCCTCCGGTGAACAAGGACTCGCAGCATCTCTTACGTCAACAAGTCAGACGCAACAGCCCAGTCCAGATCCGAAGATCTCATCCGAGATCGACCTCCCCATTTCAGGTAACCTTCGGAATACTA
>NC_029785.2:50539979-50544506 GCF_000816755.2 Arachis ipaensis | reverse complement strand
CACACACACACACACACACACACACACACACACACACACACAGATATATATATATATATATATATATATATATACATAACCCAAAATACAATCCCAAACTATAAAATAAACTCATGTTTTCCAAGTTAGCCTCTAGAAGGGGCAAAATACAAAATACAAGGAGTGGAGAACAACTATGTAAATATATATAAAAGTAGAACATAATGCTAAACCCAAAATATAGCTCTTCGCTTCCAGAAGGTCTCCAGAATGCTCAGTGCGGTACCTCGTGTCCTGCATCTAAAAAACAATAACATATGTATGGAATGAGAACTGGAGGTTCTCAGCATGGTAAAGGTGCCCACGTACATAATGTATAATATCCCAGAAAAGCCAGAGGCAATCCTAAAACTTCGACACTTAGAGTTAAACTTAATGAAATATACTAAACCATAAATTTGGGTGGTTGTCTAAGGTGTTCAAGTTCTAAATCTACCTTTAACCTAATACTTCACTTTCCGTCTCCTCCAACCCTCTGAAACACTGATGGAATAATCCTCGTCACTCCTTCGCCAAACGAGGGATCTCTCAGTTGCAAAGATATACAATTCAAACAAAGAAAACACAAATAGAGGTACAAATACTACAGTTAGAGCAAATAGCAGTTAAGCATGTATAAGTGTTTAGGCAAGCCAAAACAAAGTATACTCAAGCAAATCACACAAATGCACATGATGGATGTCTGCGCTATGGCCGATGATATCATATGTCAGTTGCACAGGCAATCTTGACATGTCCAGTAGTGAACCCTGGACAGAACACCACAACATGGATAGGTATTACTCGTCTCCCTATGCCAGTGTTTCACCCAACCTAGAATACGTATTACTCGTCTACTCAGGTAGGTGCCTCAAACCATAACCTGGGTAAGGATTACTCGTCTATCCACAGGCCATGACTCGAATAGGAATTACTCGTCTATCTTCGGATAGGAATTACTCGTCTACCCTCAAAATCGCATCATGCATAGGGATTACTCATTTATTATCAAAGTTATATCTCGGATAGGGGTTACTCATTTATCCCTAAAGCCATTACTGAATATCATTTCAATTCTTTCATATTCATTCAAAATTCATAATTAACTTAGTTTTTATCATTCTTCTTCCTCATTTCTTATCCGAAGCAAGTGTACAACACCATTGCATCTTACCTGGTGTCTCGACTCTTACCCGGAGCAAGTGAATCACACCACTGCATCTTACCCAGTCACATATATCTCATTTAATTACAAATCATCATTACTCCCATCGTTCTCATCAATCTCCTCTCATTCAACGTTAACAACGCCTCTTTACTTCAACTAACACTTTGCAAAACCCATCCATATATTTTTTTCAACTTAGTTAACAGACTCATTCTCATTCTAAGGCTTAAAGGCTCACTAACAGACCTTAAACATGTGTAAAAGAGATTTGGAAAGTGAAAGAAGGTTACCGTCGGTTTAGAATTTTCACACAAAAATAATCTTGTCGAAGTATAGATCTAAACCAACAAACAACCCTCAATCAAAGTTTAATTTTGGTTGTCACAAGTTTAACCCAATAAAAATAACCGAGAGTATTATTCTTGGGTCATTCTCCCTAGGAATTACAATCAGGTGCTCAATTATTGGTTATGAGATTCACGGTGGTGGGTTGATAAAGTAGAAAGAAATTTAAATGGCAAGGAAGTAAATCAAACAATTAAAGATAACAAATACTAAAGAGGCATTCATGGTAAGGATTGAGAATCAAGGTTTTCTATCCTAGTCATTAATCATAACATAATAATTAACAAGAGTTAAGCCTATTACGTTATTTTCGCATCAGAAGAAAGTCAAATATACCTAGTTAACCCCAAACTATAAGTAATGTCAATGGAAACAAGATTAACTAACAACTCTAGATCACTAATATAAATTGGTATCAATGACTCAAGATTACCAATCTTCTCTTTCTAAGCCAAGAATGCTCAAAATCTACTCTAAAATCCAACCAAGCATTTTATCAAACACTTGGCATGCATAAAAATAAAAGCATAATAAATTGCAATAATAATAAATTCTAAGACTACCAAGAGCAAGAAAATAACAATAACAACTCAATTAAACAATAAGAAACATAAAAAGACATCAATTGCATTAAAGAAAATAAAAATTAACAAGAGTGTTCATAAACTAAAAAGAGGCATAAAAGAGAAATTAACAATGTAAACTAAGAGAACAAAGATGTAGGAACAAGAATTGCAATGAAAACTAATTGAAAACAAGAATTAAACCCTAAATCTAAGAGAGATTAACCAAATTCTACCCTAATTCTAGAGAGAAGAGGGAGCTTCTCTCTCTAAAAAACTATCCTAAAACATGTTTCTACACTACACTAATTGCTCCCCTCTTCATCCTTCTTGATTTTGGCTTCAAATACTTCAGAAATGAGTTGGATTTGGGCCTGGATGAGCTCAGAAATCGCCCCAGCATATTTCCTTTAATGAGGTTATGTGACAAGTGTCACGCGTACGCATGGGTCACGCATACGCGTGGCCTAGCAAGCTCCTCTCTCACGAGTACGCGTCACCATGAATTCACCAAATCCTCATTTCTTCATGAATTCTCCACTTTGCATGTTTTTTCTTCACTTCTTTTATCCAATCCTTGCCTCTTACGCCTGAAATCACTAAACAAATACATCAAGACATCGAGTGAAATTAAAGTGAATTAAATTTAGCAACTTAAGGAACTAAAAAGCATGTTTTCAATCTTAAGCACAATTAGGAGAAATTCACAAAACCATGCTATTTCATTGAATAAATGTGAGATAAGTTGATAAAATCCACTAAATTCAACACAAGATAAACCACAAAATTGGGATTTATCAGAAAGCTAGAGGATTGGTTAAACATTCAAAAATCATATTTTTGGTTAAAATAGAGGGCTCGCGTACATGAGACTATGTCCGCGTACGCGAGATTTCAAAACAGGGGGGACTCTCACGTCGCGTATACTGCTCGCGTACGCGAGCGTCCAAATTTTCAGGTCTGCGTATGCGAGACCATGTCTGCATACGCGAGATATCAAGAGAGTGAATGAATCTTGCGTCGCGTGTGCATGCTCGCGTACGCGACTCCTCCTTTTTCTCAAAAAGCTGCTAAGTCATAAAAACCAGTTTTCTACACCCAACTTCCGACGTTCATAACTTCCTCTACAAAATTCCGATTTTTACAAACTTTAAACCATTTTAAAGCTCTTGAAATTATCTTTAATTTGAATTCAAATAAACAATTTGAGGCTTAAGTTATGGACCACCGAAGTTGACTAAAAATTAAGTTTTTACCAAATGTACCAAACCTCTATTTTCACCAAAACCTCAACTTAAAACCAATGTTTCACACCCCAAAAATTACCAATGGTATTCAAAATAAATACCAAATCCTTTTATCTGTACCACAACTACCAATACTTAATTTTATCACTTTTCATCCAATGATTAAACATCAAACAACACAACTCATTATACATCAAAATATCATCAATCACAATTTATTATCATCATCAAACATCACAATCATCATTAACCATCATCAACCTCATTAATCATCATCACAAACTCATAGTAAACTCAACACTTTTACCAAAATTACTAAACTATAACAAGTTCATATAATCCAACCTATCCTACGGTTAACTAGCCTAAATTTTCATGTTACATTATACATTATCTACGTGAAACCAAAATCATACCTTGGCTAATTCCTTGTTAAAGCCCAAGACACTTCAATTCGCAAAATTTCAAGCCTCCACCACCAAGATTTCAGCACCCAATGCTCAATCCAAGCTTCCAACCTCCTCACACATGTTCCAAATCACATATATACTACCTAATTTATATCATTACATCCATATACACAAGCTCAATACCCAACCTCATATAATCAAAGAATTTACAAGGGTTTTGAGGGTTCTTATCTTACCCACACATCAAATGAACAAAACCCAATAGTTTCCTCAAGCTAATTCAAGTCTAGAACATCAAAATCACACAATTTTACCAAACTCAAAATACCCAAATTTTGAATTTTAGGAGAGGAAGGCTGAGTGAGGAATTGAGATTTTCTTACTAAATTGTTGGGTGAATTTTATAGAGAATTCCGAGATAAATGCGTGGCCACTGATGACTCGTCAATCGAAGCTCCAGATTTAAAGTTACGTGGGATTGAAATTGAAGCAAGGGTTTGAGGTCCTCTTCTTCTCCCCCTTTTTCATGTCTCAACATGTACCTTCAATTATGAAAGAAAAGAGACTGAGGTTGCATACTTATATGTTGGGTTTTAGGCCCAATACGGGTCCGGTCCAACCGTTCGGCCCGTTGGCCCAATTTTGAACCAAAACTTTTAAAATTAGTGTTAAAATTTATATTTTAATTATTTCTATTTCATTAAACTATAAATTTTATTTTTCTAATTTTTTTAAATAATAATTAATTTATTGGCTAATTATTTACTAATTACCTG
>NC_029785.2:50533061-50539958 GCF_000816755.2 Arachis ipaensis | reverse complement strand
CTGGCTTTTACAAAGTTGTTGTTTAAAATAGGTGAAAGTTTTTTCATTTAAAGTAACTGACAGTTATACAGGAGAATTTTTTTTTAATAATAAATCTCTCTCATTAAGGACAATATTGGAACTTAAATTTTGACAACAAACTTCCGATATTGTCATTATATATTATTATAGATATTAACACTTTTTTATTAACAGAACTAAAATAAAACCAAAAAAATAAACCTTGAATAAAATTAAAAATACAAAATTTTGAATCTCAAAATATAAAATGGTTTAAGATAAAAAAAATTAGTTAAATATAATTTTTATAAGGTACTCCATGAATGAATTTAGATGAATGAATATTATATGCAAAATGAATCATATATTGATACAAAAATTATTCTGTGTATTTTTTTTTTAAATATTGTCCTGTTAAACTATTTTACTTTTATTCTTTTAAAAGCATATCCATAACAAAAAAAATCTACATGAATAATTTACCTCCAATAGAAAATTCTTAATGAAGTTGTTGTGAAAAATGTGTGGAAATTTTTTTATTCAACGTAACTAACGGATATACGGAAGAAATTTTTTTAATAATAAACCTCTCTTATAAAGACAATATTAAAATTTAAATTTGGACACCAATTGACATTATATATTGTGTAGGTAGTTAGAGTACATTAAAAGAGTATATTATAATAATTTGAAGAGAAAAGTTATTCTGTGTAAATTTATTTTTAAAAAAATTGTCTCTTGTGAACTATTTTACTTTTATTCTTTAAAAACATATTCAAATAAAAAAAATCTGAAATAATAATTTATTCTGTGTAATTTTAAAAAAAAATATTGCCTTGTTAAACTATTTTACTTTTATTCTTTTAAAAGTATATCCATAATTAAAAAAATCTGCATGAATAATTTACCTCCAATAGAAAATTCTTAATGAAGTTGCTGTGAAAAATGTGTGGAAGTCGGTTATCCATCAGAAAAGGTGGAACTACTCCAACAAAAGTGGTTATTGACTCTACTATAAACTCCTTAGGTAAAATTTACGTTCCAATCTATTAAAAACTTTCCTAAAGCCCTTGCTAACTTAAGCATCGGAGTCTCTTGCAGGTACCACCTCCAACCTCTTCACGAGGAACTCGGACGGCGGCACCTCGGCACAAGAAAGTCGAACGCTGCCCTATAAAGATTTTGGACCTCACGTTTAAGCCCAAAATGAATGTTTCAGGTAACCCTCGAAACATTGGCACCGTTTTTGAGGACCTGGGATTCATCCTTTAAACAATGGTAGATCATCAATATGAAGATGGCCATATAGCCTCTGAGTCCAAACCTGAGGCCCAACCAGAGGGTCATGCTATTATAATTGGTGTGGGAAATCGTGATTCACACTTTTCATATCTTCGCACAACTAACCAGCAAGTGCACTGGGTCGTCCAAGTAATACCTTACGTGAGCAAGGATCGATCCCACGGAGATTGTCGGCTTGAAGCAAGCTATGGTCAACTTGTAAATCTCAGTCTGGCGGATTCAAATGGTTATAAGGTTTTGATAATTAAAAGATAAATAAAACATAAAATAAGATAAGGGTACTTATGTAGTTCATTGGTGGGAATTTCAGATAAGCGTCTGGAGATGCTTTGTTGCTTCTGAACCTCTGCTTTCTTATTGTCTTCTTCCAACCATGCGTTACTTCCTTCCATGGCAAGCTGTAGGATCCTCTCAGTGAAAATGGTCCTCTGCAGTTTCTGCATGGCTAATCAACTGTCAAATTTCTCGTCTCGGATGAAAAATACCAGGTACAGCTACCGCATGGCTAATCATCTGTCGGTTCCCGCTAGCGTCGGAATAGGATCCATTGATCCTTTTGCACACTGTCACTTGTGCCCAACATTCGTAGGTTTGAAGCTCGTCACAGTCATCCCTTCCCAAATCCTACTCGGAATACCACAGACAAGGTTTAGACTTTCCGGATCCCAAAAATGCTGCCAATTGGTTCTAGCCTATACCACGAAGATACTAATCTCACGGACTCGATCCGTGTATTAGATATCCAAGAGATACGCACTCAAGTTGTCGCCCAATGACTACGTTGAGCTCAGATAGAACGGAAGTGGTTGTCAGTCACACGTTCATAGAATTGAGAATAATGATAAGTGTCACGGATCATATTATTCTCCAGATTGAAGTACGAGTGAGTATCTTAGAGAAGAAATAGGCGTGAATTGAATAGAAAAACAATAGTACTTGCATTAATTCATGAAGAACAACAAAGCTTCACACCTTAATCTATGGGGTGTAGAAACTCCACCGTAGAAAATACATAAGTGAAAAAAGTCTAGGCATGGCCGTGAGGCCAGCCTCCAAAACGTGATGTGATGATAAAGTATGCAAATACAATAGTAAAAAGTGCTATTTATACTAAACTAGCTACTAGGGATTACAGAAAATAAGTAACTAAGTGTAGATAGTGCAAAAATCCACTTCCGGGGCCCACTTGGTGTGTGCTTGGGCTGAGCATTGAAGCTTTCATATGCATAGGCTGTTCTTGGAGTTAAACGCCAGCTTGGGTGCCAGTTTGGGCGTTTAACTCCAATTCTGGTGCCAGTTTGGGCGTTTTACACTAGAAAGTTTTAGGCTGGCTTTGAACGCCAGTTTGGACCATCAAATATCGGGCAAAGTATAGACTATTATATATTTCTGGAAAGTCCATGATGTCTAATTTCCAACGCAATTGATAGTATGCCAATTGGGCTTCTATAGCTCCAGAAAATCTACTTCGCGTGCAGGAGGGTCAGAATCCAACAGCATCTGCAGTCCTTTTTCAGCCTCTGAATCAGATTTTTGCTCAGGTCCCTCAATTTCAGCCAGAAAATACCTGAAATCGCAGAAAAACACACAAACTCATAGTAAAGTCTAGAAATGTGATTTTTGAATAAAAAATAATAAAAATATAATAAAAAGTAACTAAAACATACTAAAAACTATGTAAAAACAATGCCAAAAGGGTATAAATTATCCACTCATCACAACACCAAACTTAAATTGGTGCTTGTCCCCAAGCAACTAAAAATAAAATAGGATAAAAAGAAGAGAAAATACAATAAATTTCAAATATCAATGAAGCTCAGTTCCAATTAGATGAGCGGGGCTAGTAGCTTTTTGCTTCTGAACAGTTTTGGCATCTCACTTTTTCCTTTGAAGTTCAGAATGATTGGCTTCCATAGGAACTCAGAATTCTGATAGTGTTATTGATTCTCCTAGTTCAATATGTTGATTCTTGAGCACAGCTACTTTATGAGTCTTGGCCTTGGCCCTAAGCATTTTGTTTTCCAGTATTACCACCGAATACATAAATGCCACAGACACATAACTGGGTGATCCTTTTCAGATTGTGACTCAGCTTTGCTAGAGTCCCCAGTTAGAGGTGCCCAAAGCTCTTAAGCACACTCTTTTTTTGCTTTGGACCACGACTTTAACTGCTCAGTCTCAAGCTCTTCACTTGACACCTTCACGCCACAAGCACATGGTTAGGGACAGCTTGATTTAGCCGCTTAGGCCAGGATTTTATTCCTTTGGGCCCTCCTATCCATTAATGCTCAAAGCCTTGGATCCTTTTTACCCTTGCCTTTTGGTTTAAAGGGCTATTGGCTTTTTCTGCTTGCTTTTTCTTTTTCTTTCTTTTTTCTTTATTTTTTTTCGCCATATTTTTTCGCAAGCTTTAGCTTTTCACTGTTTTTTCTTGCTTCAAGAATCATTTTTATGATTTTCATATTATCAAATAATATTTCTCCTTTTTCATTATTCTTTCAAGAGCCAACAATTTTAACATTCATAAATAACAACTTCAAAAATATGCAATGTTCAAGCATTCATTCAGAAAACAAAAAGTATTGCCACCACATCAAAATAATTAGATTATTTTCAAGATAGAATTCGAAATTCATGTACTTCTTTTTCTTTTGCAATTAAAACATTTTTCATTTAAGAAAGGTGAAAGATTCATAGGACATTCATAGCTTTAAGACATAGACACTAGACACTAATGATCATGTAATAAAGACACAAACATAGACAAAACATAAAGCATAGAATTTGAAAAACAGAAAAATAAGAACAAGGAAATTAAGGAACGGGTCCACCTTAGTGATGGCGGATAGTTCTTCTTCTTGAAGATCCCATGGAGTGATTTAGCCCCTCAATATCTCTTCCTTGCCTTTGTTGCTCCTCTCTCATGGCCTTTTGGTCCTCTCTAGTTTTATGGAGGATAATGGAGTGCTCTTGTTGAGGTCCATGAGTGGGCTCTCTTGTTTGCTCCATTCTATTTCTAGTGATGGGCTTTTGAGATGAATCTCTCCATCTCCCATGACTCAGAGTTGGAAGCAACTGCCTTCTCTTTTCTCTTCCTAGAGGTTTCTCCGGCCTTAGGTGTCATTAATGGTTATGAAAAACAAACAGCAGAGCTTTTTCCACACCAAACTTAGAAGGTTTGCTCGTCCTCGAGCAAAATAAGATAGAAGGGAGTAGAAGAAGAATGATGCAATTAATTTTGAAAACTTATTAATGTATGCAAGAGAAATTAAAAAGAGATGAAAAGAATTTGAAAAGATATGTAAGTTTTGAAAGCATTTTGGAAGGAATTGAAAAGATACCTTGGCTGGCGTTAAACGCCAGGATTCCTCCTTTACTGAGCATTTTTCTGAACGCCCAGAATGCTGCCATTTCTGGCGTTAAATGCCCAGAATGCTATCCTTACTGGCGTTTAAACGCCAGTAAGCCTGTCCTTCAGAGTGTGCTGTTTTTTATTTTGCTTTATTTCTGCAACTGTTTTTATGACTTCACATGATCATCAACCTAAAGAAAACATAAAATAACAATGGAAAACAAATTTCTAAAATAAATATAATTAAATAACATTGGGTTGCCTCCCAATAAGCGCTTCTTTAATGTCAATAGCTTGACAGTGAGCTATTAGAGGGCTTCACAGAGACTCAGAGCTTAATGGTGGCCTCCCAACACCAAACTTAGAAGTTGAGTGTGGGGGCTCTGTTTGACTCTGTACTGAGAGAAGATTTTCATTCTTCCTCTCCATGGTTACAGAAGAAGATCCTTGAGCCTTAAACACAAGGTAGTCCTCATTCAGTTTCAGGACTAACTCTCCTCTGTTCACATCAATCACAGCTCTTGCTGTAGCTAGGAAGGATCTTCCAAGGATGATGGATTCATCTTCATCCTTTCCAGTGTCTAGGATTATGAAGTTAGCAGGGATGTAAAAGCCTTCAACCTTCACTAAGACATCCTCTACAAGTCCATAAGCCTGTTTCCTTGAATTGTCTGCCATCTCTAGTGAGATTCTTGCAGCTTGTACCTCAAAGATCCCTACGTTCTCCATTACAAAGAGTGGCATGAGGTTTATACTTGACCCAAGGTCACACAAAGCCTTCTTAAAGGTCATAGTGCCTATGATACAGGGTATTAAGAATTTTTTGGGATCCGGTTTCTTCTGAGGTAATTTCTGTTGCCCCAAAGTATTCAGTTCATTAATGAGCAATGGAGGTTCATCCTCTCAAGTCTCATTACCAAATAGCTTGGCATTCAGCTTCATGATTGCTCCTAGATATTGAGCAACTTGCTCTTCAATAATGTCTTCATCCTCTTCAAAGGAAGAATACTCATCAGAGCTCATAAATGGCAACGGTAAGTTCAGTGGACTCTCTATGGTCTCTATATGAGCCTCAGATTCCTTTGGTTCCTCAATAGGGAACTCTTTAGTGGTCAGTGGACGTCCATAGAGGTCTTCCTCACTGGAAATCACTACCTTTTCTTCCTCTCCAGGTTCGGCCATGTTGGGTATATTTATGGCCTTGCTTAGTTTAATTATTTATGGCCATGTTGGGTATATTTATCTTTGAACTTAGTTTAATTATTTTGATGTGGTGACAATGCTTCTTGTTTTCTGAATGAATGCTTGAACAGTGCATATGTCTTTTGAAGTTGTTGTTCATGAATGTTAAATATATTGGCTCTTGAAAGAATGATGACAAGGAGACATGTTATTTGATAATCTGAAAAATCATAAAAATGATTCTTGAAGCAAGAAAAAGCAGTGAATACAAAAGCTTGCAGAAAAAAATAGCGAAAAAAAAAGAGAGAAAAAAGAGAGAAAAAGCAAGCAGAAAAAGCCAAAAGCTCTTAAAACCAAGAGGCAAGAGCAAAAAGCCAGTAACCCTTAAAACCAAAAGGCAAGGGTAAATAAAAAGGATCCTAAGGCTTTGAGCATCAGTGGATAGGAGGGCCTAAAGGAATAAAATCTTGGCCTAAGCGGCTAAACCAAGCTGTCCCTAACCATGTGCTTGTGGCGTGAAGGTGTCAAGTGAAAACATGAGACTGAGCGGTTAAAGTCAAGGTCCAAAGCAAAAAAAAAGTGTGCTTAAGAACCCTGGACACCTCTAATTGGAGACTTTAGCAAAGCTGAGTCACAATCTGAAAAGGTTCACCCAGTTATGTGTCTGTGGCATTTATGTATCCGGTGGTAATACTGGAAAACAAAGTGCTTAATTCTGACCTCCCTGTTCTCAAAGTGGATTTTTTGGAGCTACAGAACTCAAAATGGCGCGCTTTTAATTGCGTTGGAAAGTAGACATCCAGGGCTTTCCAGAAATATATAATAGTCCATACTTTGGCCGAGTTTAGACGACGTAAAAGGGCGTTGAACGCCAGTTCTACGCTGCTGTCTGGAGTTAAACGTCAGAAACACGTCACAAGCCAGAGTTGAACGCCAGAAATACGTTACAAACTGGCGTTCAACTCCAAGATTGACCTCTACACGTGTAAAATTCAAGCTCAGCCCAAGCACACACCAAGTGGGCCCCGGAAGTGGATTTATGCATCAATTACTTACTTCTG
>NC_029785.2:50527263-50532996 GCF_000816755.2 Arachis ipaensis | reverse complement strand
TCAGAGAGGATAAAAAGTAGCCATTGACAACGGTGATGGCCTTACATAAAGCCAGCCATGGAAAGGAGTAAGACTGATTGGATGAAGACAGCAGGAAAGCAGAGGTTCAGAGGAACAAACGCCTCTCTATACCTTTATCTGAAATTCTCACCAATGATATACATAAGTATTTCTATCTTTACTCTCTGTTTATTTTATTATATATTTTTGAAAACTCCATAACTATTTGATATCCGCCTGACTGAGATCTACAAGGTGACCATAGCTTGCTTCATACCAACAATCTCCGTGGGATCGACCCTTACTCACGTAAGGTTTATTACTTGGACGACCCAGTGCACTTGCTGGTTAGTTGTATCGAAGTTGTGAATGAAAAACAATTTATTAAGACGTGCGTACAGAGTTTTTGCTGCCGTTGCCTGAGATCACAATTTCGTGCACCAAGTTTTTGGCGCCGTTGCCGGGGATTGTTCGAGTTTGGACAACTGACGGTTCATCTTGTTGCTCAAATTAGGTAATTTTCTTCTTATTTTGTTTTCAAAAAGTTTTCAAAAAAAAAATTTTTTTTTCAAAAGTCTTTCAAAAAATTTCTCATCTGTTTTCAAAAATTATTCTAAAATTTTTTAAGAATGAATTCTAGTGTTTCATGAAACATGTTGAAGCCTGGCTGGCTGTAAAGCCATGTCTAATTCTTTTGGATAGGGGCTTCCAACCATCAGCATAGAGGCAAGTTAATTGGAATGTCAGATGTGGCATGTCTGAGTTACATACTAAAGCTTGGCTGGCTATTAAGCCATGCCTAACCCTCAGATTAAAGTTTTAGACTAAGAGTACACGATTCCTGGAATTCATATTAAAAATTTTGGAATCCTTATTTTTCTTTTTCATATAATTTTTGAAAAATCCAAAAAAATCATAAAATAAAAAAAATCAAAAATATTTTGTGTTTCTTGTTTGAGTCTTGAGTCAATTTCAAGTTTGGTGTCAATTGCATATTCATTTTGCATTTTTCGAAAAAAAATCATGCATTCATAGTGTTCTTCATGATCTTCAAGTTGTTCTTCGTAAGTCTTCTTGTTTGATCTTGATGTTTTCTTGTTTTGTGTATTTTCTTGTTTCTCATGTGCATTTTTGCATCCATAGAGTCTAAGCATTAAAGATTTCTAAGTTTGGTGTCTTGCATGTTTTCTTTGCATTAAAAATTTTTCAAAAATAAGTTCTTGATGTTCATCATGATCTTCAAAGTGTTCTTGGTATTCATCTTGACATTCATAGTGTTCTTGCATGCATTCCTTGTTTTGATCCAAAAAGAAAAGAGAAAAATATGAAAATGATGTTTTAATTTTTTTCTCTCTCATCATAAAAATTCAAAAAAAAAAAAAAATATCTTCCCCTTTTTCTCTCTCAAAATTTCAAAAATTAGAATTGACTTTTTCAAAAATTTTTAAAATCTAGTTGTTTTTATGAGTCAAATCAAATTTTCAATTTAAAAATCTTATCTTTTCAAAATCTTTTTCAAAAATCAAATCTTTTTCATTTTTCTTATCTATTTTCGAAAATTTTTAAAAATATTTTTCAAAAATATTTTTCTTATCTTTATCTCCTAATTTTCGAAAATAACATCATCAATTAATGTTTTGATTCAAAAATTTCAAGTTTGTTACTTACTTGTTAAGAAAGATTCAAACTTTAAATTCTAGAATCATATTTTGTGATTTCTTGTGAATCAAGTCATTAATTATGATTTTAAAAATCAAATCTTTTTCAAAACTAATTTCAATCATATCTTTTCAAAAATATCTTTTTATCTTATCTTTTTCAAAATCATATCTTTTTCAAAAATTTGATTTCAAAATATCTTTTCTAACTTCTTATCTTCTTATCTTTTCAAAATTTGTTTCAACTAACTAACTAACTTTTTGTTTGTCTCTTATCTTTTTCAAAACTACCTAACTAACCCTCTCTCTCTAATTTTCGAAAATATCTCCCTCTTTTTTCAAAATTTCTTTTTAATTAACTAATTATTTTAATTACTAACCTTTTTCAAAAACTATTTTCGAAAATCACTAACTCTTTTTCAAAAATTATTTTCGAAAATCCCCTTTCTCTCTCATCTCATTCTATTCATTTATTCATCTACTAACACTTCTCTTCATCTCACATCTCTGCTCTCCTCACCCTTGTGTTTCTTTCTTTACATTACATTCTTTTCTTATTCTTTTCTTCTACTCACACAGGGACCTCTATACTGTGGTAAAAAGGACCCCTATTATTATTGTTTTTCTGTCCCTCTTTTTCATATGAGCAGGAGCAAGGACAAGAATATTCTTATTGAAGCAAATCCAGAACCTGAAAGGACTCTGAAGAGGAAACTAAGAGAAGCTAAATTACAACAATCCAGCAAGCACCTTTCAGAAATTTTCGAACAAGAAGAGGAGATGGCAGCCGAAAATAATAATAATGCAAGGAGGATGCTTGGTGACTTTACTGCACCTAATTCCAATTTACATGGAAGAAGCATCTCCATCCCTACCATTGGAGCAAACAATTTTGAGCTGAAACCTTAATTAGTTTCTCTGATGTAGCAAAACTGCAAGTTTCATGGACTTCCATCTGAAGATCCTTTTCAGTTCTTAACTGAATTTTTGCAGATCTGTGATACTGTTAAGACTAATGGAGTAGATCCTGAAGTCTACAGGCTCATACTTTTCCCTTTTGCTGTAAGAGACAGAGCTAAAGTATGGTTGAACTCTCAACCTAAGGATAGCCTGAACTCTTGGGATAAGCTAGTCACGGCTTTCTTAGCCAAGTTCTTTCCTCCTCAAAAGCTGAGCAAGCTTAGAGTGGATGTTCAAACCTTCAGACAGGAAGAAGGTGAATCCCTCTATGAAGCTTGGGAGAGATACAAGCAACTGACCAAAAAGTATCCTTCTGACATGCTTTCAGAATGGACCATCCTGGATATATTCTACGATGGTCTGTCTGAATTAGCTAAGATGTCATTGGATACTTCTGCAGGTGGATCTATTCACCTAAAGAAAACGCCTGCAGAAGCTCAAGAACTCATTGATATGGTTGCTAATAACCAGTTCATGTACACTTCTGAGAGGAATCCTGTGAGCAATGGGACGCCTCAGAAGAAGGGAGTTCTTGAAATTGATACTCTGAATGCCATATTGGCTCAGAATAAAATATTGACTCAGCAAGTCAATATGATTTCTCAGAGTCTGAATGGAATGCAAGCTGCACCCAACAGTACTCAAGAGGCTTCTTATGAAGAAGAAGCTTATGATCCTGAGAACCCTGCAATAGCAGAGGTGAATTACATGGGTGAACCATATGGAAACACCTATAATCCCTCATGGAGAAATCACCCAAATCTCTCATGGAAGGATCAAAAGCCTCAACAAGGCTTTAATAATGGTAGAAGAAACAGGTTTAGCAATAGCAAGCCTTTTCCATCATCCACTCAGCAACAGACAGAGAACTCTGAACAAAATACTTCTAATTTAGCAAACTTAGTCTCTGATCTATCTAAGGCCACTGTAAGTTTCATGAATGAAACAAGGTCCTCAATTAAAAATTTGGAGGCACAAGTAGGCCAGCTGAGTAAAAGGATCACTGAAATCCCTCCTAGTACTCTCCCAGGCAATACAGAAGAAAATCCAAAAGGAGAGTGCAAGGCCATTGAATTAACCATCATGGCCGAACCCACAAGAGAGGAGAAGGACATGAATCCCAAGGAGGAAGACCTCCTGGGACGTCCAGTGATCAATAAGGAGCTTCCCTCTGAGGAACCAAAGGAATCTGAGACTCATCTAGAGACCATAGAGATTCCATTGAACCTCCTTATGCCATTCATGAGCTCTGATGAGTATTCTTCTTCTGAAGAGAATGAAGATGTTACTGAAGAGCAAGTTGCCAAGTTCCTTGGTGCAATCATGAAGCTGAATACCAATTTATTTGGTATTGAGACTTGGAAAGATGAACCTCCCTTGTTCACCAATAAACTAAATGCATTGGATCAACTGAGATTGCCTCAGAAGAAACAGGATCCTGGAAAGTTCCTGTTACCTTGTACCATAGGCACCATGACCTTTGAGAAGGCTCTGTGTGACCTTGGTTCAGGGATAAACCTCATGCCCCTCTCTGTAATAGAGAAACTGGGAATCTTTGGGGTGCAAGCTGCTAAAATATCATTAGAGATGGCAGACAATTCAAGAAAACAGGCTTATGGACAAGTAGAGGACGTGTTAGTAAAGGTTGAAGGCCTTTACATCCCTGCTGATTTCATAGTCGTATATACTGGGAAGGATGAGGATGAATCCATCATCCTTGGAAGACCCTTCCTAGCCACAGCAAGAGCTGTGATTGATGTTGACAGAGGCAAATTAGTCCTTCAATTGAATGGGGACTCCTTTGAGTTTAAAACTCAAGGACATCCTTCTGTAAACATGGAAAAGAGGCACAGTAAGCTTCTCTCAAAACAGAGTCAACCAGAGCCCCCACAGTCAAACTCTAAGTTTGGTGTTGGGAGGCCACAACCAAACTCTAAGTTTGGTGTTGAACTCCCATATCCAAACTCTAAGTTTGGTGTTGGGGAGTTTCAACAATGCTCTGAACATCTGTGAGGCTCCATGAGAGCCTACTGTCAAGCTATTGACATTAAAGAAGCGCTTGTTGGGAGGCAACCCAATTTTTATTTATCTAATTTTTATTTTCATTGTTTTTCATGTTTTATTAGGTCCATGATCATGTGGAGTCACAAAATAAATATAAAAATTGAAAACGGAATAAAAAACAGCAGAAAAAAAATCACACCCTGGAGGAAGACCTTACTGGCGTTTAAACGCCAGTAAGAAGCATTTGGCTGGCGTTCAACGCCAGAACAGAGCATGGTTCTGGCGCTGAACGCCCAAAATGGGCAGCATCTGGGCGTTTGAGCGCCAGAATTGCACCCTGGAGAAGAGCTGGCGCTGAACGCCCAGAACAAGCATAGTTTTGGCGTTCAACGCCAGAAATGGGCAACAAATGGGCGTTCAACGCTCAGAACAAGCACCAATCTGGCGTTGAACGCCCAGAGTTGTGTGCAAGGGTATATTGCATGCCTAATTTGGTGCAAGGTTATAAATCCTTGAACACCTCAGGATCTGTGGACCCCACAGGATCACCTCAGGATCTGTGAACCCCACAGGATCCCCACCTACCTCCACTCACTTCTTCTCACCCCTCTTTCACACAATCCCATAAACACTCTTCCCCAAAACTCTTCACCAATCACCTCAATCTCTCTTCCCTATCACTACTTCACCACTCACATCCATCCACTCTTCCCCATAAACCTACCTCATAAACCCCACCTACCTTCAAAATTCAAAATCAATTTCCCACCCAAAACCCACCCTTATGGCCGAACCTTACCCCCCCTCCCTTCCCTATATAAGCCCTCCATTCTTCCTCATTTTCACACAACACAACCCTCTCTTCTCTTCTTGGCCGAATACACCTTTTCCTCCTCTCCTTCATATTTTCTTCTTCTTCTTCTTCATCTATTCTTTCTTCTCTTGCTCGAGGGCGAGTAATATTCTAAGTTTGGTGTGGTAAAAGCATAAGCTTTTTGTTTTTCCATTACCATTGATGGCACCTAAGACCGGAGAATCCTCTAGAAGAAGGAAAGGGAAGACAAAAGCTTCCACCTCCGAGTCATGGGAGATGGAAAAATTCATCTCCAAA
>NC_029785.2:50512930-50526353 GCF_000816755.2 Arachis ipaensis | reverse complement strand
TTCATCTCCAAAGCTCATCAAGACCACTTTTATGATGTTGTGGTCAAGAAGAAGGTGATCCCTGAGGTCCCTTTCAAGATCAAGAAGAATGAGTATCCGGAGATCCGACATGAAATCCAAAGAAGAGGTTGGGAAGTTCTAACAAACCCCATCCAACAAGTCGGCATCCTAATGGTTCAAGAGTTCTATGCCAATGCATGGATCACTAAGAACCATGATCAAAGTAAGAACCCGAATCCAAAGAATTATATTACAATGGTTCGGGGAAAATACTTAGATTTGAGTCCGGAAAATGTGAGGTTGGCATTCAACTTGCCTATGATGCAAGGAGATGCACGCCCCTACACTAGAAGGGTCAACTTTAATCAAAGGTTGGACCAAGTCCTCATGGACATATGTGTGGAAGGAGCTCAATGGAAGATTGACTCCAAAGGCAAGCCGGTTCAACTAAGAAGATTGGTCCTCAAGCCTGTAGCTAGAGGATGATTAGAGTTCATCCAACGCTCCATCATCCCCACTAGCAACCGATCTGAAGTTACTGTGGATCGGGCCATTATGATTCATAGCATCATGATTGGAGAGGAAGTAGAAGTTCATGAAGTCATCTCCCTTGAACTCTACAAAATAGCCGAAAAGTCCTCTCCCTGGGCAAGGCTAGCTTTTCCTCATCTTATTTGCCATCTATGTTACTTAGCTGGAGCTTCCATAGAAGGAGACATTCCCATTGAGGAAAAGAAGCCCATCACTAAGAAAAGGATGGAGCAAGTAAGAGAGCCCATTCATGGATCTCAAGAGATGCATGAAGCTCATCACCATGAGATCCCGGAGATGCCTCAAATGCATCTTCCTCCACAAAACTATTGGGAGCAAATCAACACCTCCCTAGGAGAATTAAGTTCCAACATGGGACAATTAAGGGTGGAACATCAAGAGCACTCTATCATCCTTCATGAAATTAGAGAAGATCAAAAAGCAATGAGGGAGGAGCAACAAAGACAAGGAAGAGACATAGAAGAGCTCAAAAACATCATTGGTTCCTCAAGAAGGAAACGCCACCATCACTAAGGTGGACTCATTCCTTGTTCTTACATTCTCTATTTTTCGTTCTCTATGTTAAGTGCTTATCTAAGTTTGTGTCTTATTACATGATCATTAGTAATTAGTAACTATGTCTTAAAGTTATGAATGTCCTATGAATCCATCACCTCTCTTAAATGAAAAATGTTTTAATTCAAAAGAACAAGAAGTACATGAGTTTCGAATTTATCTTTGAACTTAGTTTAATTATTTTGATGTGGTGACAATGCTTCTTGTTTTCTGAATGAATGCTTGAACAGTGCATATGTCTTTTGAAGTTGTTGTTCATGAATGTTAAATATGTTGGCTCTTGAAAGAATGATGACAAGGAGACATGTTATTTGATAATCTGAAAAATCATAAAAATGATTCTTGAAGCAAGAAAAAGCAGTGAATACAAAAGCTTGCAGAAAAAAATAGCGAAAAAAAAGAGAGAAAAAAGAGAGAAAAAGCAAGCAGAAAAAGCCAAAAGCTCTTAAAACCAAGAGGCAAGAGCAAAAAGTCAGTAACCCATAAAACCAAAAGGCAAGGGTAAATAAAAAGGATCCCAAGGCTTTGAGCGTCAGTCGATAGGAGGGCCTAAAGGAATAAAATCCTGGCCTAAGCGGCTAAACCAAGCTGTCCTAACCATGTGCTTGTGGCGTGAAGGTGTCAAGTGAAAACTTGAGACTGAGCAGTTAAAGTCAAGGTCCAAAGCAAAAAAAGAGTGTGCTTAAGAACCCTGGACACCTCTAATTGGGGAGTTTAGCAAAGCTGAGTCACAATCTGAAAAAGGTTCACCCAGTTATGTATCTGTGGCATTTATGTATCCGGTGGTAATACTGGAAAACAAAGTGCTTAGGGCCATGGCCAAGACTCATAAAGTAGCTGTGTTCAAGAATCAACATACTGAACTAGGAGAATCAATAACACTATCTGAACTGTGCTGTGACAGAGCATTTGGACCATTTTCACAAGAGGATGGGATGCAGCCATTGACAAGGGTGATGCCTCCAGACGATTAGCCATGCAGTGACAGTGCATTGGACCATTTTCCAAAGAGGATAAAAAGTAGCCATTGACAACGGTGATGTCCTTACATAAAGCCAGCCATGGAAAGGAGTAAGACTGATTGGATGAAGACAGCAGGAAAGTAGAGGTTCAGAGGAACAAACGCATCTCTATACCTTTATCTGAAATTCTCACCAATGATATACATAAGTATTTCTATCTTTACTCTCTGTTTATTTTATTATATATTTTTGAAAACTCCATAACTATTTTATATCCACCTGACTGAGATCTACAAGGTGACCATAGCTTGTTTCATACCAACAATCTCCGTGGGATCGACCCTTACTCACGTAAGGTTTATTACTTGGACGACCCAGTGCACTTGCTGGTTAGTTGTATCGAAGTTGTGAATGAAAAACAATTTATTAAGACGTGCGTACAGAGTTTTTGCTGCCGTTGCCTGAGATCACAATTTTGTGCACCACTAAGTCAGAGAGGCTCTGCTTAGAATTCTCTGTCTGTTGTTCAGAAGGTGATGGAGAAGGCTTGCTATTGCCAAACCTATTTCTCCCACCATTATTATTATTGAAGCTTTGATTAGGCTTCTGTTGATCCTTCCATGAGAAATTAGGATGATTCCTCCATGAAAGATTGTAAGTGTTTCCATAGGATTCTCCCATGTAATTCACTTCTTCCATTGAAGTTGGAAGTTGGTGCAGTAAAGTCACCAAGCACCTTCCTTGCATCTCCACTATTGTTGTTGGGTTCGGCTGCCATGTCTACCTCTTTTTCAAAAATTTCTGTCAGGTCCTCTCTGGAGTATTGTGCTTTAGCTTCTCTTAGCTTCCTCTTCAGAGTCCTTTCAGGTTCAGGATCAGTTTCAACAAGAATGTCTTTATCTCTGTTTCTGCTCATACGAAAAAGAAGAGAACAGAAAAAGAAGAAGAATCCTCTATGTCACAATATAGAGATTTCTTTATGTGAGTAGAAGAGTAGAAGAATGAGGTAGAGAGAGAATGAAGAGAATTCGAACACAGAGAGAAGGAGAGGGTTCGAATTTTAATCAGAATAGAAGTGTTAGTAATTAAATAAAATAAATAGAAGGAGATGAGAGAGAGAAGAATTTCGAATTTTAAAAAGAGGGAGAAGGAAAATATTTTTATTTTTTATTTTATTTATGAGTTAGAATTCGAATTTATTAAAAAAATAAAATAAAATTAGAATTTAAAACAATTAGTTAAAAAAAGAATTTTGAAAAAATTGTTAGTGGTTTTCGAAAATTAGAGAGAGAGAAAAATGGTTAGGTGGTTTTGAAAAAGATAAGAAATAGTAAAACAAACAAAGAGTCAATTAGTTAATTGAAAAAGATTTGAAAATTAATTTTGAAAAGATAAGAAGTTAGAAAAGGATTTTGAAATTAAATTTTGAAAAAGATATGATTGAAATCTATTTTGAAAAAGATTTGAAAAGGAAATTAAAAAGATTTGATTTTTGAAAATAAAGTTGATTACTTGACTAACAAGAAACTAAAAGATATGATTCTAGAATTTAAAGATTGATCCTTTCTTAATAGGCAAGTAACAACTTGAAAATTTTTTGACTCAAAACATTAAATGTTAGCAATAATTTTGAAAATATGAAATAAAATAAGAAAAAGATTTTGAAAATTAATTTTAGAATTTTCGAAAAACATGAAAGAAAAATGAAAAAGATTTCATTTTGAAAAAGATTTGAAAAGATAGAATTTTTAATTTGAAATTATGACTTGACTAATAAGAAACAACTAAACTAAAAAAAATTTGGCTATATTAATCTAGAATTTCGAAATTTATGAGTAAAATAAGGGAAATATATTATTTTTTATTTTTGAATTTTTAATAAGGAGAGAGAAAAACATCAAAATGAAACAAAACATAAAAAATTAAGATCAAAACAACTAATGCATGCAAGAACACTTTGAATGTTAAGATGAACACCAAGAACACTTTGAAGATCATGATGAACATCAAGAACATATTTTTTAAAAAATTTTAAGAAAATAAAGACATGCAAGACACCAAACTTAAAAATTTTTAAACTTTAGACACTAATAATTCTAAAATGCATATGAAAAATAAGAAAAGGCACAAAACAAGAAAAATTAAAGATCAAACAAGGAAAATCATCAAGAACAATTTGAAGATCAATGAAGAACACATGATGAATTTTCGAAAATTTTAAGAAAATTTAAAAAGATGCAAATGACACCGAACTTAAAATTTGACACTAGACTCAAACAAGAAACATAAAATTTTTGGTTTTTATGGTTTTATTAATTTTTTTGTATTTTTCGAAAACTATATTATTATTATTTTTTTATTTTTTTTTTTGAATTTTTTGAAAATAAAAATAAAAAGCTAAAACATAAAATAAAATTACCTAATCTAAGCAACAAGATGAACCGTCAGTTGTCCAAACTCGAACAATCCCCGATAACGGTGCCAAAAACTTGGTGTGGGAAATCGTGATTCACACTTTTCACATCTCCGCACAACTAACCAGCAAGTGCACTGTGTTGTCCAAGTAATACCTTATGTGAGCAAGGGTCGATCCCACGGAGATTGTCGGCTTGAAGCAAGCTATGGTCATCTTGTAAATTTCAGTCAGGCGGATTCAAATAGTTATAAGGTTTTGATAATTAAAAGAAATAAAACATAAAATAAGATAAGGGTACTTATGTAGTTCATTGGTGGGAATTTCAGATAAGCGTCTGGAGATGCTTTGTTGCTTCTGAACCTCTGCTTTCCTATTGTCTTCTTCCAACCATGCGTTACTTCCTTCCATGGCAAGCTGTAGGATCTTCTCAGTGAAAATGGTCCTCTACGATTTCTGCATGGCTAATCAACTGTCATATTTCTCATCTCGGATAAAAAATACCAGGTACAGCTACCGCATGGCTAATCATCTGTCGGTTCCCGCTAGCGTCGGAATAGGATCCATTGATCCTTTTGCACACTGTCACTTGTGCCCAACATTCGTAGGTTTGAAGCTCGTCACAATCATCCCTTCCCAGATCCTACTCGGAATACCACAGACAAGGTTTAGACTTTCCGGATCCCAAAAATGCTACCAATTGGTTCTAGCCTATACCACGAAGATACTAATCTCACGGACTCGATCCGTGTATTAGATATCCAAGAGATACGCACTCAAGTTGTCGCCCAATGACTACGTTGAGCTCAGATAGAACGGAAGTGGTTGTCAGTCACACGTTCATAAAATTGAGAATAATGATGAGTGTCACGGATGATATCATTCTCCAGATTGAAGTACAAGTGAGTATCTTAGAGAAGAAGTAGGCGTGAATTGAATAGAAAAATAATAGTACTTGCATTAATTCATGAAGAACAACAGAGCTTCACACCTTAATCTATGGGGTGTAGAAACTCCACCGTAGAAAATACATAAGTGAAAAAAGTCTAGGCATGGCCGTGAGGCCAGCCTCCAAAACGTGATGTGATGATAAAGTATGCGAATACAATAGTAAAAAGTGCTATTTATACTAAATTAGCTACTAGGGATTATAGAAAATAAGTAACTAAGTGCAGATAGTGCAGAAATCCACTTCCAGGGCCCACTTGGTGTGTGCTTGGGCTGAGCATTGAAGCTTTCACATGCATAGGCTGTTCTTGGAGTTAAACGCCAGCTTGGGTGCCAGTTTGGGCGTTTAACTCCAACTCTGGTGCCAGTTTGGGCATTTTACGCCAGAAAGTTTTAGGCTGGCTTTGGACGCCAGTTTGGGCCATCAAATCTCGGGCAAAGTATAGACTATTATATATTTCTGGAAAGCTCATGATCTCTAATTTCCAACGCAATTAATAGTATGCCAATTGGGCTTCTGTAGCTCCAGAAAATCTACTTCGAGTGTAGGAGGGTCAGAATCCAACAGCATCTGCAGTCTTTTTTCAGCCTCTGAATCAGATTTTTGCTCAGGTCCCTCAATTTCAGCCAGAAAATACCTGAAATCATAGAAAAACACACAAACTCATAGTAAAGTCCAGAAATGTGATTTTTGAATAAAAACTAATAAAAATATAATAAAAAGTAACTAAAACATACTAAAAACTATGTAAAAACAATGCCAAAAAGGGTATAAATTATCCGCTCATCAATAATCCCTCTACCACACCAAACACATGGTCCTCATGGGGAAAGGCCATCGGGAAACCCCCACTCAAGGAAAATCCACTTGGAGATCTACCATCTTGAAGACGAGGAGCCTCCTCAAACAGCAGAGATATTAGGCCTAGTCCATGGTCAACGGAATCGACTAGAACAGCTGGAGCACAAGGCTGAACGACAACGGAAAGCAGAGCGGGAACTACAAAGAGAAGTAAGACGACGAAGGGAGCTATAAAAAAAACTCTTGATGTTGGAGGCCTACCTTCGAAACCGAAGTAATCAAACAGATCGAGAAGAAAGCCCCCTAGGTGGAGAAGACCCATTCATAGAAGAGATTATGCGGGCTAAAGTTCTTAGGAACTTCAAAACCCAATATGGATCTCTATGACGGGATGACCAATCCAAGACATCATCTCATCAACTTTAAAAGCCGGATGTACCTAGCTGACGCCTCCGACGCCACCCGTTGCAAAGCTTTCCTGACCACTTTGAGCAAAGCAGCAATGAAGTGGTTTGATAACTTATCCTTAGGTCGGTAACTAGCTTCGATGACCTGGCAAGGAAGTTTTTGACCAGATTCTCCATTCAATAGGATAAAAAAACACACCCCAAGCTTGTTAGAAGTTAAACAAGAGGTCAGAAAAACCCTTTGAGATTACATTGAAAGGTTCAACAAGGCATGCTTGGAGATTCAAAATCTACCCACTGAAGCTGTGATCAAGGGCTTAGTCAATGGCCTTAGAGAGTCATTCTCTCAGTCAATATCCAAGCGGCACCCAGTTTCTCTGAATGAAGTCCAAGAAAGAGCAGAGAAGTACATTAACATGGAGGAGAATTCCCGACTGAGGGAACCTTTCCCACGACCCAATCTGCCCTATCTACCTCGAGAAAAGGAAAAAGAACCCAAAAAAAGGAAGAACCAAACCCAGAAAAGCTTCGAAGATATCATAATTACACTCCCCTTAAAGTCTCTTTAGTGGACATTTATAGGGAAATATGCCACACAGAGAAGCTCCCACCTCCTCGTCCAATCAAGCACAAGAAGGCAGGAAGTCAGACAGAATACTGTGAGTACCGTAAGCTCTACAAACATTCCACCAACGAATGTTACGACTTGAAAAATGTCATAGAAAAGCTCGCCAAAGAAGGCCGGCTAGACAGGTACTTGGTCGATAGATCAGGCAACCCGAGGAAGAGAAGGAGGGAAGACGAGGAAGGACGACAAGAGCGTCCACCTCAGACCCCAAAGAGACATATACACATGATCAATAGAGGGTTTGCTGGAGAAGGAATGTCAAAATCATCACGAAAAAGGCATCTCAATGAGGTATACTAAGTCAGGAAGGAAAATAGACTACCCGACTTACCTACCATCTCGTTCATTAAAGATGACGCCCAAGGGATAACACCTGGGCATGATGATCCTGTAGTGATAACAATGATTCTCGCGAATGCAAACCTCTATAGAACCTTGATAGACCAGGGTAGCTTTGCGGACATCCTATTTAAACCTGCCTTCGACAAACTTGGGTTGGAAGAAAAAGACCTAAAAGCCTATCCAGACAACCTCTTTGGATTAGGAGATATGCCAATCCGATCCCTTGGGTATATCTCCTTATACACCACCTTTAGAAACGGTGCAAGGTCGAAGACATTAAGCATCATTTATATTGTGGTTGATGTAACCTTGGCATACAATGCCTTAGTAGGTCGGACCACCTTGAATTGACTTGCAACAATTGTCTCGACACCCCACCTTTGTATGAAGTTTCCCACAGCGGAAGGAATTGCCACTATTAAGGGGACCAAAAGCTAGCAAGTAAATTCTACAATGAAAGCCTTAATTTAAAAGGCAGTTCTGGGGGCAAAGAGGTCAACACAATTGAACTGGGAGGAGTCCGAACTCGAGAAGAATTGCGACCCCAACCTGGAGGCAAGGCAGAGGAAGTACAAATCGGAGACCACCCCGATAAAACAACAAATATCGGCACTAACCTGGAGAAAAACTTGAAGGAACAGCTCATTGAACTATTAAGGAATAATTCCGACCTCTTCGCCTGGAAAGCCTCCAACATGCCTGGCATAGATGCCAACCTGATGTCCCTTAAACTCGCAGTATACCCGGACTCCCGACTTATTCAAAAAAAGCGTCGGAAGCTCAGACCAGAAAGGACACAGGTCGTGGAGGAGCAAGTACAAGCCTTACTGGAAGCAGGATTCATAAATCATAAGGGAAATAAATTATCCATTGTGGCTAGCTAACGTCGTTTTGGTCAAGAAACAAAACAGAAAGTGGAGGATGTGTGTAGACTGCACCGACCTCAACAAAGCTTGTCCCAAGGACCCATACCATTTCCCTAGCATTGACGCTCTGGTTGACTCAGCCTTAGGCTACCGATATCTATCCTTTTAGACGCTTACTCATGATACAACCAAATACCGATGTACAAGCCAGATCAGGAAAAAACCTCCTTCAAAAATCTAAAAGCAAACTATTGCTATATAGTAATGCCTTTTAGGTTAAAAAATGTGGGGGCTACATACCAGTGACTAATGAACAAAGTATTTTCCTCTCACCTGAAAAAACTCATGGAAGCTGTACGTAGACGACATGCTTGTCAAAACCAAAGAGAATGCAATATTGTTGTCCGATCTCTCTGAGGTACTCTCCATAATAAGGAAGCATGAGATGTGGTTGAACCCCTCAAAATGTACCTTCGCAGTAGAAGCAAGAAAGTTATTGGGCTTCATCTTAACCCAAAGAAGTATAGAAGCAAAACCAGACAAATATCAGGCTATACTCAACATGAAGAGTCCGACTTGTGTTAAAGAGGTCCAACAATTCAATGGAAGGTTGGCAACTCTATCCCGATTCCTAGCCAGAGTAGCTCTGAAATCACTTCCCTTATACTCAATCCTAAGAAAAGGGAAGCAATTTGAGTGGACCCCAGAATGTGAGCAAGCCTTTCAGGACTTCAAGGCATTTCTAGGACAGTCCACCATACTTACCCGACCTATCAAAGGGGAAGAGCTTGTGCTGTACTTGGTAGTAGGAAGCTGAGCTATAGCATCATCCCTGATCCGAGAAGATGAAAAGGGTCAGCAACCTATCTATTTCGTCAGCAAAGCCCTATAGAGGGCAGAGTTGAACTATCGAAAGATAGAAAAGTTTGCTTATGCCCTTATCCTCACATCTCGAAGACTCCGACCTTACTTCCAGGCTCATACCATCAAAGTCCGCACTAATCAATCAATGAAACATATTTTACAAAAGATGGACTTGACAGGTCAGATGCTACAATGGGCTGTAGAACTATCCGAGTTCGACCTAAAGTACGAAGCTCAGACTTTAATTAGGTCACAATATCTTACTTACTTTGTCGCTGAGTACACAGAAAGCCCAGGAGATCCAACTACATGGAGCCTATATGTAGATGGGTCATCAAACAAAGCCAAAAGTGAGGCAGGTGTCATTTTAAAAAGTGATCAAGGGACTCGGATAGAACTCTCCCTAAGGTTCGAGTTTCCTACTTCTAACAACCAAGCAGAGTACGAGGCCTTACTCGCTGGCTTGAAGCTGGCCAAAGAAGTCGGGGAAGAAAGATTGATAGTGTTCAGCGACTCGCAAGTAATAACTTTGCAAATTAACGGCACCTATAAAGCCAATGATCCCACTATGAAGAAGTACTTAGACGAAGGCCGAGAGCAACTGACACACTTTTTAGAAGGAGAGATCCGACATATAGCCCGGGAATCCAATGCCCAAGCTGTTGCCCTCTTCAAATTAGCCAGCACCATGCCATGAGGCAACAATGGAAGTCTTATTTAGGAGACTCTGCAAACACCATCAATATCAAAATAGGAGGATAATTCAGAGGTATTGACTATATCCAATCAAAATCTAGGATGGATGACTCCTTGCAACTACCTCAAATTTGACGTCCTCTCCAAGAATGAAAAAGAAGCCAAAAGGCTCGTAAAAGAGGTGTAAAATTACACATTGGTCTACAATATTCTATACAAAAGAGGAATCTCAACACCCATCTTGAAATGCGTTCCGACCTCCAATACGAAGGAAGTCTTAGAGAATGTACACAGTGGTATATGTGAAAATCATTTGGGAGCTCAGTCACTGGCCAAAAAGGTGATCCGAGCTGGCTTATTTTGGCCGACCTTACAAAGGCAAGCGACTGAGTTTGTTAAGAAGTTCCCACCTTGCCAAAAACATGCCAACTTCCACATCGCGCCACCTAAGGAGCTTATCAGCGTTACTTCACCATGGCTATTTGCAAAATGGGGTCTCGATATGCTCGGACTATTTCCACAAGCATCAGGACAGTCAAACACCTCATAGTAATAATTGATTATTTCACCAAATGGATTGAAGCAAAGCCCTTAGCAACTATTACCGCCCAGAGAAGTTGGAAACTTTTGTATAAGAATATTGTCACAAGGTTTGGAGTTCTCCACTCCATCACCACGGACAATGGGACTCAATTCACCGACTCAACCTTCAGGAACCTGGTGGCCAACCTAAAAATAAAACATCAGTTCACATCAGTAGAGCACCCCTATGAAGCCGCCAACAAAGTTATACTGTCGGGTTAAAATGTAGATTACAAGATGCGAAAGGGCTTGGGCTGACGAGCTCCCTCAAGTCTTGTGGGCATATCGGACCACCCCACATTCTACAACGGGGAGTCACCCTTCCGACTTACTTATGGTATGGAAGTAATGATTCCCATAGAAGTAACTGAAGAATCACCTAGAGTCATATTCTACAACGAAAGAGCTAACTTTCAGGCACAAAAAGAAGAGCTCGATCTTCCCCCCAAAATCCGAGAAAGAGCCCGGATTAAGGAAGAAGCTCTAAAGCAAAGGATGGCTTTAAGATACAATCAAAAGGTGATCAAGAGGACCTTCACCACCAACGACCTAATCCTGATACGAAATGACATCAGAGTATAGAAATCAGGAGAAGGCAAACTGGCTGCTAATTGGAAGGGACCTTACAAAACAATCGAGTTCTTAAGCAAAGGTTACTACAAAGTATCCGACCTCCAAGGGCGAGAGCTCCCGAGGTCTTGGCATGCATGTAACCTAAGAAAATATTATAGCTAGACAACAAAACTTATGCACTGGTGTACTCTTTTTCCCCGGTTCTAGGGTTTTTTAACGTTGCACCATCACAGGGGTTACGGGTACTCAAACCCCTAGTACATAGATTTGTGTAAAGGAATTTTTTCTTTTTGACTATAATAAAAATTCCTACTTCTTTCTTCAAAGGTTTTCTAGTAAAAATGCATTAATTTAAGCTTGACAAATCACAAAAATCATTGCCCGGCCCAAGATTATCGGCAAGATGAAGCAACGAGGTATAAATTAATGTAAGAAGTTATATAAACAACTCGTGAAAGAAGACCTCAATCATAAGGCCGAGTAAAAATGAGCTGTAGAAGTAACTTAACAAAGACCGACTACTCGAAGTCAGGACTATGAAAGGAAACTCATAACCTAACAAAGTTGCCGGAATCTAAAATCAAGAAAACTATACAAAACCTAGCTTGATTTAAAAAGTAGAAAGGTTCTTAAAGAAGGTAGCTTGAAACTACTTTCATAAAGTTGTTAAAAAAGCAACTAAAACAAAAAAGAAAGCTACTTTATATAGATTGTGGAGAAAGCAAAATATATAGTAAAGTGTTCAGAGAACCTATCAACTATTATAAAATTAAGTGTTATAAGGACCCACAAGTCGGGACCTTCCAAACATCCAAGACAAAGTAAAGAGAATTTAAGATTCCTCCACAAGAAGTGGATTGAGATCCTCGCCCGTAGCAGCATCTTTTCCCTTGACAGGAGAGGATGAAGGAAGCACAAAAACTGGCACCGCTGGAATAGCAGTGGAAGGTGAAGGAGAGGGCTCCACATTGACGACCTCGGGCTGAACCTTGGGTCGAACCTCAGAAGCTTAACCAACCTGGGGAGCAGAAGTCTTCAGATTGAGAGGAGGCCCCTCATCCTCATCAGGGGCCGACACTATCTTCCCATCAACAACAATGTTGTCTTGGCCGAGCAAGAAAAGATCTAGGTCGGGAGAAAGAACTCGGACTTGGGCTTTCAAATTTTCAAACATCTCGTCCATCCCCACAACCACATTTTCTTGAAGGGCAGCTGATAAACCCATATTTCATGAGTTCTTTTGTGCTTAATTAGAGTGATTTATTTAACTCTTCACCTACTTATTCACATTAATTGCATAGTTTTACTTTCTCTTCCTTATTATGTCATATAATGAAAAAACATATTTCCTAAGCTTTAAAAATTAATTATTTTAATTACCTTTATTTCCATTTGATGCCGTGATTAGTGTGTTGAGTAGTTTCAGATTTTCTAAGGCAGAACAACTTAAAGGATGAAAAAGGAAACATGCTAGAATGGAAGGAGGAAGCAAAACGGAGCTTTAAAGAAACTGGTGTTCACGCGATCGCATGGATGATGCGATCGCGTGCCAAGCACGAATCAACAGCGATGCGGCCGCATGACTGACACGACCCCGCGCCTTGAGTAGAGCGCACATGACGCGGTCGCATGACTGACGCGACCGCATGACCCACGCGGACGCGTGACAGAGGCCACGCATCAGAAATTACAGAATACGCCCCCAGCGAATTCTGAAGCCCTTTTTGGCCCAGATCCAAGTACAGACAGCATAGACCAGAGGTTATAAAGTGTGGGAATGCACCCATTCAAAGAGAGCTCGCATATTTTACTTTTCAATGATTTAGATTTAGTTGAGAGGGAGATCTTCTCTCTCTCTCTTTTAGGATTTAGGATTTCTTCTTGTTTTAAGAGTAACTCTGGATCCAGGTTTAATGTTCTTTTAGTTTTTACTTCTATTTATTTATTCCAACATTTGAATTAATTATTATAATTTGATCTAAGAATTCTTTCGTGTTACAGATAGTTATTTGAATTAATGATATTTGAGGTATTTTCAGTTCATGATTGTTCTCTTTGACTTAAGTTATCATTGCTTTCCATCTAAGGATATTTTTATTATTATTCCAGCAATTTTACCTTTTCTTTCCTTTTAGTTCTGGTTAAGAATTTAGTAACTCAACAGTTATTAAACTCAACATAATTGATAATCGTTATCTTGCTAATTGAGCTGAACTTAAATAATCCCAACCTT
>NC_029785.2:50507135-50509313 GCF_000816755.2 Arachis ipaensis | reverse complement strand
CTTTCAATGATTTAGATTTAGTTGAGAGGGAGATCTTCTCTCTCTCTCTTTTAGGATTTAGGATTTCTTCTTGTTTTGAGAGTAACTCTGGATCCAGGTTTAATGTTCTTTTAGTTTTTACTTCTCTTTATTTATTCCAACATTTGAATTAATTATTATAATTTGATCTAAGAATTCTTTCGTGTTACAGATAGTTATTTGAATTAATGATATTTGAGGTATTTTCAGTTCATGATTGTTCTCTTTGACTTAAGTTATCATTGCTTTCCATCTAAGGATATTTTTATTATTATTCCAGTAATTTTACTTTTTCTTTCCTTTTAGTTCTGGTTAAGAATTTAGTAACTCAACAGTTATTAAACTCAACATAATTGATACTCGTTATCTTGCTAATTGAGCTGAACTTAAATAATCCCAACCTTCTCTTAGGAAATAATTAGGACTCAAAGGTCAACTTAATTAGTCCCTTGACTTTCCTTTGCTCTGGTAAAGGTTGACCAAGTGGAGTTTAGATTCAACTTTCATTATTGTTGAGAGAGATAACTATGTTGGACCTCTAATTTCTCTACCTTTCTAAAAGTTGCTTTACAGTTATTATTTATCTTTAATTGCCATTTAATTCACTCGTCAATTAAATTGCTTGCTTCTCACCTTCTAAACCCCAATTACAACCCTTATAACCAATAATAAGAACATACTTCCTCACGGTTCCTTGAGAAGACGACCCGAGGTTCGAATACTCGGTTAACAATTTTTAAAAGGGTTTGTTACTTGTGACACCCAACACGTTTGTATGAAGGGATTTTTGCCGGTTTAGAAACTATATCTACAACGCAACCTGATGAGCGGATAATTTATACGCTTTTTGACATTGTTTTTTGTATGTTTTTAGTAGTATCTAGTTACTTTTAGGGATGTTTTCATTAGTTTTTATGTTAAATTCACATTTCGGGACTTTACTATGAGTTTGTGTATTTTTTTGTGATTTCAGGTATTTTCTGGCTGAAATTGAGGGACTTGAGCAAAAATCAGATTCAGAGGTTGAAGAAGGACTGCTGATGCTGTTAGATTCTGACCTCCCTGCACTCAAAGTGGATTTTCTGGAGCTACAGAACTCGGAATGGCGCGCTTCCAATTGCGTTGGAAATTAGACTTCCAGGGCTTTCCAGCAATGTATAATAGTTCATACTTTGGCCAAGAATAGATGATGCAAACTGGCGTTCAACGCCAGCTTTCTGCCCAAATCTGGCGTCCAGCGCCAGAAAAGGAGCCAAAACCAGAGTTGAACGCCCAAACTGGTACAAAAGCTGGCGTTCAACTCCAAGAAGGACCTCTACACGTGCAACACTCAAGCTCAGCCCAAGCACACACCAAGTGGGCCCCGGAAGTGGATTTATGCATCAATTACTTACTTCTGTAAACCCTAGTAGCTAGTTTATTATAAATAGGACCTTTTACTATTGTATTAGACATCTTTGGTCTCAGTTTTAATCCATTATTCATCTTAGGAGACTATTGATCATGCTTTAGGGGGCTGGCCATCTCGGCCATGCCTGGACCTTTCACTTATGTATTTTCAACGGTATAGTTTCTACACTCCATAGATTAAGGTGTGGAGCTCTGCTGTTCCTCAAAGATTAATGCAAAGTACTACTGTTTTCTATTCAATTCATCTTGTTTCGCTTCTAAGATATCCATTCGCACCCAAGAACGTGATGAAGGTGATGATTATGTGTGACGCTCATCACCATTCTCCCCTATGAACACGTGCCTGACAAACACTTCCGTTCTACATGAAATAAGCTAGAATGAATATCTCTTAGATCTCTTAAACGGAATCTTCGTGGTGTACGCTAGAATGATGGCGGCATTCAAGAGAATCCGGAAAGTCGAAACCTTGTCTGTGGTATTCCGAGTAGGATTCAATGATTGAATGACTGTGACGAGCTCCTAACTCGCGATTGCAGGGCGTTAGTGACAGACGCAAAAGGATAGTAAAACCTATTCCAGCATGATCGAGAACCGACAGATGAATAGCCGTGCCGTGACAGGGTGCGTGAGCATATTATTCCCTGAGAGGAGGGGATGTAGCCACTGACAACAGTGATGCCCTTGCATAAAGCCAGCCATGGAAAGGAGTAAGACTGATTGGATGAAGATAGCAGGAAAGCAGAGGTT
>NC_029785.2:50502628-50506073 GCF_000816755.2 Arachis ipaensis | reverse complement strand
GCCCTTACTCACGTAAGGTATTACTTGGACGACCCAGTGCACTTGCTGGTTAGTTGTATCGAAGTTGTGACATATTATGAATGTGTAATCACGATTACGCATACCAAGTTGCTCACGTGCCAGGAATAGTTTGAGCCTGGACATCACAATTTCGTGCACCAAGTTTTTGGCGCCGTTGCCGGAGATTGTTCGAGTATGGACAACTGACGGTTCATCTTGTTGCTCAGATTAGGTAATTTTCTTTTTGTTTTGTTTTCAAAAATTTTTCAAAAACCTTTCAAAAATTTCTCATCTGTTTTCGAAAAAAAAATTTTAAAATAAAAATATTTTCAAAAATATATTTTTCTTCATAATTTTTAAGAATGAGTAATCACGATTACGCATACCAAGTTGCTCACGTGCCAGGAATAGTTTGAGCCTGGACATCACAATTTCGTGCACCAAGTTTTTGGCGCCGTTGCCGGAGATTGTTCGAGTATGGACAACTGACGGTTCATCTTGTTGCTCAGATTAGGTAATTTTCTTTTTGTTTTGTTTTCAAAAATTTTTCAAAAACCTTTCAAAAATTTCTCATCTGTTTTCGAAAAAAAAATTTTAAAATAAAAATATTTTCAAAAATATATTTTTCTTCATAATTTTTAAGAATGAATTCTAGTGTTTCATGAAGCATGTTGAAGCCTGGCTAGCTGTAAAGCCATATCCAAACCCCTTTGGGATTGGTCTTCAACTAATCACCTCAGTGGAGCCATGCCCAATCCTTCTGGATAGGGTATGTTAGGCGTGTCATGTCTGAGTTACATACTAAAGCTTGGCTGGCTATTAAGTCATGCCTGACCCTTTGATTGGAGCTTTAGAGCATAAGATTCCTGGAATTCATATTAAAAATTTTGGAATCCTTATTTTTCTTTTTCAAAATAATTTTTTGAAAAATATAAAATAAAAAGACAAAAAATTTAGAAAATCACAAAAAATCAAAAATATTTCATGTTTCTTGTTTGAGTCTTGAGTCATGTTATAAGTTTGGTGTCAATTGCATGTGCATCTTGCATTTTTCGAAAATTTCATGCATTCATAGTGTTCTTCATGATCTTCAAGTTGTTCTTGGTAAAGTCTTCTTGTTTGATCTTGATGATTTTTTGTTTTGTGTTGTTTAGTGTTTTTCATATGCATTCTTGAATTCTTAGTGTCTAAGCATTAAAGAATTCTAAGTTTGGTGTCTTGCATGTTTTCTTTGCATTAAATTTTTTTCAAAAATATGTTCTTGGTGTTCATCTTGACATTCAAAGTGTTCTTGGTGTTCATCTTGACATTCATAACATTCTTGCATGCATTCATTGTTTTAATCTAAAATCTTCATGCATTGCATCACTTTCATTGTTTTTCTCTCTCATCATAAAAATTCAAAAAAAAAATATATTTCCCTCTTTTCTCTCATCAAATTCGAAAATGAAGTTTGACTTTTTCAAAAATTTTTAAAAATCTAGTTGTTTTTATAAGTCAAATCAAATTTTCAATTTAAAAATCTCATCATTTTCAAAATCTTTTTCAAAAATCAAATCTTTTTCAAATTTCTTAGTTATTTTCGAAAATTCCAAAAATATTTTTCAAAAATATTTTTCTTATTTTTATATCAAATTTTCGAAAATAACATCACAAATTAATGTTTTGATTCAAAAATTTCAAGTTTGTTACTTGCTTGTTAAGAAAGATTCAAACTTTAAGTTCTAGAATCATATCTTGTGATTTCTTGTGAATCAAGTCATTAATTGTGATTTTAAAAATCAAATCTTTTTCAAAAAACTAATTTCAATCATATCTTTTTTTAAAAAATATCTTCTTATCTTATCTTTTTCAAAATATGATTTCAAAATATCTTTTCTAACTTCCTAACTTCTCTCATCTTTTCAAAATTTGTTTCAACTAACTAACTAACTTTTTGTTTGTTTCTTATCTTTTTCAAAACCACCTAACTAACTCTCTCTCTCTCTAATTTTCGAAAATATCCTCCCTCTTTTTCAAAAATTTCATTTTAATTAACTAATTATTTTTATTTTTTATTTCAAAATTTTTCGAAAATTACTAACCTTTTTCAAAAACTATTTTCGAAAATCACTAACCCTTTTTCAAAAATTATTTTCGAAAATTCTCCCTCTCCCATCTTATTCTATTTATTTATTCATCTACTAACATCTCATCTCACATCTCTACCCTCCTCACAGTTGTGTTTCTTCCACTACATTACATTCTTTATCTCCCTCTTTTCTTCCACTCACAAAGGGATCCCTATACTGTGGTATAAAGGAAATCTATTATTATTATTTTTTCTGTGCCCTCTTCTTTGTCATATGAGCAGGAGCAAGGACAAGAACATTCTTGTTGAAGCAGATCCAGAACCTGAAAGGACCCTGAAAAGAAAATTAAGAGAAGCTAAATTACAACAATCCAGAGATAACCTTTCAGAAATCTTCGAACAGATAGGAAGACCTTTCCTGGCCACAGCAAAAGCTGTGATTGATGTGGACAGAGGAGAATTGATCCTTCAATTAAATGAGGACAACCTTGTGTTTACAACTCAAGGATCTCTCTCTGCATCCATGGAGAGGAAGCATAAAAAGCTTCTCTCAAAGCAGAGTCAACCAAAGCCCTGATGCGCATAAACTAGTTATGCCACGATTTAGGAAATTGCACGATCGGCAAAATTCCTTCCGGCAAGTGCACCGGTTATTGTCAAGTAAAAACTCACAATAGAGTGAGGTCGAATCCCACAAGGATTGGTTGAATGAGCAATTCGGATTAGAAGTGTGTCTTTGCTTCTGAGTTTTGTCAGCCAGTTGTATGATTACATCAGTGGATCTCACCTCGTTCAGTTGTAGCCTCTTCATAAGAGTCAGAGGCATCACATTTATGCTAGCTCCTAGATCACAGAATCCTTTGTCAATTTTTGTTTCCCCTATGATGTAGGGGATATGAAAACTTCCTGGGTCTGTTTTCTTAGAGACTATGTCCTTCTTGATGAGGGCACTGCATTCTTTGTTCATTGTTACAGTTTGTCCTCCCTTCAAAACTCTTTTCTTGCTCAGCAATTCCTTTAAATACTTGATATGTGTAGGCATCTGCTGGAGAATCTCAAGGAAGGGAATATTGATATGGAGAGACTTAAATGTCTCTAAAAACCTTGAATAGGTTTTCCCTTTTTCACCTCCTCCTAACCTCTGAGGAAATGGTGCTTTTGGTTGGTATGTTTCCAGCATGCCTTTTTGCAGTTCCTTGGCTTGCTCAGTTTCACTTTCCTGCTAAGCTTCTTCCACACCTTCCTTCAATATAGTGATGGCTTTGCATTCTTCCCATCTCACTCCCTTTTGTTCCCCTTTAGGATTCTTTTCTGTGTCACTAGGGAACACTGCAGTTGACTTGGGGGCCTGTTGAGATAGCTCTCCCACTTGAG
>NC_029785.2:50498886-50502384 GCF_000816755.2 Arachis ipaensis | reverse complement strand
CCCCACAGTTAAACTCTAAGTTTGGTGTTGGGAGGCCACAACCAAACTCTAAGTTTGGAGTTGAACTCCCATATCCAAACTCTAAGTTTGGAGTTGAACTCCCATATCCAAACTCTAAGTTTGGTGTTGGAGAGTCTCAACAATGCTCTGAACATCTGTGAGGCTCCATGAGAGCCCACTGTCAAGCTATTGACATTAAAGAAGCGCTTGTTGGGAGGCAACCCAATTTCTATTTATCTAACTATATTTTTCTTAGTTATATGTCTTTATAGGTTCATGATCATGTGGAGTCACAAAATAAACAAAAAAATCAAAAACGGAATCAAAAACAGCAGAAGAAAAATCACACCCTGGAGGAGCATCTGTCTGGCGTTCAACGCCAGAACAGAGCATGGTTCTGGCGCTGAACGCCCAAAATGGGCAGCATCCTGGCGCTGAACGCACAGAACAAGCATGGTTCTGGCGTTCAACGCCAGAAATGGCAACAAATGGGCGTTGAACGCCCAAAATGGGCACCAACCTGGCGTTGAACGCCCAGAGTTGTGTGCCAGGGCATTTTGCATGCCTAAATTGGTGCAGGGATGTAAATGCCTTGACACCTCAAGATCTGTGGACCTCACAGGATCACCTCAGGATCTGTGGACCCCACAGGATCCCCACCTACTTCCACTCACTTCTTCTCACCCTCTCTCTCTCCATTCATGGTCATCGCTTCTGTTTTCCATTTACCACTCACATCCATACACCCACCTATCTTCAAAATTCAACATCTCTTTCCCACCCAATCCCACCCATATGGCCGAATATACACATCCCTCCATCTCCTCCATATCTTCTTCTTCTTCTTCTATTCTTTCTTCTTTTGCTCGAGGGCGAGCAACATTCTAAGTTTGGTGTGGTAAAAGCATAGCTTTTTTGTTTTTCCATAACCATTAATGGCACCTAAGGCCAGAGAAACCTCAAGAAAGAGGAAAGAGAAGACAATTGCTTCCACCTCTGAGTCATGAGAGATGGAAAGATTCATCTCAAGGGACTATAGCTCAAGTGGTAGAACATATGGCTGCAAATCAAGAGATCCCTGAGATACCTCAGGGGATGCACTTCCCTCCACATAAATATTGGGAGCAAATCAACACCTCCCTAGGAGAATTAAGTCCCAACATGGGACAACTAAGGGTGGAACATCAAGAGCACTCCATCATCCTTTATGAAATAAGAGAAGATCAAAAAGCAATGAGGGAGGAGCAACAAAGACAAGGAAGAGACATAGAAGAGCTCAAGGACATCATTGGTTCCTCAAGAAGGAAGCGCCACCATCACTAAGGTGGATTCATTCCTTGTTCTTATTTCTTCTGTTTTTCGTTTTCTATGTGATGTGCTTATCTATGTTTGTGTCTTCATTACATGATCATTAGTAGTTAGTAACTATGTCTTAAAGTTATGAATGTCCTATGAATCCATCACCTCTCTTAAATGAAAAATGTTTTAATTCAAAAGAACAAGAAGTACATGAGTTTCGAATTTATCCTTGAACTTAGCTTAATTATATTGATGTGGTGATAATGCTTCTTGTTTTCTGAATGTATGATTGAACAGTGCATATGTCTTTTGAAGTTGTTGTTTAAGAATGTTAAATATGTTGGCTCTTGAAAGAATGATGACTAGGAGACATGTTATTTGATAATCTGAAAAATCATAAAAATGATTCTTGAAGCAAGAAAAAGTATCAAAAAAACAAAGCTTGCAGAAAAAAAAAATATATAGGCGAAAAAAAATAGAAAGAAAAAGCAAGCAGAAAAAGCCAAAGCTCTTAAAACCAAGAGGCAAGAGCAAAAAGCCAATAACCCTTAAAACCAAAAGGCAAGGGTAAATAAAAAGGATCCCAAGGCTTTGAGCATCAGTGGATAGGAGGGTCTAAAGGAATAAAATCCTGGTCTAAGCGGCTAAACCGAGCTGTCCCTAACCATGTGCTTGTGGCGTGTAGGTGTCAAGTGAAAACTTGAGACTGAGCGGTTAAACTCAAGGTCCAAAGCAAAAAAAAAAAAGAGTGTGCTTAAGAACCCTGGAGCCAATCATTCTGAACCTCAATGGATAAAGTGAGATGCCAAAACTATTCAAGAGACAAAAAGCTATAAGTCACGCTCATATGATTGAAGCTATGTTTCATTGATAGTTTGGAATTTATAGTATATTCTCTTCTTTTTATCCTATTTGATTTTCAGTTGCTTGGGGACAAGCAACAATTTAAGTTTGGTGTTGTGATGAGCGGATAATTTATACGCTTTTTGACATTGTTTTTAGTATGCTTTTAGTAGTATCTAGTTACTTTTAGGGATGTTTTCATTAGTTTTTATGTTAAATTCACATTTCTGGACTTTACTATGATTTTGTGTGTTTTTCTGTGATTTTAGGTATTTTTTGGCTGAAATTGAGCGACTTGAGCAAAAATCAGATTCAGAGGTTGAAGAAGGACTGCTGATGCTGTTAGATTCTGACCTCCCTGCACTCAAAGTGGATTTTCTGGAGCTACAGAACTCGGAATGGCGCGCTTCCAATTGCGTTAGAAAGTAGGCATCCAGGGCTTTGAAGCAATGTATAATAGTCCATACTTTGGCCAAGAATAGACGACGCAAACTGGCATTCAACGCCAGATTTCTGCCCAAATCTGGCGTCCAGCGCCAGAAAAGGAGCCAAAACCAGAGTTGAACGCCCAAACTGGCACAAAAGCTGGCGTTCAACTCCAAGAAGGACCTCTACACGTGCAACACTCAAGCTCAGCCCAAGCACACACCAAGTGGGCCCCGGAAGTGGATTTATGCATCAATTACTTACTTCTGTAAACCCTAGTAACTAGTTTATTATAAATAGGACCTTTTACTATTGTATTAGACATCTTTGGTCTCAGTTTTAATCCATTATTCATCTTAGGAGACTATTGATCACGCTTTAGGGGGCTGGCCATCTCTGCCATGCCTGGACCTTTCACTTATGTATTTTCAACGGTATAGTTTCTACACTCCATAGATTAAGGTGTGGAGCTCTGCTGTTCCTCAAAGATTAATGCAAAGTACTACTGTTTTCTATTCAATTCATCTTATTTCGCTTCTAAGATATCCATTCGCACCCAAGAACGTGATGAAGGTGATGATTATGTGTGACGCTCATCACCATTCTCCCCTATGAACACGTGCCTGACAAACATTTCCGTTCTACATGAAATAAGCTAGAATCAATATCTCTTAGATCTCTTAAATGGAATCTTCGTGGCGTACGCTAGAATGATGGCGGCATTCAAGAGAATCTGGAAAGTCTAAACCTTGTCTGTGGTATTCCGAGTAGCCTGGACATCACAATTTCGTGCACCACAACCGTTTCTATGAATTTCTTTACTGGTAGAAAACCCGACGTCAAATGGCACCATTGCCGGGGAACTGCTAACGTGTGCCTTATTATTGGTTATTGTAAATATTTTTCTTTTGCTTGTTTAATTATTGTTGT
>NC_029785.2:50487802-50488600 GCF_000816755.2 Arachis ipaensis | reverse complement strand
TCAAAATGGCGCCGTTGCCGGGGAACTGCTAACTTGTGCCTTATTATTGGTTATTGTAAATATTTTTCTTTTGCTTGTTTAATTTTTGTTGTTTTTCCTTTTTTCTCTTTATTTGCTACTATGAACTCTCACCCTTCTCGCTTTGAGTTTGGTTCTAATATTGTTAAAGGAAATAGAAGTTACTGCAGGAACGTGCATCAAGGTCAGACCAATCAAGGATGGATGGAACCAAGAGGATCTAATCAACCCTTTTGGCAGCAACACCCTCCGAGATATCCTGGACAAAGACCATTCTACCGTGCACACCCAGCTGAAAGACATGGTGGACAACCTTGTAACTACTAACAAGCCCCACCCCGTGCATATGAACCATCCTTTCAACATAACCTCGAACCACCACACTCACAAGCTTCTCTTCACCATTCGCCATCATATGATCCTTCCTTACCCCAATACCAATCCAATCATTCCCAATCATCACCACTTTCCTTTGTATCATGTCCAAGTCTGGCAAACCGCGAAGCAAAGGATCACCTGCAAGAAACAATGATTAAACAACCATTCAACAACTGGAGCAAGCGCTAATTCAATGGGTCACTAGGCGCTCAAATATACAAGGATCAACCACAGCTCCATGTGGACAGCCTAATGAAGAGCGTAGCATGAAAGAAATACTAGAGACTCCAGTGGACAAGACAGAGAATGAATTCATACTAGAACAAGTGGAAGAAGCTGTCATTATTCAAGAAAAAGAGTTGGTTGAAGATCTAGGAGATGCTGAACTTCCTTGGGAATCCA
>NC_029785.2:50481550-50487787 GCF_000816755.2 Arachis ipaensis | reverse complement strand
ATCATCCCGGGAGGCTGGATATCTGTTTAAAGCTGCGCAGGAGCTTTACATGCCTAGTTTGAGACCCCGGAGGCTATTGGCATTCCAAGCACTGGTGGAGATTTTTGGACGAATTTAAACACAAGCCACCATAACAGGATACTCTTCCAATGTCCAACTTAAGGACTTTAACTAAAAGTGCTAGGTGGGAGACAACCCACCATGGTATGGTCGCTTCTTTTTCAATTTATTTCTTGTTAATTGCTTTCATTTTCCCTTTTTCTTTTTAATTTATTAAACCTGGAATCATGCATAAGCATCCATGATAGTCATTGCATTCTGCACTTTTCATGCATAAAAAAAAAAGTGGTTGCATGGCGCGACCGCATGCCCCATGCGATCGCGTCATATCGCGAAAGACACCACCTATGCGACCGCGTGACCCACGCGGCCGCGTGATATATATATCGGCGTAAGGATCCAACGAACAGAAAGTTGGGCTGGAATCGTGCGGCCCTTGTGCGTTTCGCACAAATTGGCCCACGCGATCACATGCCCTATGCGATCACGTCGCATGGATTGCACATCACCCCCAAATGGAGAAAGCGAGTTGCGCTGAAACGGCACTGGAGTCGTGCGTTTAGCACGAATTCCAGCGACGCGATCGCGTGACCCATGCGATTGCGTCAACCTTCTTTCCCCCCTCTCATGCGATCGCGTCACTCCCATTCTCGTCCTAGCCATGCGATCGTGTGCCCCACGCGGCCGCGTGGATTCGAAAATATAACCCCCCCCAGCCCGCGAACCCTATCAGTCGCGCAGCCCTCCCTTTTCACCCCCAACCCTCTTCTCCTTCTCTCTTTTCTGATTATTTTCACTTTCCTATAAATTTTCTCACTATGGCATATTGATTTTTCTTTCCATTTAACATTCATTCACTCACTTTCTATTACTCATTTTCCTTATTTTATTTCTCTCCTAGAGCTTTGAGTTTCCTTTGTTTAAACTGCCTATTTGCTTTCCTGTTTTATCTATTTCCTGGTTTTCTGTTTTTTAGGATGTCTGCCACACAGAGGAAAGGTAAAGGCAAGGCCACTGGCAAGCGCAAGAGAGGAGATTCCTCCCAGTCCATCATTGCTCTGATGCACGATTCATCATGGCGGGAGAAGAACTTCACACCGCAGGAGAAAGCTAACCAGCTGCTTCCTGCAAATGATCCTATAAAATTTGCAAATCGGTACTGTGAACTGAAGTACCCGACTTTTGCAAACTCCAGAAATCTATACCTGAAACGTACCTTGAAGATTCCAGAGGCCCTCCAGCAGTACACTACTGAGCAAATCAAGCAACGGGGCTGGTTCTTTCTGGAGAGACCACTGACAGAGGTCAATGCATCTTGGGTTAGGGAATTCTATTGCAACTACTACCTTACTACCCTTGATACAGTGAACCTGAGGGGAAAGCAAATTCTGGTCACAGAGGAAGCCATAGAGACCATTCTCCAGCTCCCAGCCAAGTCCGATCAGCCAGATGGTTTTGCACAGGCTGAGGAGGACATGGGCCAGATGCAGTTTGACTGGGATGCTGTAAAGGCAAGGATAGCTCTCGACCCTGCTGTTCCTTGGGAGATGGGTCAGAACACCACTATGCCTAGAGGGATCAAGAGAGTGTACTTGAACGATGAGGCTCGGCTTTGGCATCAAATCTTGAGTAACTTTGTGATGCCGAGTACTCACGAGACGGAGATCCCGGCTACCATGATCACCCTCCTTTGGTGTGTGCTGGAGGGTAAGAACATTTATCTGCCTCGTTTTATCCGGCATTATATGGCCAGGGCCCACGTCCGAGGCACCCTCCCCTTTCCTTACCTGGTTACACGGCTAGGCCGTCAGGCTGATGTGCCTTGGGAGGATGCCGATGAGAGACCACCCGCAGCGGACTGCAGGAAGATCATCCCGCACAGCAGGAACTTCGTTGCTTTGGGCTACAGACCACCACCTGTCACTGCTACTGATGAGACAGCCCCTCCGTCTGCTAGACCCTCTTCATCCACAGCTGCCCCAGCTGCCCCTGCTGCCACCACTGCACCTCCACCCGCCTCTGAGCCAGTCTATCGCCTCGTGCATCGTCTATTCCGCCAGCTTGATCAGATAGAGCGCTGTAACAGGCGCCGGTATGAGAGATTAGAGCGCCGCAGCAAGCGACGCTATTCCCATCTGAAGCTGATGATCAGACAGGGCGCCGACATCCCCTCGGAGCCCGACACCCCTTCAGAGCCATCAGAGGATGAGCACGAGGAGGAGGATGACCACGAGGAGGAGCCTCATTCCCAAGCGGAGACTCATCAACAGGCAGCCACAGAGCAGGCTGCCCCGCATCAGGAGGTTATGCCCCAGATAGAGGCTGCAGATCCGGAGATCCCACTCTAGTCCGTCCCACCTCCACAGCAGCCAGACCCCCAGCCCACCACCGCCACAGAGACCCCAGCTACCATCCCTACCAGTGATGACACTCCTTCACACCAGGCTTGATTGAGCATCGAGGACGATGTTTCATTTTAAGTGTGGGGAGGTCGCCATCTCTGGCGTTTATTTTGGTGAACCACTACATACTTTTAATTTCATTTCTGTGTGTCACATTTCTTTTTATTTTGGTGTTCTTTACTTTGCTTTAATCTATATGTCCAATTATAGAATATAGAATAAGATACATACCAAGAGAATGATTGAGGCCATCATTTGATTTTAGCTCACTTACCCCAAATTAGCCTACATTTTACATCACCCTTGTTAGCCCCCTTGAGCCTTTTAAAACCCCTTTATTCTATTTAGCCAAATTACTAGCCTTAAGCAGAAAAACAAAATAAAATCCCAAGTGAATCCTTGGTTAGCTTAAGATAGACAAATTATGAATAGAGTAAAATGTGGGAAGCCTTTTGGGAACATGGGTAATAGAAACAAAAAGGTAGAAAAGTAAAAGGGAATAAAATAAAATTTGGGAAGCATGCTCATGAGAAAATCTAAATGATTCAATTATCATGTGCATTAAAAAAAATTATTTTTTTTTTCTTTTTCAGCATCCAAATAAAAGGGGATACAAAAAAAGGAAATTCCCCAATGAAAATAATGCACATGGAATAAAAATAAAAAGTAAAACATGAGCATGTAACAATAAGTGGGAAATTATGGAAAAATAGGTAAAGAAGTTTTATCTTGCTAAATATGTATGGTGAGATCTTAGTCTAATTAAGGATTCAGTTATTAGCTCACTTAACCCTATACATAAATCCTTACCTTTACCCTGACCACATTACAACCTTAATTAAGACCTCATGACTTTTTAGTATGACTATATTCTATAATTGTTGATTGGTTAGATGAAAAACAAAGCTGTAAGAAATTAAGAATAAAAAGAAAAATAGAGTGAATAAACCCAATAAACACTGAGTGACTAGAGAGTAAACACAAAATCCAGTGAGGGTTCAATAACTCATCAACATATATCCGTGCTCAAATTTTACTAATTGTTTTGCAAGTTTGTACAATGTTTTCTTTCCCATCTCATTTGCTAAAGTACTTTATTATTTAAGGGTTGGCTATATATATACACACAACTCCTTGAGAATGTGAATTAACTTAGCTATATGTAAGCTTTATATATGAGTGAATGAATTAGAATTGCATGACTCATTAGGTAGATGCATTTAGCATAGGTTGCATTTCATAACATTCCATCACTTTAACCTTAATTATTTACCTTGGATTTAGCATGAGGACATGCTAGTGTTTAAGTGTGGGGAGGTTGATAAACCCATATTTCATGAGTTCTTTTGTGCTTAATTAGAGTGATTTATTCAACTCTTCACCTACTTATTCACATTAATTGCATAGTTTTACTTTCTCTTCCTTATTATGTCATATAATGAAAAAACATGTTTCCTAAGCTTTAAAAATTAATTATTTAATTACCTTTATTTCCATTCGATGCCGTGATTAGTGTGTTGAGTAGTTTCAGATTTTCTAAGGCAGAACGACTTAAAGGATGAAAAAGGAAACATGCTAGAATGGAAGGAGGAAGCAAAACGGAGCTTAAAAGAAACTGGTGTTCACGCGATCGCATGGATGACGCGATCGCGTGCCAAGCACGAATCAACAGCGATGCGGCCGCATGACTGACGCGACCGCGCGCTTTGAGTAGAGCGCACATGACGCGGTCGCATGACTGACACGACCGCGTGACAGAGGCCACGCATTAGAAATTACAGAATACGCCCCCAGCGAATTCTGAAGCCCTTTTTGGCCCAGATCCAAGTACAGACAGCATAGACCAGAGGTTATAAAGTGTGGGAATGCTTCCATTCTAAGAGAGCTGGCAGAACATACTTCCTCGCAGTTCCTTGAGAAGACAACCCGAGGTTCGAATACTCGGTTAACAATTTTTAAAGGGGTTTGTTACTTGTGACACCCAACACGTTTGTATAAAGGGATTTTTTCCGGTTTAGAAACTATATCTACAACGCAATCGTTTCTATGAATTTCTTTACTGGTAGAAAACCCGACGTCAAAATGGCACCGTTGCCGGGGAACTGCTAACGTGTGCCTTATTATTGGTTATTGTAAATATTTTTCTTTTGCTTGTTTAATTATTGTTGTTTTCCCTTTTTATCTTAATTTGCTACTATGAACTCTCACCACTCTCGCTTTGAGTTTGGTTCTAATATTGTTAAAGGAAATAGAAGTAACAGTAGGAATGTGCATCAAGGTCAGACCAATCAAGGATGGATGGAACCAAGAGGATCTAATCAACCCTTTTGGCAGCAACACCCTCCGAGATATCCTGGACAAAGACCATTCAACCGTGCACACCCAGCTGAAAGACATGGTGGACAACCTTGTAACTACCAACAAGCCCCACCCCGTTAATTGAAGATCTTTGCAAGGAAGTGGAAGAATTCACAGAAGAGCACAAGGAAACGGAACTTGCAGAACCACCAAAAATACCTATCCCAAGGCCGTTACCACCCAATACAAGCTTCAAGTGGGTACAATCCTTAACTTATAATTTTACTTATTCACTTGAATATGGTTTGCTTGAAACAGATGGCCAACTTAGAGCTCTCTGCGGCTTTAAGAGTAAGAGGGAAATGGCTCGTATTCAGAGCTGGTGCACCCGGTTCAATAAAGTTCCACGCTTTACCTCGAAGTACACGGATTGGTATCGTGCTCAATTGCATGGATCACGGAAGACGTTTGGTCACCACGGTGAGATTCTACTTTTTAACCCGCCCGAATGGAAACTTACAAATCAAAACGGAGGCGGATCAAAAAACACAGCTTGGGATCATGGATTATGTTCTGACATTCGTCAACCCGGGAGGCTGGATATCTGTTTAAAGCTGCGCAGGAGCTTTACATGCCTAGTTTGAGACCCCGGAGGCTATTGGCATTCCAAGCACTGGTGGAGATTTTTGGACGAATTTAAACACAAGCCACCATAACAGGATACTCTTCCAATGTCCAACTTAAGGACTTTAACTAAAAGTGCTCGGTGGGAGACAACCCACCATGGTATGGTCGCTTCTTTTTCAATTTATTTCTTGTTAATTGCTTTCATTTTCCCTTTTTCTTTTTAATTTATTAAACCTGGAATCATGCATAAGCATCCATGATAGTCATTGCATTCTGCACTTTTCATGCATAAAAAAAAAGTGGTTGCATGGCGCGACCGCATGCCCCATGCGATCGCGTCATATCGCGAAAGACACCACCCATGCGACCGCGTGACCCATGCGGCCGCGTGATATATATATCGGCGTAAGGATCCAACGAACAGAAAGTTGGGCTGGAATCGTGCGGCCCTTGTGCGTTTCGCACAAATTGGCCCACGCGATCGCATGCCCCATGCGATCGCGTCACATGTACAATATCAATCCCACGCGACCGTGTGAGCGACGCGATCGCGTCGCATGGATTGCACATCACCCCAAAAGGAGACAGAGAGTTGCGCAGAAACGGCACTGGAGTCGTGCGTTTAGCACGAATTCCAGCGACGCGATCGCGTCAACCTTCTTTCCCCCCTCTCATGCGATCGCGCACTCCACGCGATCGCGTCACTCCCATTCTCGTCCCAGCCACGCGATCGCGTGCCCCACGCGGCCGCGTGGTTTCGAAAATATAACCCCCCCAGCCCGCGAACCCTATCAGTCGCGCAGCCCTCCCCTTTCACCCCCAACCCTCTTCTCCTTCCCAGCCACCGCCG
>NC_029785.2:50473109-50480566 GCF_000816755.2 Arachis ipaensis | reverse complement strand
TTTTTTTGATTTCCTGGTTCATAAACTGCTTGTTCAATTATGAGTACTTCTATTCTTACCTATGAATCCTTGTTATATGGTTTTTTTTCTCTATGCCACTTACTTTAACCCGCACTTTACTAACTCACTGTTTTTAATTTACTAATTTCTTTTTCAAATCCTAACCATACTAACCCTTTTAATCTCTTTTCTGATTATTTTCACTTTCCTATAAATTTTCTCACTATGGCATATTGATTTTTCTTTCCATTTAACATTCATTTACTCACTTTCTATTACTCATTTTCCTTATTTTATTTCTCTCCTAGCGCTTTGAGTTTCCTTTGTTTAAACTGCCTATTTGCTTTCCTGTTTTATCCATTTCCTGGTTTTCTGTTTTTTAGGATGTCTGCCACACAGAGGAAAGGTAAAGGCAAGGCCACTGGCAAGCGCAAGAGAGGAGATTCCTCCCAGTCCATCATTGCTCTGATGCACGATTCATCATGGCGGGAGAAGAACTTCACACCGCAGGAGAAAGCTAACCAGCTGCTTCCTGCAAATGATCCTATAAAATTTGCAAACCGGTACTGTGAACTGAAGTACTCGACTTTTGTAAACTCCAGAAATATATACCTGAAATGTACCTTGAAGATTCCAGAGGCCCTCCAGCAGTACACTACTGAGCAAATCAAGCAACGGGGCTGGTTCTTCCTAGAGAGACCACTGACAGAGGTCAATGCATCTTGGGTCAGGGAATTCTATTGCAACTACTACCTTACTACCCTTGATGCAGTGAACCTGAGGGGAAAGCAAATTCTGGTCACAGAGGAAGCCATAGAGACCATTCTCCAACTCCCAGCCAAGTCCGATCAGCCAGATGGTTTTGCACAGGCTGAGGAGGTCATGGGCCAGATGCAGTTTGACTGGGATGCTGTAAAGGCAAGGATAGCTCTCGACCCTGCTGTTCCTTGGGAAATGGGTCAGAACACCACTATGCCTAGAGGGATCAAGAGAGTGTACTTGAACGATGAGGCTCGGCTTTGGCATCAGATCTTGAGTAACTTTGTGATGCCGAGTACTCACAAGACGGAGATCCCGGCTACCATGATCACCCTCCTTTGGTGTGTGCTGGAGGGTAAGGACATTTATCTACCTCGTTTTATCCGGCATTATATGGCCAGGGCCCACATCCGAGGCACCCTCCCCTTTCCTTACCTGGTTACACGGTTAGGCCGTCAGGCTGATGTGCCTTGGGAGGATGCCGATGAGAGACCACCCGCAGCGGACTGCAGGAAGATCATCCCGCACAGCAGGAACTTCCTTGCTTTGGGCTACAGACCACCACCTGTCACTGCTACTGATGAGACAGCCCCTCCGTCTGCTGGACCCTCTTCATCCACAGCTGCCCCAGCTGCCCCAGCTGCCCCTGCTGTCACCACTGCACCTCCACCCGCCTCTGAGCCAGTCTATCGCCTCATGCATCGTCTATTCCGCCAGCTTGATCAGATGGAGCGCCGTAACAGGCGCCGGTATGAGAGATTAGAGCGCCGCAGCAAGCGACGCTATTCCCATCTGAAGCTGATGATCAGACAGAGCGCCGACATCCCCTCGGAGCCCGACACCCCTTCAGAGCCATCAGAGGATGAGCACGAGGAGGAGGATGACCACGAAGAGGAGCCTCATTCCCAGGCGGAGACTCATCAGCAGGCAGCCACAGAGCAGGCTGCCCCGCATCAGGAGGTTATGCCCCAGATAGAGGCTGCAGATCCGGAGATCCCACTCCAGTCCGTCCCACCTCCACAGCAGCCAGACCCCCAGCCCACCACCGCCACAGAGACCCCAGCTGCCATCCCTACCAGTGAATAACCCACACCTTGTATATATAGCATTACATGTTAGTTGACAACATTTCATCAAGGAGGAACATTAAAACTTTAAAAGCTACACTAAATAATTTTTTTTCAAGAGAATAATGGGAATTTTTAACTAAACCTGCATACAATATATGAATGATATATGATGCTTGAGTTAGAGAACACACAGCCTGTGAGTCTTGAGCTTAAATTGTATGGTTGCATTCAAACCATAATTTTATTTCTGTGTGTCACATTTCTTTTTATTCTGGTGTTCTTTACTTTGCTTTAATCTATATGTCCAATTATAGAATATAGAATAAGATACATACCAAGAGAATGATTGAGGCCATCATTTGATTTTAGCTCACTTACCCCAAATTAGCCTACATTTTAAATCACCCTTGTTAGCCCCCTTGAGCCTTTTAAAACCCCTTTATTCTATTTAGCCAAATTACTAGCCTTAAGCAGAAAAACAAAATAAAATCCCAAGTGAATCCTTGGTTAGCTTAAGATAGACAAATTATGAATAGAGTAAAATGTGGGAAGCCTTTTGGGAACATGGGTAATAGAAACAAAAAGGTAGAAAAGTAAAAGGGAATAAAATAAAATTTGGGAAGCATGCTCATGAGAAAATCTAAATGATTCAATTATCATGTGCATTAAAAAAAAATTTTTTTTTTCTTTTTCAGCATCCAAATAAAAGGGGATACAAAAAAAAGAAATTCCCCAATGAAAATAATGCACATGGAATAAAAATAAAAAGTAAAACATAAGCATGTAACAATAAGTGGGAAATTATGGGAAAATAGGTAAAGAAGTTTTATCTTGCTAAATATGTATGGTGAGATCTTAGTCTAATTAAGGATTCACTTATTAGCTCACTTGACCCTATACATAAATCCTTACCTTTACCTTAACCACATTACAACCTTAATTAAGACCTCATGACTTTTTGGTATGACTATATTCTATAATTGTTGATTGGTTAGATGAAAAACAAAGCTGTAAGAAATTAAGAATAAAAAGAAAAATAGAGTGAATAAACCCAATAAACACTGGGTGACTAGAGAGTAAACACAAAATCCAGTGAGGGTTCAATAACTCATCAACATATATCCGTGCTCAAAATTTACTAATTGTTTTGCAAGTTTGTATAATGTTTTATTTCCCATCTCATTTGCTAAAGTACTTTATTATTTAAGGGTTGGCTATATATATACACACAACTCCTTGAGAATGTGAATTAACTTAGCTACATGTAAGCTTTATATATGAGTGGATGAATTAGAACTGCATGACTCATTAGGTAGATGCATTTAGCATAGGTTGCATTTTATAATATTCCATCACTTTAACCTTAATTATTTACCTTGGATTTAGCATGAGGACATGCTAGTGTTTAAGTGTGGGGAGGTTGATAAACGCATATTTCATGAGTTCTTTTGTGCTTAATTAGAGTGATTTATTCAACTCTTCACCTACTTATTCACATTAATTGCATAGTTTTACTTTCTCTTCCTTATTATGTCATATAATGAAAAAACATGTTTCCTAAGCTTTAAAAATTATTTATTTTAATTACCTTTATTTCCATTCGATGCCGTGATTAGTGTGTTGAGTAGTTTCAGATTTTCTAAGACAGAACGACTTAAAGGATGAAAAAGGAAACATGCTAGAATGGAAGGAGGAAGCAAAACGGAGCTTAAAAGAAACTGGTGTTCACGCGATCGCATGGATGACGCGATCGCGTGCCAAGCACGAATCAACAGCGACGCGGCCGCATGACTGACGCGACCGCGCGCCTTGAGTAGAGCGCACATGATGCGGTCGCATGACTGACGCGACCGCGTGGAAAGGAAAAGCTCCAAATGACGCGACCGCATGATCCACGCGGACGCGTGACAGAGGCCATGCATCAGAAATTACAGAATACGCCCCCAGCGAATTCTGAAGCCCTTTTTGGCCCAAATCCAAGTACAGACAGCATAGACCAGAGGTTATAAAGTGTGGGAATGCTTCCATTCAAAGGGAGCTCGCATATTTTCATCTTTCAATGATTTAGATTTAGTTGAGAGGGAGATCTTCTCTCTCTCTCTTTTAGGATTTAGGATTTCTTCTTGTTTTGAGAGTAACTCTAGATCCATGTTTAATGTTCTTTTAGTTTTTACTTCTATTTATTTATTCCAACATTTGAATTGATTATTATAATTTGATCTAAGAATTCTTCCGTGTTACAGACAGTTATTTGAATTAATGATATTTGAGGTATTTTCAGTTCATGATTGTTCTCTTTGACTTAAGTTATCATTGCTTTCCATCTAAGGATATTTTTATTATTATTCCAGCAATTTTACTTTTTCTTTCCTTTTAGTTCTGGTTAAGAATTTAGTAACTCAACAGTTATTAAACTCAACATAATTGATAATCGTTATCTTGCTAATTGAGCTGAACTTAAATAATCCCAACCTTCTCTTAGGAAATAATTAGGATTCAAAGGTCAACTTAATTAGTCCCTTGACTTTCCTTTGCTCTGGTAAAGGTTGACCAAGTGGAGTTTAGATTCAACTTTCATTATTGTTGAGAGAGATAACTATGTTGGACCTCTAATTTCTCTACCTTTCTAAAAGTTGCTTTACAGTTATTATTTATCTTTAATTGCCATTTAATTCACTCGTCAATTAAATTGCTTGCTTCTCACCTTCTAAACCCCGATTACAACCCTTATAACCAATAATAAGAACATACTTCCTCACAGTTCCTTGAGAAGACGACCCGAGGTTCGAATACTCGGTTAACAATTTTTAAAGGGTTTTGTTACTTGTGACACCCAACACGTTTGTATGAAGGGATTTTTGCCGGTTTAGAAACTATATCTACAACGCAACCGTTTCTATGAATTTCTTTACTGGTAGAAAACCCGACGTCAGCAGCATGTTCCTCCCGGGCATCCTTCAAATCCTCCCGGAGGTCAATCAGCTCTGGACAAGTCCGAGTATAGCACTCCTCGGCCCTCTTCTTTACTCCCTCGTCCATCAATGCTATGGCTTCAGCCTTCACTGCTCGAGAACGAGCTTTTTCCAAATCAGACTTTAACTTGGCATTTTCCTCCTCCAATTCCGCCTTCAAGCCATTCACCCTCTCTACCTCAGATCGGGCGGAATCAAGAAAGGCTTGAGTGGCTCGACAGGAGTCTTCTTTAGCTCCTTAGCCAGAGTAGTGCTCACCCCTGCCATATGGATATAATTACGGGTCATATGGTGGAGGTGATTCTGTATAGCCACATCGTCCATAGTTATCTGGCTATAGGGCAACATATTTTTTTCACACCAAGAAAATTCGTCAAAGTCCTTGTCATTGATACTCACCTCCCCAGCAGTTTTTTGTTTCTTAGGAGGCGGCTCAAACGTCGAAGGGGAAGGAGGAACACCAGAATCACCTTGAGAAAGGTCAGTAGGGATCAACCGACTAGCTGAGGTTGGAATTACCTTCCTCCAGGTTACAAGGTCAGAATTCGACTTTTTCGGAGAAGATTGAGACAAAGTACCCCCGGCTTCTATATCACCTTGAAGACTGCGGGCCACCACGGTTTTTCTGGTCTGTCGAAGATGTTTCATTGCACCATACTTAGAGGCCATGGTAAAGCAAGAATAAAAAGATCATTAAGAAAAATAAAATATAACTACGAAGTTATAGAAGCTAGAAGTCGAGAGGCTACCTAGCTCAGACTAAAGTTGATCCGGGTCTCCTAGAAACCTTTTTGTGTCCAAGTGAGGAGCCCAACCCCAGCACTTTTGTAACACGTCCACCAAATCCTTCTCAATCTCATCTAGTTTATCTGCACTATACCTAGCTATCATGGATTCCTCTTGCCAGTATAAAGGGAAGGATGGCTCATCATTTTCATCCAAAGAGAAAGGTTGGGCACCCTCTACGGCTCAGATTTTAAAGAAGTAACTCTTAAAATCGTGAAAAGTGATGCGTGAGTATCTTTACCTTATTTTCTGTTTATTTTAAGTTTGTTGAGTTTTAATTTAATTCTAGTGTTTTAAACCCCTTTGGATGCTACTTTGAGTTGTTTTGGTGTTTTAATTATTTCAGGTGAAGTTCGGATCAGTTTGGCAGAGTTTTATGCAAGAAAGAGAAGAATTAAAGCTATCCACTAGGGTGCTAAACGCCCAACTGGTGTTTAGCACCAGCAACTCAAAATGAAAGGGGGGCTTCCTGCCCATTAGGGCACTAAACTCTGCACTTGGCATTTAGCGCCAGCAATCCTAACTCACATCTCATTAAAGGAACATCTTTAGTTGGATTTAGCTTTTAATTATTCTATTTTTATTTTATTTAAGTTATTTTTAATTACAAACAATATCTTTTAGGTTTAGAATTTATTATTTTATTTTAGTTTGAAATTAAATTAGGTTAGATATAAAAGGAAAAAGATTTACCCTTTGGAGGGATCTTCTCACTTTCGAACTTTCACATTTTTTTAAACCCTAGTTTTCTCTCTGAAGCATGAGCCACTAAACCTCCTCGGTTAAGGTTAAGAGCTCTGTTTATTTCTACGAATTAGGACTATTACTTTCTATTTTAATTAATGTATTGATTCAGTTTCAAGGATTACTTTCGTTCTTCATCTTATGAATCTGGGTAGATCGAAAGAATAACCCTTATTCTATATGCGTTCTTGTGATTCTTGGAAGAGTTATCTCACTTGAACAACAGCTTGAAAGTAAATTCCTCCTAAATTTCTAATTACTTGGACTTAACGGGATTTTTGTGACTATAAACTAGAATTGAACTTAACCCTCTAATCAAAATTAAGTGACCAAGACATTGGCGGTTAACTAGGTTAGATGAGACTAAATCACTAAGACATTAGGGTTTAGTCTTGATAGTTTGCCATGAAATGAATATTGCATGATTAAATTAGTTGGTAAGAAAACTTAATCTGGAAGAATAAACATTGATGCCAAGGCATCATAGGCTAGTTTCACTAGCATTTTTCTGTTAGTTTTAGTTGTTTTATGCATTTTCTTGAGCTTAAAGTAACCAAAAATGGTTAAATGAAGAACAAAGCAATGAACCATCCAAACAACATGATTTTGATGCATATTCCATGAGTTTTAGTTATAATACTTAAATGCTATGAATGGAAGATTTCTCATGAAATTTTGCAAGACTTTGATGCAATTGTTTGAATGATTTCAGCGAAGAAGAGGCTAAGCAAGGAACCAACAAAATCAATGAAGGAAGCTTGAATATCACATGTGGAGTTTAAGTTCCAGTTTAAGCCTAAACTGGAGCTTAAACGTCAAAATCATGAAGGATAAGAAATGCTGGAATTGAAGTTTAACCTCCAGTTTGACCTCAAACTGGAGGTTAAACGTGTTCGACCTCCAGTATGCCTCCACCCTTTTCCACGTTTAACCGCCAGTTTGACCTCAAACTGGAGGTTAAACGTGTTCGACCTCTAGGGCTGCCCTTCCTATTTCCACGTTTAAGCTTCAGTTTAACCTTAAACTGAAGCTTAAACGTGTTCGACTACATGACTCTCCAGGGCTACCTTCTTCCATTTCCACGTTTAAGCTTCAGTTTAACCTTAAACTGAAGCTTAAACGTGTT
>NC_029785.2:50454632-50473073 GCF_000816755.2 Arachis ipaensis | reverse complement strand
ATGTTTTGATTCGGAGATCTCAATATCTCCTATAACCCAATGAATTCCCCATTTCTGATTTCCACTTTCTCTTTACATTCTGCAACTCAATTCATGCAACACCCCCATTCCCTTTTAATTTCAGCAATTTAGTTTCTGCTCTTTAATTCCTTGCAATTTAAGATTCCGCCATTTCAATTTCTTGTCATTTACTTTTCCCGCCAATTTTACATTCCGCAATTCTCATCTCAATCTTGATTTCGCTCAACTAGAACACACTTCTAATCCGAATTGCTCACTCAACCAATCCTTGTGGGATTCGACCTCACTCTATTGTGAGTTTTTACTTGACGATAACCGGTACACTTGCCGGAAGGAATTTTGCCGATCGTGCAATTTCCTAAATCGTAGCATAACTAGTTTATGTGCATCAAACATCTCTGATACCTTAACTGCTTTCTCACATATTTTTCACTCAATTCTCACTGTTTGCGTTCTCTACTCTCGGAATTACTGTTTAATGCGATTTACAACCCTCAAAACATCATATTCTGCTTGTCTGACTAAGAAATCATCCGACCATTATTGTTCAGTCCATCAATCCTCGTGGGATCAACCCTCACTCACCTGAGGTATTACTTGGTACGACCCAGTGTACTTGCCAATTGGTTTGTAGACCTTGAATTCCGCACCAAAAAGACTCATAAAAATGGAAAAAATTTTCTTGGCCTGGACAGCATAGAAGGAAAGCAAGGAAGCTCCAGGTTTAGTCAAAACAAATTAATGAAAGAAGACCTTTGTAGAAGGTCGGACTCTCAGCTCCTAACATAAAAGCTAAAAAATTTTCAAGAAGGCCCAAGAGTTCGAGTGAAGCTGGGAAGGGGTAACATTGCAAGCCCAAAGAATATTTATTTCAAAATCGGTAAAAAGGAGTGAAACGCCCATATTGGAGAAAAAGCAATCATAGGCGTAGAAAAAGGGTCGGTCCGATTTATTTAAGGGAGGAAAACAAACCCTCTCCTTGGGATCGGGTACTACTAACTCATAGTTCCTCTCGTCCTCTCTATTCTCACAAATCTTATGATGCCTATGGAAGGTGTCGCAATACTCCCTATCAACTATAGGGACGCAAGAAAGGACAGAGGTATCTACCCAATTCAAAAGGCTTGGAGGAACCTTAGTCGACGTACTTAGAACTACATCACGTGATATAAAAGCTACAGAGGCAAAATAAAGAGATCGTTACTTCATCAACTTAGACGTTTTATAAAAGACATCGGTCAAAACAAAGCCAAACTAAAGAAAGCCATTTTTCAAAAAAAAAATTTACAAAGCACGGCAAAAATGGTGTCTCTCCGATGCAATAGAAACAACACCGCCACACAGAAGTGACACTATTGGGGAAATATGAATACAAGCAAATAGCAAAATGACTACGGCTATAATTCCACAAGTTCAGAAAATCCAAAAATTTCCAAAATAAAGGAAGTCTTTAAACAACAAAGTAACCTCAAAGCAACCGCAGATCTACAAAATGGCGAACACACACATCCAAGCGTTCTACACCCACCTCAACCGGTGGAAAAAACCAAAAAACTTCTCAAGAAAAAGAGATGCAACAACAGTTAAAACAACTCCAAGAACCAACAAACAAAGCACATTTTCCAGAAAATCACTCAGAACAATCTCAAGAAAGATACAAACATTAAGGAAGATTCGAAATAGAGAGGGGCACAACAAACGGCAAAACACGGACGATCCTCTCCAAAGAATTCTCCCATGAAAGACGAGATTCAGAAAAGCTTGAGAAATGAAGTCGCAAAACGAACGAAGAAAAGAGCTTTTTCTTTTTCACAGTGATAGAAAATGAAAAAGGCTTTCTGAAATGGGAAAAAGGAGAAGAAGAAAGGTCACAGTGCTTTTATAAGAGACAAGGAGTAACTGGCATAAAAACTCCTCTTTAATACATGCGCACAATTTAAGGAAACCATCGCACCAACTTAGCCCCTCATTTAAAGAGAGGCAACATTCAAATTTTCAAACACATTGAGTACCTGACCTCCAGAAAGGGATACCCAACGTCTAAGTAGAAGCCACGAAATGCATGAGCCCGACCTACAGAAGGCTCAGCCGCTCAGGACTTAAGCAGGGGCACTGTTCATACCCTGACCCAATAAGAAAAGCCAGACCCAATAAACAAAAAGGCCCACCAAGAAAGGTGACTTCCACCAACGTACCCGACCTCCTTAAAGAGGTCGGACACCGACAAAGGAACCCAGCTCTACCTGCCCAAAAAGCAAGTAACCGCCTCCCTAAATCTCGCCTGCAATCCCTATCTTCATTAAAAGATAGATCCCAACAAACTCCCAAGATAAAGGTAACGGTTATCCATCAGAAAAGATGGAACTACTCCAACAAAGGTGGTTATCGACTCCACTATAAATACACTAACACCCCTTTGGTAAAATTTACGTTCCAATCTACTAAAAACCTGCATAAAATCCTTACTAATTTAAGCATCGGAGTCTCTTACAGGTACCACCCCAACCTCCTCACGAGGAACTCAAACGACAAGTCAGACGCTGCCTAATAAAGAGCTTGGACCTCACGTTCAAGCCCAAAATCAACGTTCAGTTAATAATCAGAACAATATCCAAATAAAAAAATCTGCAACAATAATTTACATCCAGTAGAAAAATCTTAATGAGGTTACTGTGAAAAAATGGGTAGAAATTTTTTTATTTAACGTAACCGACGGAAGAATTTTTTTTAATAATAAACCTCTCTTTATGAGTAATATTAGAACTTAAATTTGGATACCAATTATCATTCTATATTGTGTAAGTACTAAGAGTACATTAAAATAGTATAATATAATAATTTAAAATAAAAAGAATAAAATATAATTTTATATCATTATTTACTTATAATCGACTAATTGATTCAACTAATAATACAACAGTTAAATTAATAACTTAGTAGTTGATTTTTCTGATCGGTTCAATAACCGATTTAATTCTGCGAAGTATGATGACAAATTTTGAGTCACATTAGTTAATGGACTTTGGTAATAATTGTTTAACTTTCCAAAAGCTGCTTTCTTCTTTAAGGCCTCTTCATCCGTTTCCTTTGGATTGAGAAAATCCTCTCTCGGAAATTGCCGAAGTTGTAATGGACTGAGAAATGGGTCCAAATATTAGGCCTAATAGCTACACAGAGACCGTATGTTTCCTTGGGCCTCATGTTCTATCCCAAATGGCCTCGGTTCAAAGCAAGGCAAAGGACCAAAACCAACACCAAAAATTAATTCCAGAAAGAAATTACTAATCCACCGATTTAAAAAAAAGAAATATAAGAAACAAAAAAAAAAGACAAATAAGTCTTTAACATTTATTTAAAAATATATTTAAATTTATGACATTTTTAAAATTTGGACATATTGATCCTTTATATTCACTTGGGTCTGTCTGATCCAATAGAAAAATCAAACGTGACTCACGTTATACTGACCTTGATACGAATGGACATGTGGAAGAATTTTTAAAATGAAACAAATTAGATATAGGATGGATATATCCAGATTTTAAAAAAATCAAGAATTTAAATATATTTTAAAATTTTTAAAAATGTAAATGTTTATGAACAAAAAAATCAGTGATTGATTTATACTTTTTTTTTTATAAGTAATAACCCAACTTGATTATGAATATGATAGTCAGGAAAAAAAATGCCATGGTAACTTGTAAGATATCTCTGACCGAAAAAGAAAAGTTATAAGATGTCAATACTCAAAACACATATTACGCAGGAAAATATCCATGACCAAAATGTTTGAAAAACAAGGAAAATATCAGAATATATATACATGAAACAACAACATTATAGAGACCGAGGTGTACTCTACTCTGCATAGTCATCTACACAAATAGCTAGTTGATGGTTGACCAAAGTGACAAAAAATACAGGTTGAAAAAACAAAATGATGGTTGATGTAACCGATGACTGTGTTTGCTTATGTAGTTATTATGTATTTGTTTGTAGAATTAGACTTTGCATGAAACTAATTTGTTTGTCATCAGAATTGATTCGATTATGATTGATGCTGATCAGATAAAATGATTCGTGTTTAATATAGTTTAATCAAATAAATGATGACGACAAAATGAAAATCTAGAAATAATAATTTTCTTTTCACTTGTTCTTGGATCCAGAATTAATTTTGAGAAGAAAAAATATAAATAGACAATGAAAATAAAATTGTTAAATATAAAAAAAGAAATGAACAAAAATGATAGTCTCAAAATTGATTTTTTTAGTGTTCTCAAGGCTTTATAAACATGCTTCAAGTTAAGAGAGAAAGCATCAATGATCAAATTCTAAATTTTTTGTTATGAAAGTTTTTATTATACCATATAATAAAATTATTTGTTTCAAAAGTTTAAATAATTAGATAGAGATATATGAATTATTACTCATACATATCTTTTTGTTGTTTTCTTTTTCTTATAGAATTAACTATTTGAAAATATTCTGTATTTTAATATTTATAAAAATAAAAATTTGTGGGAAGTTTAACTTTAAAAAATTTAAGCAAAAGACCTAGAAAAATCTTATGGTAGATCTAATAGACTCAAGTTTATGCGAGCAAATATTTTACAAACATAAACTTAACTCATTATTTAAGTTAAATTTTAGAGTTCATCCCATTTTTTATCGTCAATTTTAAATTAGTGATAAGGACATATTTAAAATAATTTTTTACTTTTAAAATTTAAATAACTAAATTGATCATCTCTTGCATATATATTCAAGTAATATTTCAAAATTCCTTTTCTTTCATTGTATGGTGGGTTTGAGAGGTTTATATAGGTAAAAATTAAGTCTAACATATGCATTTTTTTTTAACTATACTCATCATGAAAATAGTTCTCTCTAGTTTCCTGCATTTATCATTTATGGATCTCAGCAAATTTTATGTAAATAGGTAGACCTAAAAAAATTGTTAAATCTATGAAAAATATATATATTAATAGGAAATGTGAATATATATTTGGGTGTAAAAATGAAAATGAAGATAGAAAATAGTTAATGAGATAGAAACTGAGAAACCCTGTTTTAGTGGGTGTAATATGAAAAAGCGTGCTATCACCACTGTCCTTGCTTTAAACTGTAATGTACTTGAGTCTCAGGTAAGAACAGACACCACAGGCCACCAATTGTAGAGCCTCTTCATAAAAACATTAAAGAGAGAAAAGAAAAATGCATGAGAGAAAGCACAGCACATTGAATTTATTTCCACTTTATCGGTTTCTACACAAGTCTAGTGTCTAAATCTAATCCCAAACTCAACACAAAACCTTGCCTCATGAATGAGAGAGAGAGATTGAGATTTGAAAGATCCTCATATCCCCACAAACAGCAACAAACAGCTCCTACCAGGCTTTTTACAGACACTGCCTTTTCCATATTCGTACATATGTTTACACTTTTATTGCATTTACATTAACATAACATATTGCGTCTTAATTTCTGTATAATTACTTTATTTTTTGGTTTTAACCCTATCAAATTTTGAAAATGTGATAACTTAAATTTTAAGGTAACAAGTGTGTTATGTCGTTATTTAACCTTTTACATTAATATCTAACAGAATAAACTATTAATGAAAATTGGATAGATAATTTTCAGAAATCTATTACACCTAAAAGAGTTATAAAAAAACAAAATAAAATATCCTTTATAGGAATAAAAGAACTTGGTGAAGCCTTAAACAAGTGCACATCGCAATATCACATATATATGTTTATTTCCTCCAAAGATCAAATCAACTAAAAAAATCGGTTTCCTAATTAAACTTTTCAATAAATTAGATGATGAAACTCTTTTTATATCGATATCAGAATTTATTAAAATACAAAATCACAAATAACATGTTTTATTCAAAATATAGGCACTCATATCGTCTAAGACATTATAAGTGAAGTGTGAAAGTCTAGCAGTCTTTTGACATGTGTATCATATGTATTCAACTGTATTTTAATTAAAAATTAACTTTTTATAATATGCTTGAACATATATAAATACAATTATGCATCGCCGTGTGCAATTTAATTCTTTGTTGATATGCTAANTATCTCCGTGTACACCTGTATACATATTAATATTTGTGCATACAGATGCATTGGACCGTCGAAGTATATAATTAACCATCAGCAAATTAAACTACCACTTGATGATAAAGTTTTTTGAAAAATCATCATTGCATAATAATATTGGTTGACTCTAGTATGAAGACAAAGGTTAAAACTCTCACCATCACATGACATCCTAATATATAGAAGCATAGTGATAGACAGTGATATATGCATAGCACATTTTGCATTGCCATAACCCTGAAACGCAATTTTCACTTTTATTGTTGGGTATGGTTGACCGGTTGACCTTGACTAATTAGGGAGCTATGTCAACGTAACCTATCATATATTGACAAGATTGTGATTGATTATATTTTAATTTAAGAGTGAAAGGTGAATGAATGACGTTAATTAATTAAGGAACTCGAGCTGCGTTCTTTCCAGGAGAGAATTATGGACACTAGTAATTAAAAGAGAGATCAGAGAGGGTTCACTTCACTTCTGTGCCCAATTTTGAGTGACATTATTACTCAATACTCACTATTAATTAACACATCACTGAACGTTGTACTCACACTATATGCTACAACTCAGATCTTAATTAGTAGTAGATAGTCACAACTCACAACTCACAAGACTACTCCTAATTTAACACTAGTAGATGCACTAACTATAGCTTTCTTTTTGCTGGCACCATTCTTATCTCCTTAATTAATTGTGCAATTGGTACGAATAATTCTTCACATTCGAGCTACTTTGTTTAATTTTTTTTAGAAATATAATTATTTATGCGATTCTTTTTTATAGTTTAAGTTTTTGGGAGAAATAATTCTATGACATCGTATCAAAATTTTTAGAACTTAAAAGTCTAAAATCTAATTTTATTGACCTCAAAAAAAATTTTCAGCTTAAACTTTTAAAAATAATAATTTCATATCCAACTTTTTTTATTTCAAAGATATTATATTCTAAATTATTAATATAGAGTTTATGTGTTATTTTAATTTTTCCTTGTTCATGTATTTGGATTTGTTATGTGTTAAAGGAGGTGATCACAATTCTTTAAAAGTGCAATTTTGTTCTGTAAAAGCAGAGCGCGAATAATATTCTAATTGTTCAAAAAATTATTCACACACTGAGAACAAAGAAAGGACAAGTTGGATATATGGCGATCAAGATCGATTTAAAGAAGGTATATATATATATATATATGATAGATTAAACTGACAATTTATTTAAGATATTCTCATTAAAATTGGTCTACCAGAGAGATTGATTAATTTGATTGTACAATACTACACGTCAGCAGAAATAAAAGTCCTATAAAATGGTGCCCCATCTAGTTCTTTCCTTCCAACCAGAGGTATCAGACAGGGAGTCTCATGTCTCCCTATCTATTTGTATTATGTGTGAAGAGATTATCTTAGATCATCTCGATGGTAGTAAAGTATAAATTTTGGGAATCAATTGTCCTCAATAGAGGTGATCCAAAACTATCCACTTTTGTTTTGTAGATAATATATTATTATTTGGTAAAGTGTCTCTGGATCAAGTTGTAGTGAGGGACATTTTGGATTTATTCTGCCAGAGTAGTTTAGGTCAAAAAGTAAATTATGAGAAATTAAGTATCTTCTTCTTTGACAATGTATGTTTGACAAAGAATCTAAAATTGAGTAAAGTTTTGGAGATGAGACTGATGTCCAATTTGGGTAAATACTTGAAAATTTCCTTGCTTCATGAACGTACAAAAAAAGAAGATTTTCAGTTCATCCTTAATTGAATGACATCTCGACTTAGCACTTAGAAGGCACAAAATCTCTCTCTTGCAGGCAAGGTCACTTTGACCTAATCAGCATTAACAACTATTCCTTTCTATCTCATACAAACAATGAGACTGCCACTAAGTGTGTGTGATAAGATTGACCAAGTTTGCAGAAACTTCATGTGGAGAAGAAACAGTACTGATAAGAAGGTCCATTTAGTTAGTTGGGAGAAACTGTGTTTGCCAAAGAAAGTTGATGGCTTGGGTTTTATACCAGACAAAGTAGTAAACAATAATAATCTCATGAAATTAGCATAGAACTTGGTGCAAAACAAAAATGCTCTTTGGGTCAAGGTAATCCGAAAAAAATATAAATATGGGGAGAATACCATGTCCATTGTCAAGAAATTTCAATCTAGCTCAAATGCTTGGAAAGATATCGCTCAAATGTAACCTAGATTTGAAAGGAATTCGGTATGACAAATCGGTGATAGTGATAGCGCTCAATTTTGAAAAGATCATTGGATCCCGGGCGTGAATAAACTTGAAGTCTTCACTCAACTAAATATGTTGGAGGATATGCTGAACGACATGGTCAGTGAATATGCGACAAATGGCAAATAAAATTTTGGTAAAATTGAAGAGGTTTCAGGAGAGGACTAGGTCCCTGTTTTCTCATCCATGAAGACTCCATAAGCAAATTTGGGAGATGATTAGGTAGCGTGGCTTCTTAATTCCAACGGTAAATTTAGCATTAAGTCAGCATGCTCTATCTACTTGAACTCCCCCGAGGATTCTAGGACTGATTTATTTTTGAGAATTTGAAAAGTTGAAGTCCTCAAAGGATGCGCACCTTTCTTTGGCTAGTTGCTAATAAATTCTTTTTGACAAATGAGGTTCGAACTCGAAGGTACATGACCCAAGAGGATACTTAACCGATTTGTGATTCTTCTTCAGAGTTTTTGTTCCACGTCCTTCGCAACTGCAGAATCGCAAAGAATACGTGGACGAGCATTGATACTTCATTAAGTTCCGATATATTTTTTAGTCAACTATTCTTTCCCTGGTTGTTAAAGAATTTATCATTTCAATTCCATTACCAAGGCGTTCCTTGGCCTTTGTTGTTATGTGCACCCTATGCTCTCTTTGGTATCGTCGCAACAAGCATATGTTTTAGAGGGACAATGCAGTAGATGAATCTAAGATTCATGATTTGGTTGTGCACTTAGCTAAAGAGTATAACTCAGTGCATGAGGAGATATCTTGAACAAGGAAAAAGGTTGGATGCTTTGCTAAAAAATAAATCCGTTGGATCCCCCTAAACCTCCCTGTATTAAGCTCAATTGTGATGGCTCTGTTACAAAGGACAGTCAGACGGCTTGCGGAGTTATCTTAAGAGACCATGAAGGCAAGTTTTTGACTTGTTATAGTGCAAATTTAGGCAGCTGTACAGTGACTTTAGCAGAGCTCTGGGGTATTCTGTTAGGGTTGGACTTAACTCTAAACTTTGGATACATAAATATTTGAGGTGGATTCTAAACTAGCAATAAGTTTCTGCCTTCAAGAAACAATCAAGTTGCACTCTACAAGAGCATTAGTTTTGCCTATTAAAGATCGTTGCAGTAGGCTAAGCAATTGGAACAACGTTTACGAGTTCCGAAAAGCAAATGCTTGTGCAGATAGATTAGCATGGCAAGGACATGAGCTTCAGTTGGGATGTTATTTCTTCTTCTCTATTCTCTCGTGTATTAAGTTTTCATGCAGACTTCATTGGAACTGCTTTCTCTAGGATATTGTCTGTCTGGTTTTCTTTCTTTTTGGGCTTTATGCCTCAATCAGTCGATCACTACAAGAAAGTCATCGAGTACCGTTGGAGTTACCGTGAATTTTCTAGGAAGCTGTTTGGTCGCTGTAGTGAGAATTCAGATCACCTTTAACCCGGCTGGAAAAATGCAGATCGAGACAAAAACGGGTGTAAAAGCAAGATTTGGGATCCTGGAATCTGCTCTGACACTTGTTACCCCGGGAGCCTAAGAATCTGTTTGAAGCTTCTTAAGGGCTTTACATGCTTAGTTTGGGACTCCGGAGGTTACTGGAATCACAAACATTGGTGGAGATTCCTGAATGAGTTCAAGCATAAGCCACCATAACAGGAAGCTCATCAAATGTCCAACTTAAGGACTTTAACTAAAAGTGCTAGGTGGGAGACAACCCACCATGGTATGATCGTTCATTTTTTATTTTTATTTAGTTTTATTTGTTTTCAAGTTTTATTTTATTGAACCTGGAGTTTTTCATCACATTCATATTAACACTGCATTCTGCATCTTTTCAGATTAAAAAAAAAAAGTGAGCACGCGACGCGACCGCATCAGCGACGCGTCCGCGTCGCAAGGAGATGGGAGACAATATTAATATGAACAGAGAGTTTCACAGGAGCAGCGCTGGAGGCGTGCCAATGGCATAAATCACCCCACGCGACCGCGTCGCTAACGCGACCACGTCATATGGGAATAATGGCCTCTCACGCGACCGCGTCACCCACGCGGCCGCGTGACCTGAAATCGGCGTAAAAAGGGTGTATGGCAGAAAGTTGAGCTGGAGTTGGGCTGGACTCGTGCTAGAAGCCCAAGCCCTCCCACGCGAACGCGTGCCTCACGCGTCCGCGTCATATTGGAGATAAGGCCATTCACGCGATCGCGTCACCCACGCGACCGCGTCACCCTGGATTTTGGCAATACTAAGTTTTGAACAGAGAGTTGTGCAACCGCGAGGCTGCACTCGCGCCACTAGCACAAATCGAGTCACGCGATCGCGTGCCCATGCGTCCGCGTCACCCACGCGATCGCATCGCCAGCGTCGCACAACCTATCCAGATTAGTGCCAATTTTCTTCTCTTTTCTTCTCTGAATCCTTATTCTTCTTATCTTTTCTTATTTCTTTCTTCTTCCTTTCCTATTTTCTCTCACTTCCATTCTATTTTATTTAAATTATTTGCATACTTTCATTCATTGCATATTTTTATTTTTCTATTATTATTATTGGTGTTCAAATGTTCTTATTCAACTGTTACATCTTTTCTGGTATTTTCTTGGTGCTTAATGACTTGTTTAGTTCTGATCGAGTAATATTATTTAAATCAATGCCAATCTTTTATATCTGTATTACTTTTGCATTGACATGAATTTATATTATCTCTCCTTCCCCATTCTCTTCTCCATTGTTGCAAATTTTTGCACCACTGGTATGCCATGTGCTTCTATTGTTTTCTCACTTACATGTTGTAGCTACCATGTAATTGAAACCCTCATTATTTGGCATCAACCGACCAATGTTTTATTTATTTTCCTATCTTTATTTCTGGGTTACTCTTCTTCCCTTTTTCTTTCAGAATGGCCACCCGGAAGAGAACCGGAAGACGTTTACATGGGGAGACAGGCAAGTCAATCTGCACAATCTATAGAGAAAGGCATCAGTTGGAGCAGCCCATCCACTTGTACATCTTAGCATGCACCGAGGACAGTGCAATCTTTAAGTGTGGGGAGGTCGATACCGATCTCCATGGGTTAGTTACTCCTCTATCTCAACACCAATGATTTATTTTCCTTATTCATTGTTGCATTTGCATGTTTGATTGCATATTTGTTTAATTTTTTTTGCATATTTTACCACTTGGTTGAAGTAATATTTTCTTTTTCAAGAAAATTTTTAGAGAATTTCACTAATTTGAATAAAATTTAATGTTACACTTGTTTGAAGAGATATTATACTGGAACATGGTTTAGAACTCGAACACACAAAACCTGTGAGATTTTTGAGCCTATTTGAATTGGTTACATTTTATCAACCAATATTTTATTTAGTGTGTATTTTTCTCTCTAAAATTGTGATCTTTGTCTTGCTTAATTCTATATTTCCATGGTTTGATGTATGTATACACTTACATGATTGAGGCCTTTGTTTCACTGAGCTTACATACCCATATGGCCTTACCTTTTATTATCCTTTGCAAACCAATTTGAGCCTATTTTACCCCTCTGTTCTTTACTTTAGCACATCATTAACTCTAAGCGGAAAATAATAATGTCCTTAATTTGAATCCTTAGTTAGCTTAGACTAGTGAGAGTGCTCATGAATTAAGTGTGGGGAAAAGTGGGTTTGGAAATATTTGGTTTAAGAATTGAGTGTTATACATCTTTATTAAAATGAAAAAAAAATGTTTAGGATGTATTCATGCATTCAATAATTTAATCATATGCATTGAGAAAAATAAATAAAAATAAATAAATAAATAAATAAAAGAAAAAAAAAGAGCAATTAAGCAAAAAAGGGACAAATTGCCCCAAAGTAAGTGATAAAAGCAATGCATATGTACTGTACTTGAAATTAGAATGCATAAATATGTGGAAAACATGGTTAATGGATGGTTAGATGTTGTATTATGATTACATGGATTGTTTAAGTTAGGTGGGAAAAGTTTAAGTTAATTAAGGATTCAGATTTTAGTCCACTTGACCAAATACAATCCTACCTTGACCCTAACCCTATTACAACCCTTAAAAGACCTCTTGATTTGTGTATTTATGCATTAAATTTATGTTGATTGTTAGATGAAGAGCAAGCCTTAGAAAGCAAGGTTAGTAGAGAATTGAGAGAATCGAACCTAAAACACTTGAGTGATTAGAGTGTATACACTACCAGTGAGGGTTCGATGCTCAAATCCTTGTTCCCTACTTTCATGAGCTATTTTCTTCTTGCAAGTCTATTTGTACTTCATTTTCATGATTTAAATTAGTGAAATCTAGTTTATATTTCTTCTTTAAGGATTTGTTTACTTTTAACTAAGTAGGTAGAAACATTTTGCATGTAGTTGCATTCATATAGATAGGATTGCATTTCATACATCCTACCATTCCTCTTCATTTTTATAGCTTCTCTTGAGCTTAGCATGAGGACATGCTATTGTTTAAGTGTGGGGAGGTTGATAAACCACTATTTTATGGTTTATCTTGTGCTCAATTGAGTGGTTTTTATTAACTCTTTACCCACTTATTCATACTATTTGCATGGTTTTACATTTGCCTTCCTAATTATGTGCTTTGATTGAAAACATGCTTTATTTGGACTTATAATTGCTAATATTAATCCTCTCTTATTACCATTAGATGTCTTGATATGTGTGTTGAGTGATTTCAGATATTATAGGGCAGGAATGACTCAGAGAATAGAAAGGAAGCATGCAAAAGTGGAAGGAATACAAGAAGTTGAAGAAGTTGCTAAGCTGTCCAGTCTGACCTCTTTGCACTCAAACGGCTATAACTTGAGCTATAGAGGTCCAAACGACGCGGTTCTAGTTGTGTTGGAAAGCTAACGTCTGGGGCTTCGATTTGATATATAATATGCTATAGTTTCTCTTACACTAGGCAACGCGACCGCGTGCTCCATGCGGCCGCGTCGCAAGTGACGAAAATCAGCGAATCTGAATTCGCAACCAGCGAATTCTGGGCTGTTTCTGACCCAGTTTAGGGCCCAGAAAACACAGATTAGAGACTATAAAGTGGAGGAATGCATCCATTCATAGGAGGCTCTCACATTCACAATTTTAGGAGTAGATGTAGTTTTTAGAGAGAGATGTTCTCTCTTCTCTCTTAGGATTTAGAATTAGGATTCTTTTCACTTCATGATTATTTCATCTTTTGCGATCACAGGTTCAATGTTCCTTTTGTTAGATTTAATTTCTTTTGTTAATGCAATTTGAGGTATTTCAGATTTATGATTTTTGTTTAGCTTTCTATATTCTTGGTTTTAATTGATGAATTGATAAATTGGAGACACTTGAGTTAGCAAACTCCTTGTTGATTGAAAATTGGAATTCTTCAAGAATTAATTCGAGTTCCAATAACTCTCCAGTTCTCATACCTTGCCAAGAGATTTTATTGTTATTATTTTATTTTACTTTTCATTCAACATATTCCCTCCTTACCTCCTAATAAACCCCAATTTACAACTCATAACCAATAATAAGAACATACCTCCCTGCAATTCCTTGAGAAGACGACCCGAGGTTTGAATACTCGGTTATCAATTTCAAAGGGGTTTGTTACTTGTGACAACCAAAACGTTTGTACGAAGAAATTTCTGTCGTTTTAGAGACTATATCTACAACGCGACTGTTTTTATGAAATTCTTTACTGGCAAAAATCCCAACGTCAGGGTTCCTTTGCCAAAAAGTTCTAACAGATTGTATAAGTAACTAAAATCATTATTTAATGAAGTGATATATACTTGATCACTACTAAGATGGTCCAGCAAGGGGGATTCAGTTCATATCTTGAAGGTGATTAGGCATGCTTATATTGGATGTGATTCTTGCTCTTTATGTGGTTATATTGGTTGTGAAACTTGCATTTTGAACTCAGCCTTTACGATAAAGTTTTCATGGTGGAAAGTTCTCAATCATATTTGTTTGTGTGTTGAGTTGATGAATCGTGTATAAAGTTCTGTGATGTAGAATGGATTTGGAGTTAAAGTTAATGGTTACAATGACAGTGTGAAAGCACTGATGTCAACATCGTTATCATCTTTATTGTGTTATCTTATGATCTGAACTACTTGTAGCGAGTCTTCCACTATATGGACGATGGAAGAGGGAGGATAAAGAAGGGAATTGTATAAAGAATAGGAAGATCGTGGAGGAACACAAGAAATCATTTGTTCTATAAGGTTTATGACAAAGAACTGACTTTTGAGGAAAACCTCAAGCGTAAGCCAGCAGGAGACACACAGGTAACAAATATTTAGTTGATATTTCATTGTATTCAATTTTAAATCGTCATGAATTACTACTAAATATGCTGAATTTATTGTGATAGTGAAAAAACTACTACCCAAAAGTTCATCACCTTATCCTTTTTTGTGTTTCCTAAAATTGTACATGGTTGACTTATAAAATCATTAACAGTGTAGTAATTTATCCCGATAACATTTATGTTTGTCGTTTTGTGTGTAGGAGAAGTGTAGAAAAAATGCCATTAATCGTTCAAAGCAATTGTACACACATACCGGAGGTTCTAAAACGATGGCAAGAAAGAGACACGAAGAAGTAATTAATTTAAATTCAATTCCAGAATGTTGACGTGTTTCTGGTAATATAGTGTTGTCTGTGTCCTGATTGTGTGTTAATGATTGTTATAGGAGCAACGACAGGGAAGGCCTATTGGTAGAGGAGAGGGATTGACCATGAATCATAAACAAAAAAGAATGGTTCGTATATGAATGAAGATGCGCGTGTGGTTGGGGTAAATCATGTTCTTCACTTTTTCAAATTTCTCTTTGCAATTACTACCATTGAATTTAAATTAGTGTAAATCCAGATCTCACATGTTTGCAGGAAGCAATTGAACAAATTGAGAGCCAAGACCCCTCCAGCAAGAAATTTTCACAGAATAATTCCCTTGCACAAGTGCTTGGAAAGGAGTACCCAGGAAGAGTTTGTGGACTCGGTTTTGGTCCATGTCCCAGTCAGTGTTTTCGTAACATTCCACAGCAGTCTAACTACGGTGTACATATTGAGGAGTATCAGATGGAGATTGTAAAACTTAAGGTGGAGGCAGCAGAACTCAAGGCAGTAGCAGCAGAAGAAAAGGCAAAGAGACAGAGAATAGAGACAGAGGCAGCAGAGGAGAAGGCAAAAATGCAGACAATGAAAAATTTGCTAAGATACATAATCTAGCAACAAGGAGGTAATTTGCCACCTAAAATAGCTGCAGATTTGGATTCTTTGAGAAGTGCACCAACCTCATCCCATGCAAGATGATGTGCGGGCACTAGTGATTTGAATTATCAATGTTGGAATCTTAATACTCTTTAATTGTTCACTGTTATAATGACTTTTGAGATATTTATTTGTAGTTTTTTATTTTGGAGACTTTATTTATTCAAATTACTATTATAATGATTCACTTTTGTATATATTTTTGTTTTGTTTCGTGTGTTGTAGTTTGATTGGTTGTTGGTTATTTTAATAAATTAAAGCAATTGAGTGGAAGAACGTATAAAGTGCTTAAAGAATTGGCATATTTTATTATAAATTCGGATTTTTTTTTAAAGTGTAACTCTACATTTGGCAGCGATTTTAAATCCGCTGCTATATCTTAACAGAATAAGTCAACGGATGGCATTTTGCAGCGGTTGACACCCGCTGACATCTCCAAGCAGTCATATTTTTACGATTTTGTAGCCAAAAGAACCGTTGCAAAATTATACCGCTGCAAAATACTATTTAACAGCGGTTATACCAGCTGTTACTATTAACCGCTGCTAACGGTTTAGCCGCACACTATCTTTCAACGGATATGTCAACCGCTGCTATTTGTCAGATGTGGAGTAGTGAGATCGAATTTCTAGATTACATATTGGACTAAAAATTTTTTTGCACACCCCTATTCATATTCTATCTTTATTTTAAATAATATCGATGGTAAAAAATTGAAATTTAGATTTTCTATATGAAAACTTTCATATCATATCATAAATCATCCACTGACAATATAAATGATTAGGTAAATATTTAAAAATGAATTTAGATGTAAAAAAATATAAAACTATTTTTTCTTTTAATTTTATCTAATGCTTTTCACTATTTTTCCACTTTGTTTTCAATATATAAGACTATTGCAAGGGTTTACCTGGTCTATTCTTTAGAATATAATATTTAGGTACAATTAATCGTGTTTTACTTTCTTGCTGGAAAAGCAGAATTTAATTAATAAATCCTGTCAGGGCTATATATGAGACGATTCCTTTCGCCTCGGCAAACTAATTAAGAGCATCTTTTGTTTCAGGCATGGTTTTGGTTCTTTAAAGCCAATTAAAGTGCTCTATCATCTTGTACTCTATAAAGCTAATGAAAACAAAGTTTTATTTTTCAACATTTTATAAAAAGTAATATAATATTAAAAAACAATAACAAATTTCAGAAAACATTTTTGGCTTAAAAAATATTTTTATATTTTAAAATAGAATTATTTATTCTTTCACTTAGGCAAACCCAAAAAGTTTTACAGCATGCAGTTGCTAGCATTTGATAATAAATTCATGAATAAAAAATTATGTATTTGAAGAGAATTGTGTGCTGTTACAACAAATGAATGCTTTTATTTTGCTATATCTCAACAATGTCGGCTAGTCCAAGATTAGTTTTTATTTTATTAATATTTTTAAATTTAAATTAAAAATAATAAATATCAATGTAAAAAGTAATGAATGTAATAAAATAAGAGCATTTAATTGCTCTCCTAGCACCTAAAAATCTTTCATGTTTAAACATATATATGTAAACTTAATTAATTATTGGCAAGCATGCGGTCTAGAATTATTCATAATATGAAAAATGAAAACCTTTTACAATTATTTATGAAATATACCAAATGAGAAAAGTAGAATAACACTGAAGAGCCTCATTTTCTTTCAGGATTTTGGTTTGTCTGTTCAATAGACAATGAAACTAATATTATATGCCATATGCATGATAACATATGAATCTATTTAATTGTTATACGATAAACAAAATATATTTGGAAAACAAACAAAGCATATATTTGTCGTGAAATTAGGATTTTTATTTATTTGAATAAAAAATTTTCCTTACTTTTTATTTTACATTATTTTTTAAAAAAATTACGTTTTGGTATATTATCTCTTAATTTCGCATTCATTGTATGCGAATTAAACAATTTTTTTACTTCAATTTCACAGCCATTGCTAGCCATCGTAATTGTGAGGAACGTGTTTCATCCTAAATTCGCAGCCACTATTAGCATAAGAGAAAGTCTAGGAGGCCAGCAACTTTTATATTTTGTGGCTAGCACTTAACTATCAAAAGAAAAGTGAGTGATCTCCCACCATTAGATGTAATCTCACACCATTAAAAACACTATTGATGGCCAATTAATGATTACAAAACACAAAAGTTACTGTCCCCTAACACTCCTCTTAGCATAATTAAGTAAGATCGAATATAGTGCATTAGTGCATAAAAATTAACGAGTACATGGAAATTAATAAATACATGAAAATTAACTACAATTGGATGTACACATTGATCTTTCTTTCATCCTCATAGTTGGACGGTTCCACAAACGTCTTGTTTGACTAACTTGTCTATACAAATCGGGCGTTCAGATTAATACTTTATATATAATGACGAGTAAATAAAAATCAACAAAAAAAAAAATAATAAAATTAAATAAATTGATGTTAGATCAATTTGTCATTTTATTGTAAATTTTTATGGTCTCCTCTTTAATGATTGACTAAGTTAAAAAATCGTTAATTATGTCATTAGCCCCAAAAGTTCTAGTCAAGAAAATAGAAACCCTAAAAGTTTATTTCAATTACACAAATATTCTTCCTCAATTACGCTGACAATGACCGCGAAATTGGGATAGAAAAACTGCTTTCAATTTTGCAGCTAGTGAGTGCACAATTAGATTTTTTTTTTTAAATTTTGTTAACATAGTCTGCGAAATTTGACTGCTTGCAAAATTGAAAGATAATGCACAAAAA
>NC_029785.2:50453343-50454551 GCF_000816755.2 Arachis ipaensis | reverse complement strand
ATTACTTCTTCTAAAATTTAAACTGACAAAAAAAAAATACATGCATAATTATATCTCTAACATATATCTACAACTATTGTTGCCCCTTTTTCATATATAATATGCTTCTTGCCTACTTAGAATGAATGAGTCTTCATCACAAATCAATGGCATCACAGCCTTAAAGTTGACGAAACAAAGCAAGTACGGATTTGGAATTGACACAAGCTATTGCCATCATGGTGGGTACTAACAGTCACAGAGACTGCAAATGGAAGAAACAGGAAGAGTGATATAGATATTTATAATAACAACATTACTTGATCTCGTAGCTAGTTTATAAGAAGGCTAGTTCCATTTGGATTATGGTGAAGTTAATTTGATTCTGTCTTCACTTGGAAAGTCAGTTTCAGTTGGTGTTGTGCTATGTATGGTCAATGTTGTTTTATTCAAATTAAAAGTTACAACACATACATATACATGATGATCTAAATATTATTTCTACTTCTACGAAAGTATAGAAAACTAATATAATAGAACTAAAAATAAGATGTTAAACAGAAAATATGTAGCTGTTATATGCTCTAATTTTAGCCGTTAACTTTTATTGTTTAGCTCTATCGCATAACGGCATAAGTTGTGTTGTACGATCTAGGAGTAAAAATAACACTACTATTATGACAAATACGTGTATAGGTGGGGAATATGCATTAATATCTCATAGACCACGGAAGATTCCTCCGATTTATTATTCAACTATACTAACTATACTAAGTATATATTAAAATTAATTATTAAAATAAATTATTAATATAAAATATATTAAAATATAAAATATATATTAAAAATAAATTAAATAATACATATATTTATACATAAAAAAATATATGATGACTGATTTTAATATATAAATAATATTTTTATTTATTATTATAAAAATATTATTAACTTTAAATATATAATCATTCATATAACTTTTATTTAACGATTTAAATTGTTTGAATTAATTATATATGCAATTCATTATGACAGGCATTTAAATAAAATTTTGATCCGTAACAAATTTGTCTTTAGTTAGTCAAATTAAAAATATCATAAAAGAAATTTTGTTGGAATAATTAATTTTATCAACGATATTAGGAACTACACCTAAGTTCTTATATTAGCTCGTAAATGTATATAAATTTACACGTTTTTAATAGCAAAACACAAAAATATGTTTAGAATTT
>NC_029785.2:50451159-50453320 GCF_000816755.2 Arachis ipaensis | reverse complement strand
ATGTTAATGTAGTTTTTTGTATTTTTCTGTTTTCTTTTTCAAAAAGTCAACAGTTAAACCCTAGCATGGGGAAAACTGGGTCCAGTTGTGTCTAAGCTTTATGTGAGTGTAGCTACTAGTCTCTCCCTTTCAAAATGTTTCAATGTCGGGTAGGGTTACGATTTTGGATAGGACCATCTTGAAGGTGTTGTGTTGTGCTGTGTGAGTATAAAGGGGCAACAAACTTTAAAACTCTCCCCCTATTAGGAACATGTATGCGTGTGTATGTATATATATATATATTATTTAAATTTAATTTTGATGTACTGAACACTATATAGTATTATACATACATCTAATTATATAATAAAAATAATTATTTTTTATATTAATTATATGAATAATCATCTAAAAACAAATGTAATTAAAAGACTCAGTAAAATATTTTAAAATTAAAGTGATATTATTTTGTTAAAATTGTTTTGCGTGTATGCAGGTGTATAGAGATGAGAGAAGAGAGATAGAAGAGGGTAAGTGAGAAGTAGGAAGTTGCATGGCAGTTTGATGAGAGGGGGGGATGGTAATGAATGAATGAATGAATGATGACAGCAATGCCTTTTTTGGGGATGATGAGGGAATCCCGCAGGGCTTACATGGGCATCGATGGCGACTCTTCTGATCCATCGGATCTCCCTCAAACCAATGGATCATGCAAAGCTGTTCCATGCCAACCACCATCAATTTCACCAAAATTTGAATATCATCCATCATTCTTCATACAACACCAACAATTTGAGAGCCCTGCCCCCGGATATACTATACTATATATTACTAGGGTTTTGATTTCCGCATCATGTATGTGTCTGCTGTTTTAAAAAAATATGCTGTAAATACAAAAAGAGTTTAATTATTAGAGTTCAATTTACTTTTTAAATTTTAAATTTTAAATATTTAATCTTAACTGTAAGAAGTTAGTGTTAACTAATTAAAGAGAAATGTTATAAACTAACATTTTTTATTAGAAAATACTAAGTTAACATCTTATTTTCTACAATTAGAATTTATTTCTCAGAGTTTAGGTATTGATTAAATATTAGCTAAAATTGATAAATTTTATTGATTGTATAACATTATTTTTAATTAAGTTAGTTACATGTACTTATTCATTTTGGATTTTTAGTTTATCTCAAAATCCTAGTGCAGATTTGGAGTTTACAATCTTGGGTAAAATTTTTCTTTTATTGCTTAGTTTAAAAATTATGATTTTGCTACTTAGTACTTGTTAAGATTATTTTTATTAAAAATATTTTAATTAAATACATATAATTTATGTACTGAAAGTTTTTCATTTTCTATTTTTTAATAAAAAAATTTATATGGGGATTTTCAACAGAGCAGTCATTAGCAAAACTTTTAAAACGTTAACCAGTATCGAAATTAAATAAGAAAATGTTGAGGATGATGATGAGAATAGCGAGGCGAAGGAGAGAAAAAAGATTCTAAGAGAAAAGAAATAGAAATATAGTAAAGGACAAAGGTGGTAAGCATAGCTAGCAAGAGGGAAAGTCTGCTCATGACTGAGATTGTTTTTTACTGCCTTAAATACGTATCAGTTCTGTGTATAGGCCAGCGAGATGGAGTTGTCAAATCACCAAAAGTAAAATAAGCCTTGCATTGTATGTTTATCTCTTTTTCACAAATATTATTATTATAATGTTGAATGTTGAATGTTGAATGATGTTGTTGTTGTTGATGATGATGATGATGATGCTATCATGGAGCTTCTCTAGTTTCACTGGCTGTAGCTTCAATGAGGGTTATTATTCACTATTCACATTGAGCCAGCAGCCCTAAGGAGACGGAGAAGGTAACAAGAGATAGAGTAAGTGGGAAGAGAGAAGTGTTGTTATTAGGGCTACATTCAAGTGGGGCACGCTTTTCATCATCATTCTATCTCTCCCTTGTCGCCAAGTTTACCATATCTATATATTTGTGTCATTACTTATTAAATTCATCATCACTTCATAAAACAGAATGCCACTCAGTTCTGAGTTCCCCTCCATTCTATTAGTTGCTTTTGGTCATTAGAACATAATACTATTATAAAAATAAATATATAAACGTATTTCAAATTAAAGAGACAAATATAATTTTATTAAGATAGAGAACTAATTTCTTTTTA
>NC_029785.2:50449933-50451053 GCF_000816755.2 Arachis ipaensis | reverse complement strand
AAGAAAAAAAAAAACATAAATAATATTTTTAATAAGGGAATAATAATGATAAAGTAATAAATTATACAAGTATATGAGAGGGAGAGGGAGAGGGAGAGGGAGAGAGAGGAGTTATGGTATGACTGTTGAGAATAAATAAAAGGAGGAGAGTGGTTTGAGAGGAAGCAGGCTCGAAGACAAGAGCGTCTTTAACTATTGAAAACAACAGGTGAGTGTGTGAAAGCTATATCACCCCATGCACACGTCCCTTTCTGGCTCCTCTCCCCCACATCTGCCGCCCTCTCTTTCTCTCTCCATTGGGAATGCCAACCACATACCATTCATGCATCCATCTATGTTTCCATCTTACATAACATCATCACTTCATTCCCCCCCTTTCCCCTCTTCCAACCTTGACATGACACATCCATGCATGCATATCCATCCATCCATCCATCCATCCATGTGCTTGTTCCATCGCTCTCTCTATAAACAAGACCAATAAACACAGGAACAGAATTGCCCCAAGCAACAACGTCTTTGCGAGAGAGAGAGAGAGACTCTTTCTCTTTCACTCTCATCCATCATCTCTTTGTTTCTCTTTCTGTTTCTGTGTGTCTCTGCGCCTTTCTTTCACAACTCATAATCAAAAAAAGCATATCCAAGGAGACGAGGGTGCTAGTGTGGTGCGTGGTGGTTAACCTGTCCATCATCCATCAATCAATCAATCAATCAATCAACCAATCAAGAGACCAATCATCAAACTCTTTTTCTTTTAAAAAATATAGAAAGAGGAAATCACTTTTTTACTTAATTGAAGATGTCATCATCCTCCTCCTCTTCTTCTTCTTCAACTACATTATCACTGGACCACATCCCTCCTTCCGAACAGCTTTGTTATGTTCACTGCAACATTTGTGACACTGTCCTTGCTGTATGAATCTCAAACTCCCTACTTCATATATATATTCTTCTCATTTTTATTCTATATCATCATCCACCTACATCTGCCTAGGGTTATTATTGTTTGTTGTTGTCTCAGGTGAGTGTTCCCTGCACAAGCTTGTTCAAGACGGTCACGGTGCGATGCGGCCATTGCACCAATCTGCTGCCGGTGAACATGCGAGGCCTTCTTCTTCCA
>NC_029785.2:50447656-50449877 GCF_000816755.2 Arachis ipaensis | reverse complement strand
ACACTTTTCTAGTACATTCATAAAATGTGTTAGAGATATAATTATTCAGCTTAAAGCAGTTTCATGATAAAATGTTACCATAAATCAAAGCGATTTGCTAGTTGCTAATCAGTAATTTCTTGGTTACAGGAGGAGATTCCGAATCCATCCCCAAATTTCTTCATGAACCAGACAAACACACCAAATGAATTCTCCATGCCTACTAGGACTGTTGTTGATGAGCTTCCACGCCCACCTATCATAAACAGACGTACGTCACATACATTTTCATTTTCTTTCTTACACAACGTTATGTTTGGGGAAATGTTCAGGTTGATTTTCTCGGTGTCGAAATGATGCTTTCCCTTTAATTTCTTACTATAAACTTCTTATTTTTTATGCTGAAAGCAACTTCAACTAACATTATTGATTAAAAAATATGCTCTACTACTTTTATCTTTATTAACAGTCTCCAATTAAATTGATTAGATTAATACCAAGCACCGACAGAGATAAAAGGTTTCTTTTTTTACTTAAAAAAGGGTTATTTTGGCCTCTTATATAATTAGAGTAGTAGTATGGGAAAAGAGTTGAGTGGTTGAGAGAGAGAGAGAAAGATATATGATAGTTCAGATTTTATCAAGCTTCTTTATTCATTCTCCCCCGGAATTATAGTTGCTTGAAACTTGTAACACTAATAATGCAGAAGAGAATGCATATAGTCCATAATGGTGATGCCAGAGAAAAGATTGAATTAATTATAAACTTTAAAAGTAAAAGTCAAAAGGAATTATTGAAGTGATTTAATTTTGACATGATTGTGAATGCCATGCATGTTTCTCTCCCAGCTCCTGAGAAGAGACAGAGAGTCCCATCCGCTTACAACCGCTTCATTAAGTGAGTATATATCCATGAATAACCCTTTCTCTTCTTCTATTACTCCTTTTTAGCCAAAAATAAATACCATTTTTCATATATATATATGAGTCCAAAATACATTTAAAAACGATACTTATTTTCGGATAAAAGAAATATCTTTTTCATATATATTAAATATTTATGTCTGCATCATAGTTTCGTTATAAAGTTAAATCAAATCTGAATCTGAATATGTATGTATGTATATATCGATCTGCAGGGACGAGATCCAACGCATTAAGTCTGTCAATCCTGATATAACCCACAGAGAGGCCTTCAGTGCAGCTGCCAAGAATGTATGCTTCATTTTTCCACATTAAAAAAAATACAAAAATCAATACTATATATTAATCAATACAAATAATTATTAAATGTTAGTTGTTAGCCCTAGTGTATTTCCTTAGTAGCCTTTATTAGGGTTTCCATATATTGTCTATCATATAGTTTTTCTAATGCCCTAAATTTTTTGCATGCAACGTGTCATTCAATCTGTAGTGTTTTTCCTCTCCTATGCTTTACTTAAAAATCAGCATTGTTTCTTTTACCTAGCTTCCTTTAATTTAGAATTATAGTAGTTTTGAAAGAACACTTTAAAGTAGTATCTCTATATAAAAGTAGAACAACATATGTATATGGAAAAAAGGCTAGAAAATACTTTCAGCTAATATTTAATAAACAAATACATTTTATGATGATTTTCTAATGGTTACTTTCATGAATATATTTGTATGTGAAATAACATTATAAATTATTAGATAATTTAATCAAATATATTCAATTAAATATATCGATCAAACTATTTAATCGATATATATATAATATTTAAAGATATCTCCATACAAATAACTGTTACATTTTATATATGTTTTCCCCTTTAGAAAGATAATGTGCTAAAAATGTGGCATAAGAATTATTATGTTCAAGTTGAACAATCAAGTAGATTCTGTATATATCCGGTTTTCTAGTTCATTTTGGACTCCTTTTAATATGTGACGCGCTTTGTGTGTCAGTGGGCCCACTTCCCACACATTCACTTTGGTCTCATGCCTGATCAGACTGTGAAGAAGACAAACGTGCGCCAGCAGGTACCTTATCATGCAATCCCTTCTATATATATTTTGTGCATCTATTATCACATTCTATCTATTAATGTTACTTTATTATTATGCACAAGTAAATTTAGGAAATCAATCCAAAAATAAGTAATAACTATATTAGTCTTGTTCGATCGGACCATATACTTTTTATTTTCTAACCCGTACTTTCAATATTGTAATTCAAAATAAAAAATTATTATTAAACTAAATTAGTTATCAAATGTTCA
>NC_029785.2:50433326-50447607 GCF_000816755.2 Arachis ipaensis | reverse complement strand
TATTTTTTTATTAATAGCCATATTATATATACACCTATAATAATGATTGATTTAGAATAGTTGAACAGTTTTATGTGAATTTTATTGTCAACGTGTCTATTAATATTTTGTTTTGTTTTGTTTCAGGAAGGAGAAGAGGTCCTGATGAAAGATGCTGGGTTTTATGCTTCGGCTAATGTTGGTGTTTCACCCTACTGATTCAGCTAGCTATAGCACTATGATGTGACTTTTCTCTTTCAAGTAAATGCAAAAGTGAAAATTCTCCGATGGAATCCATCATCAACGTAACCCTTTCAAGTTCATTGGCGGAACTTTGATTCCTTTAGGTTATATATGTATGCACCTATTATTGTAGCTGATAATGATGATGATGATGATGGTGGTTTATGTTGATAAGTTGATAACTAAGGACTAAGCTAGTTAGTACTAGCTCTTTTGGAATTGTTTCATGCCTGTTGTTCGTAGTAGACCTTGTTATTATTAACCTTTTAATTATGTTATTTAGTACTAGCTCCTTTGGAATTGTTATTTAATGTTCTAGTGTATCTGATAATAAATTATTATGAGTTGAGTCAATCTTTTTCGATTAATATTCGTTAATTTTTTAAAAATAATTTTTATCTTAAAAAATAAATATTATAAAGTTAATATTAATTAACTAAAAATTAACTTTTTATAATTTTTCAATTATTACCTACCATTATGCTATACTTAGCTATCAATAACTAGGCATAATTTTTTATTATTATTCTATGGTTAATTAGTAATTTTTAACTTCCTAAAAAAAAAAAAAATTAAAGAGCTGTCTCACCTTTACAACGAAAAGCAGAAATGTCTTATAACCAAATTAATATAAACATGTGGATCTTTACTCATTTTCATTACATGAATACATATATCTATCTCATAATTAATATTATTTCGTACTTCAAACGAGATTCATATGTAGATATAGGAATATGCTAAACATAACTAACATTAAATTAGCCCGGAAAGAAAAATGTTTGTATGCATGCTATTTAAGGATGAAAAATGCTTAATGCCTACGTACATGGATTTTGTTTTGGTCTATGTACGGTTAGGTATAGCTTTTGTGTTTTGATTCCATATTGGCATGTTTTACTTATCATTTTCTTTCAATAGGATAATAATTCCATGCCCTAGAAAAGCTGATGAGTCATCTTTGTTCTCCGCATTTAACGACCAAAAGTCTATGTGTGACACAAGCTGTTTCAGGAATTTTTACCTTGATGTCAAAAAGAAGGCTTTTTGATTACCAAAATTAGGAACACACATATCTTGTCATTGAAAAACTTAATCTCAAAATTTTCTTTATTAGGCACATTGGTGATTGAGATGTTAATGCTATAGCAGCAACTTCCTAATTTGACTGCGCTAGTTACACATTGGTCATAGATGATTAGTCACATTGTGTACGTTTAAGGTAAGGTTCTAAAAATCGAACCATCAATTATTCTAGTTAGTAGTAGTTTATCGATTTAGAGATTTAATTAATTTAACTATAATTTAATTAAAATAATTAAATTATAATAAAATAATATATAAAATTATAAATAAATACACAAAAATATAATTATATTTTCTAATATAAATTTTAAAAATATAAAAATTAAAAATAGGATATCAACTGAAGTCTTGTAATAATTTCATATAAACAAAAATGAAAAAAGTAAAAAAAAAAGTAAATATTCAAATATTAATGGTCAACATTAAAGTTTATAATCAATAATCATCAAAATCCGAAAAACGTTGCTCGAGATTTGATTTATTGAGATTATATTCACCTTCATTTTCATTTTTATCGTCTTGACCAGAAAAATAAAAAAATACAGTATAAAGTATATTATTACCATCACTTTGATGAATATAAACATCAATATCTTTTAACTAAATATGTGTTACATATGTTAAAATTAAAATCATTCTAATAAATTAAAATATTTAAAAGCAAACTATAATACTCACAAGTTTTTAATATTACTAGAAAGATAAAGATTTTACTCGGTAACTTTTTTTCTAACTCAAAAATCAATTAAATTGATGTTTTTATAATCATTTAGATCAAATTATACATTTTTTTCCTTTTTCTTACTTAAAAAGTTAAATACCTCATAATAAATTGATAAGTTTGAAAACTCCAAATTAATTTGATGATGATCAAACATTATTAAAATAATTAATTATAAAATTATTAATTTGATTTTTGAATCACATATGTTGATTAATAAATTTTCTTACTTGCATATTTTTGTCATTGGGCTAAAAGAAACATAAGCCCAATATGTTGATAACTTCCAAGCCTTGTGAAATATTGCTATTCATGATGTGGCTGAGTTTTATGTCAATTGGGTTAGAAAATTATTGTGCAAGCCCAAAATAAAATCTTTGTTGCAAGACCAAAGTTTGGTCTAAAACTAAAATTGGAAGAAAGCAAAGTTTCATGCTTCCCGCGGTTACATTATCCCACTAAAGAATGGGTTTCAAAATTCATTTAATTGTGTTTAATTGCCTTCGTAACTGGAAAGAGAAAGTTTGAAATTAATTTGATGGCATTAATTGCTTTACACGTTACTAGGCATGGGGAGTGTAAAATTAACTCATTTTAATTTCCTTTCTTAATTCCATTGAATGCTTTTCTTTCTTCTCTCTCTTCTCTCTCTTTTTCGGTCATGTCACAGGAAAGAAGAAGAAGTAAGCCATCAGAGGGAAGGTATAGAGCAGTGAAGCTATGGGCAAGAAAAGAGCTAAGGTGATGATGTCCTTAGCAAAAAAAAAAAAAAAAAAGATTCAAGTTTTGGCGTGGCTGAGATCTTTGCCACTTATGGTAAGAAGTGGTGAAGAAGTCTCAAGATCTCCATACCTAGAAATGGAAGCAATCCAATTCGGTCAGAGAAGAAGATCCCTGGAGTATGGCTCGTCTCTACTTTTGTTCATCCAACACAGGAGGTAGCTACTGTAACTATGTGGGGAAGAAGCAGAAGATAGAGCAGATGGAGCTGTCAAAGATTGAGGGTTCATTAAGGGTCAGGAATCCTTCTTGGGGACCAAGTCAAGATGGAAGGCTCAGATTGATGAAGTATGATGAGATGGGATGAGGAAAAGGTAATTGCATGTTGGTTTTTGCATACGGTTCCCTCTCTTCTCTCTTTGACCGAACCGGTTTTGTTATTGAAGAAGAAGGAGATTAGCTCGGTTGAACCGTTTCAACCTTTTGAGGCTTCCCCTTCTATAATAAGGGTGAACAGCCAAGGCTTGAAGCAAGGAGAAAAGAGTGAAAGCACAGAGTTCTCATAGCTACCCAAGCTAACAGAAGTTCTTCTCCTTCAATGTGTTTCATATTGTATTTTTCTGTTTAGTTTTGTCTGTCTTGAGTCTCATGGTGAAAAAGGCAAACAGTGTGAGGTTTGTAAGAAAGAGCCAGTGAGCAAAAAAAGGCAGAGGATACAAAATAAAAAAAAAGTCATAGGTGTCTTAGAGGTCCTTTGTACATCTATGTGTTGTGTATCATATTCTGTGGAAATCCCCTTGCAAGTTGGGTTAGCACTTAGCAGTTGAAAGCTTGGTAGGTGACAAAGTCAAGTTCAGGATTGTGATAGATTCTAGACTTGTCCCAGATAGGAAGGGTAGTTCCTAGGGAGAATTGGTGTCTGTAATCAAGATGATTATAGTGAAATTCCATCATTGTTGTGATGGAGACTGGATGTAGGCTGCATTGTACTTGGCAACTGAACCAGGATACTTCTTGGTGTGATTCTCTCTTTCTCTCCTACTCCATTTCAGTTTCTGTTGCTAAGGAGACAAAATTGAAAATTATCTCCTGACTGGGTACGAGACAAAAAAAAATATCTCGTGTCTGGTTATGAGACAAAACGCAGAAAAATCTCCTAAAGCATTTTAAAAGGAAGCAAGAGTTACTCAGCAAAAAGGAGCTAAGATTCAACTCCCCCTTCTCTTAGCCACTGATAAACCATCAATTGGTATCAGAACTTGGTCTTAAAGAGATCAAGCTTTGAAGCTTGGAGAAAAGATCCTGATGGAAGAAAATAGTGGCTCAAACCTGGTAGCCTACACTCTGACAGAAGGGCAGTCAAGCAACAGACCTCCTCTCTTTAATGGAAAAAACTACACTTATTGGAAGGGAAGAATGAAGAGTTTTGTCCAATCAGTAGATTACAGACTCTGGAAAATAATCTTAGAAGGTCCTCAGTTCCCAACCACCACAAGAGCCGATGGTGTAGTCTCTCTCAAGGGTGAAGCTAGCTGGACCGAAGAAGACAGAAAAAAGGTGGAGCTCAAGGCCAAAGCTGTCAACTTGCTTAACTGTGCAATCAGTTTCGAGGAATACCGACGGGTATCAAGATGCACAACAGCAAAGAAAATCTGGGACAAATTACAAGTCACTCATGAAGGCACAACTCTAGTAAAGAAGACCAGAATAGACATGCTAAACAGAGAGTATGAAATATTCTCAATGAACGAAGGAGAATCTATAGATGAGTTGTTCGAAAGATTCAATGTCATCATCATTGGCTTAGATGCTATGGGGATCACGTATCCTGAATCTGTGCTTGTGAGGAGAATTTTGAGAAGTCTTACAAAAGAGTAGGAAACTAAGGCTATAGTGATATCTGAGAGTAGTGGTCTTGATTCCATGACATATGATGATCTGAGAGGGAACTTACTTGCGTTTGAAAATACATATTTGAAAAAATATACTAAAAGAAAAAGAATAGCTCTCAAATCTGTTACTGATCCCTTGGATGATGAATCCAGTGATTATTCTTCTGAAAATCAAACCAAAAGGCAAGAGCAAAAATCCAATAGCCCTTAAAATCAAAAGGCAAGGGTAAATAAAAAGGATCCAAGGCTTTGAGCATCAGTGGATAGGAGGGCCTAAAGGAATAAAATCCTGGCCTAAGCGGCTAAACCAAGCTGTCCCTACCCATGTGCTTGTGGCGTGAAGGTGTCAAGTGAAAACTTGAGACTGAGCGGTTAAAGTTGAGGTCCAAAGCAAAAATAGAGTGTGCTTAAGAACCCTGGACACCTCTAATTGGGGACTTTAGCAAAGCTGAGTCACAATCTGAAAAGGTTCACCCAGTTATGTGCCTGTGGCATTTATGTATCCGGTGGTAATACTGGAAAACAAAGTGTATTTCTGGACTTTACTATGATTTTGTGTGTTTTTCTGTGATTTCAGGTATTTTCTGGCTGAAATTGAGGGACTTGAGCAAAAATCAGATTCAGAGGTTGAAGAAGGACTGTAGATGCTGTTGGATTCTGACCTCCTTGAACTCAAAGTAGATTTTCTGGAGCTACAGAACTCCAAATGATGCGCTCTCAATTGCGTTGGAAAGTAGACATCCAGGGCTTTCTAGAAATATATAATAGTCCATACTTTGCCCGAGTTTAGATGACGCAAACTGGCGTTCAACGGCAGCTCCATGCTGCATTCTGGAGTTAAACGCCAGAAACAGGTTACAAACTGGCATTCAACTCCAAGAGAAGCCTCTACACGTGTAAAGCTCAATGCTCAGCCTAAGAACACACTAAGTGGGCCCCAGAAGTGGATTTCTGCATCATTTACTCATTTCTGTAAACCCTAGTAACTAGTTTTAGCATAAATAGGACTTTTTACTATTGTATTTACATCTTTGGATTATCTTTTGATCCTTTGATCACGTTTTGGGGGGCTGGCCATTCGGCCATGCCTGGACTATATCACTTATGTATTTTCAACGGTAGAGTTTCTACACTCCATAGATTAAGGTGTGGAGCTCTGCTATTCCTCATGAATTAATACAAAGTACTACTGTTTTTCTATTCAATTCAAGCTTATTCCTTCTCTAAGATATCCATTCGCACCCAAGAACATGATGAATGTGATGATTATGTGACGCTCATCATCATTCTCACCCATGAACGCGTGCCTGACAAACACTTCCGTTCTACATGCAAACAAGCTAGAATGAGTATCTCTTAGATATCTAATACAGAGGACCGAGTCCGAGATATTAGAATCTTCCTGGTATAAGTTAGAACACATGGACGACCATTCTTGAGATCCGAAAAGTCTAAACCTTTTCTGTGGTATTCCGAGTGGGATCTGGGAAGGGATGGCTATGACGAGCTTCAAACTCGCAAGTGCTGGGCGTAGTGATAGACGCAAAAGGATAGTAAATCCTATTCCAGTATGATCGAGAACTGACAGATGATTAGCCATGCAGTGACAGCACATTGGACCATTTTCACAGAGAGGATGGGATGTAGCCATTGACAACGGTGATGCCCTACATAAAGCTTGCCATAGAACGGAGTAGGAATGATTGGATGAAGACAGTAGGAAAGCAGAGGTTCAGAGGAACGAAAGCATCTCTGTACGCTTATCTGAAATTCTCACCAATAAATTACATAAGTACCTCTATCTTTATTTTACATTTTATTTACCTTTTTATTATCAATTCACCATAACCATTTGAATCCGCCTGACTGAGATTTACAAGGTGACCATAGCTTGCTTCAGACCGACAATCTCCGTGGGATCGACCCTTACTCACGTAAGGTTTATTACTCGGACGACCCAGTGCACTTGCTGGTTAGTTGTGCGAAGTTATGATAAAGAGTTGAGATTACAATTGTGCGTACCAAGTTGTTGGCGCCATTGATGATCACAATTTCGGGCACCATTTTCCTTTTTCTTTCTTGCATTATTTGCATTTGCTTCTTCAAGGTTTTCATGATTTCAAAAGATTTCACAAAATGTCCTAGATGAAAACTTCAATTAAATAAAATCTACTGCAATTGAGCAACAATTAACCATACTAGCTTTTCAATACTTGTATGCACATGCTAAGTTCTTCTTAAATTCCTTGTTTGTTTATGATCATGATGCTTTACTGCTTTGAACTCACAAAACTCAAGTTGGTAGTCATAATGGTACAGCACCATGTTACAATAAAAATTTAGGCTATGCTTATTCATACACACATGTAAACAGAGAAGATAAAGACAATCATGCAATTTAAAGTGCTGGAAACAAATGAGAGGAAAAGGAACTTTACAACCTTGTAATTCATCTTCTCTACTATTGTCCTTTTCCTTCTACTCTTTTTTTGCCAAACTCAGAATGCTTGCTCATCCTCAAGCAACAATTAGAACAATGGCTATGGGGCTAAGATGGATCATGAATGTCTTACACAATGAAATGTTAGTAGTACATGTGTTTTAAGCAAGCAAAATTAAAGATAACAATCAAGGCATAAGAGACAGAGACATTGTGATTGCAAACATAGAGGGTGTGCATGATACATTGCATAAAGAAAATAAGTGGCACACCAAACTTAGTGTGACACTTTCACTTGGAATTGATGCAAGTATCTAGTAAGGATTGGAACCAAATTTTGTTGCATAGCAACAACAAACTTAGAATGCAACCATATGTCAATTTATTTGAACTAAAACTAAACACAAAGAACTGTTATATATTAAATACAATCACCAAGCCAAGAATCTGTCATGAGTAAGAATTTCTTGGTGAGGTATTTAATAAAAACAGTCAAGAAGCAAAATAAATGAATGCATTAAAAACAAAGAAATAACTAAAGTAAACAGAATAACAAAGTGTCAAACCAAAAGAAAAGAATAACACTGCAGAGGCATGCAGACAAGTTGTGTTGCTGGATTTCTTGCATAGAAAATAAGTGGCACACCAAACTTAGAATCTCAGTGTGACACTTTCATTTTTGATTTGATGCAATCATCCAGAAGGATTGAAAATAATTTGTTGCAGGGCAACACCAAACTTAGGATGTAATCATATGCCAATTTATTGAAATTTAAATAAAGCAAAAAAGAAAATAAACCAAGCAGAGAAATGAAATGTTACCTAAGGTTGGGTTGCCTCCCAACAAGCGCTCTTTTAGTGTCATTAGCTTGACATGTTGTTCTTCACTTTCTTCCTCTTCTTCCAGTTTGTTAAGAGGAATGACCTCAAGGGGGGAGAAGACTCAACTATTGTCCCTTGTCTTGGCCTCTCCTCAACAAGCTTCCTTTTGTAAATGTCTTGATTGAGCTTGCTTGCTGGATCAGGGACAGTATTGGTGCTCTTGTTAGTTGCCTTCACTTCTCTGGATTCAAGACTTGGTTGCCGTGTGATTATTGAAGTTTTATCTTCATCAAGAGCCTTTTGAATTGGTAGTTCCATGAGCTCTTCCTGTATGTACTTCTCTGCTTCACTTGAGTGTGAATTCTCTTGATTGACTTCCTCACTTTCTTGTTCTTCCACTTCCTCTTTTGCACCCAACATTTGACTTAATAGCACTTTTATGGAGGAGGTTTGTTGTTCTTCCCAAGATTTCTTCATCTCCTCTTTATATCTTTCAATCATGGATTCAAATGCTGAGAAGTTTTGGTTTAGGAAAGTTTGTGAGGGTTGTGAGTTTTCATGTTCCCTTGTCATCTCAAGTGGATTTTGTAGATATGCAACCTCAGGTTCAATTACCTCCACTACCTCTTCTTTCTTTACTGAAAATTCACTTGACACAGAGACCTCTTCTTCTTGTTCTTTCATTTCCTCCTTCACATCCACCAATTGGTCTTCATCTTCCTTGCTTAGCAGTTCTGAGTATTTTCTCATTTGCTCTAAGTGCCCATCCATCTTCTTGAAGAGGATCTCTTGCTCTGTCCAGAATTGTTTTTGTTCTTCGAGGAGTTATTCTTGCTTTTCCAATAATTCCCTGGAATTTTGAAGGGGATCCTCAGATACTAGCTCAAAAGATGAAGGTTGAGAGAAATTTTGTGGATATGGATGTGTTATGGTGAGGTTATTTTGAGAGGTATATATGGAATGAATCTTGTGGATTGTGGAGTAAGTTTTGTGGTTGGTGGAATGAATTGTATGGATCTTGGAGGGGATTTTGTGTTGAGGCATAATCAAATGAGGAAGAATTTTTAAATGAGGAACTGTGAGGTGAGATTGGACAAGTTTGCATAAATGAATTGAAGGTTTGCTCAAGTGATGATGGCTCTTGATAAGTGGAGTATGAATTGTCATATGCTTTCTGGTTTTGGTCCTCCCAAGCACAACTTGAAGAATTGTTAAATTCATCACAGTATGGATCTTCTTGTAACATTGGTGGACAATTTTGCATGAATTTATTGAAAGCATACTCCAGTGATGATATTTCTTGATGAACAAAGTATGGATCATCAAGATTCCTTTGGTTTTGACTTTCCCAGCCACAATATGAGTGGTTGTTATAGCAGTACGGGTCATCTTGTGGTTCTGGGAGGTGTTCATACTCTTTCAATTCTTGGTGATACTCCCAACCACTATTGGAATAATGACTTGAATAATTTTGTGGTTGTGGGAAGTATCTCATATGATTCTCTTGCTCATCTTATGGTTCTGAGACATATCTCCATGGATTGGAGTGCTCAGGATCTGTAATTTGTTGGTGATATTCCCAGCCATCATTAGAAATTGATGATGGTGGGTAATATCCCATAAAATTTGTTTGATCATAAGATGAGTTAAACTCCATTTGAATTTTGTAAAACACAACACCAATGAAAGTTGAAATTCATGTCTCAGAGAAGAATTTCTTAGTGAGGCAATAACTCAAACACCTTGCTATCAGCTTAAAACAGAGAACAAAAAAAAAAAAGAAAATACTTAATCTAGACCTCTCACTCACTTAATCATTGTTGATCTAAATCAATCCCCGGCAACGGTGCCAAAAACTTGATGGGTGGAAATTAGATTGCCACACCAAAACTCACCGGCAAGTGTACCGAGTCGCATCAAGTAGTAAAACTCACAAGAGTGAGGTCGATCCCACAGGGATTGATGGATCAAGCAACTTTAGTGGGTGATTAGTTTAGTCAAGCTAACATTGGTGAATTAAGTGAAATGTAACCAACAGAAAGGAAATTGCTAGGAATTTAAAAATGCAGAAAGTAAATTGCAGTGAAAGTAACGAGCAGAATGTAAATTAGATGAAGCTTAAATGACAAGGAAAGTAAAATTGCAGTAGATCTCACTTGCAGGAAGTAAATTGACAGAACCTTAAAGAACAAGAAAAGTAAATTACATCAAATGTAAAGGGGGCTGGGTGCTAGAAATTAAAGAAAGCAGTAAAGCAAGCAATTGAAGAGATCTTGAGAATAAGTGACTGGAAATTTAAATTGCAGGAAGAGTAAATTCAGATCACAGCAAGAATTGTAAGATGCAGAACAATTGCAGAAGAATTAAATTGCATGAAAGTAAACTCAGATTTGCAGCAAGCTCAATTGTAAAGTTGCAGAATGTAAATGTACAGAAAAGTAAATCAAGCTCAAGAAGACTTAGATCTGAAATCTCAAAGAGAAATTAACAATTTCAATAAAATAGCAAAAAGGAAATAAAGCCAAGAGCTCAATTTCTCTCTCGATCAAAACAGAAAGGAAATTACAGAGGAAGAAATTGTAGCAAAGGTTGCAGAAACTGAAATTTCATAAATCCAATATTGAAAAATAAAAGTGCAGAAAATTTAAAGTATTTCAAGAAAGCTTTCTATTCTATCCTACTCCTAATGCTCTCTAGCAGAGCCAGCCTCGCTAATAAAATGAAACAGATGCCTTTTTATAGGCTTTATAAAAATGAAAATGAAATTGAAATTGAAATCAAATTACAAATTAAATGAAATTCCTAATCTAGCTTGTTCTTATGCCTTTGAGTGATGATATGGGCTTTGCTTTCTTTGGATTTGAATGAGAGTGGATCCGGATGCATTTGGTGACTTGGGTCTGTGAAGAATTGGATCCAAGATGGCTTGGTTCAAGTGGCATGGGTCAGGGTTGCTTGGTTCAATTGAGTCAAGGTGTGTGTGAACCTTCCAGGGGAGCGCTCCGTTTGGTATAGTGAGCGTAGCGTTCACTCTTGGTTGGTGAACCTTGGTTGCAATTGGTCCTTAACCATAGTGTTCACTATTTGAGCGCTATATAATGCTGAGCCTTGGGTGAGCTTTGCTTTCCTTGGTTGAGGCATGAAAAAGGTAGCAAAAGGGAGCGTAGCGTTGCCTTTTTCCAACGCTCCCTCTTGGTGAGTCTTACTTTGTGCATGCTTGGCTCTCCCTGGTTCCAAAAGAGCACGAAAAAGTGAGCAAAAGAGGGTACTACGCTTGAATGTTTGAGCGCTACTCCTGGCCTTTGCTTGGTTCCCCTCTTCGAGCCTTGGTGTGAGCATTTTTGGTTGGTTTTTGGGCCTTAAATATGCCTATCACTTGCACTTCAATTTCATGTCAAATAAAGATTGCTATATATCATTGGAAAGCTCAGAATGTCAGCTTTCCAATGCAACTAAAAGCGCATCAATTGGACATCTGTAGCTCAAGTTATGGCCCTTTGAATGAGGTATGGTCATGTTGTCACAAGGCTTAAAGAAAAGCCCGAAAAAGTGAACAAATTTTAACGTAGCGCTCCCTTTAATGAGCACTAGCCTTTGTTTCTTTCATTCATGGTCATGGGCTACGCTTTTAAAAGCGTTGCCTAAGGTTCCAAAGTGTGCTCCAACTTCAAAGTGTGTCCCAAAATTCTTTTTTTCTCCTTTTTAACTTATTTTGTGCTTTTTTGCTTCTTTTTCTTCTTATTTTCTACAAAGTTTATAAAATCATAAGATCAAAGAAATATACTATTTAAGCACAAAATAATGCAATATCTAAGCACTAATCATCAATTTCTTGTATGAAAAAGTATAGAAAAATATGACATGATGACATGTCATCATGAGTTTTCTGTTTTAAAATATAATTTTGAACCTCTAAATCTCTATTTTTACTCTTTTAGCCCCTAAACTGTAGTTGTATGTTTAGTGGTGAGAAGAAGGCAGGCAGGAATGGTAACTTGGAGATGAAGAAAGTTTGAAAAATGAATGAATGAATGAATGAATGTAAGGGAAAATGAAAAAAGAAGTATTACTGAAATATGAATTATGATTAAATGATTATGATTAATTGAGGAAGTGTGAAAATGTGGTGAGTATGCCAGAGATTCATATATGATTAATGAATGAATGTGGTAAATAAATCATGATGGAAAACGTTGAATGCGAGTTTGCTTGTAATTTTATTTCTCTGGTTGTAAAGGTGACAGGGCGCCGATACCCTCTAATGGTGACAGGGCACAGATACCCTCTAATGGTGACAGGGCACAGATACCCTCTAATGGTATTAAGGCGCAACAAAGAGACTGTGCCCGAGTTAGCTACTGGACACGTCAGGTTGGCTTTATAACCGATAGATGAGACTCATCAGCCACAGGACAGGCCTGCATCATTTGCATCTATGTGTTTGTTTGGTATGCTTTTTTTGTAATGCCTAACTGATTGCATAAACTACTTGCTACCTGCTTATCTACTGTATATGCTTTCTACCTGTGATTTCCTTACGTGTAGTAATTGTGTGTGTAATAATTGATTCCGGTGGTAGTTGGGAGGTTTAGAGGAGTTGGAAAAGGGAATATTAGTATAGAATGAAGATCCTTAGTTAGTTGCCTTATTTACTTTTGGTTTAGTTATATTTTTATAAGATTAAATCGTATGTCGGAGTTCTAGAATTGCCTTCAGCTTTCCTGGGACATATATGTTAGATATATGGGCACTGTTACCATGCTGAGAACCTCTGGTTCTCACCCAATACATATTTTGTGGTTTTTAGATGCAGGACGTGAGGCACCTCGCTGAGGCATGCTGGAGGCTTCTACTAGCAAAGATCCTTGTGCTTTTGGGACTTTATTTTGATTATGTATATATGTAGAGACTCATTATCTCCATTGCTTATGTATATGATGTATTACTTTCCCCTTAGAGGTTATTTTGGAGAAACAGGTTCTGTAAATTTTTTATTTTGGGTTTATTTTGGGTTCTCTTATATATATGTATATATGCTTAAGTGCTCTGGTCGGTTTATCTTCGCGAGCCGAGTCATGAGCTTTGCTATCTGTATCTTGAAACTGTTTACTATATATATCCATGTATAGTTTACTCTTATTTCGCTTCAATTACACTATGTTTGCGTTAGTGTTGCGCTTTTCTGTTTAACGCCTTTGTTTCAACTCTTTCTCTTCAAAGGCTCCTAGATAAAAATTTCTTTTCAATTATATTTATATATATAATTTTACTTTTAGAGACCGTAATACCTCACCACCTCTATTTTATGACTTAAGCATAAGACTCTGTGTGGTAGGGTGTTACATTATGGTATCAGAGCAGTCCGTTCCTGTAGAGCCTGAGGAACGAACTGACTATGCTTTTGGATATACTCTGGGTGTGTGTACATGCTATTTAGGTTGTCTGCTAGACATATATAGCATAAATGCTCATGAGCATACTTTTAAAAATTTAAAGCACTAGACTTGAGATATTAAGACTGATCACCTTAATATCAATTGTTTGGTGTGGACATGACCCAAAGGGCATCTCGTGAACACGAGTGAGGTGATATAGATGAATTTGTGGTTCCTACTATGAGAGCTGCTGCTGAAGGGATGGAGATAACCTAAGGATTATGATGGAGGCGGTAATAGATTAGGTGGTGGAGAAAGCCAAGGTTTAGAACTCGTGCAGCTGGAGTAAAGGTCGATGACGTCTAGTTAGGGAGATGAAGAGATTCAAGGAGTGTTTTGGCAGAGTAAGAGTGTGATTAAGATCTTAGTGGCTTATAATCAGAGTGACGCTGCAGAAGCGCGATGATTTTGGTGGCTCTAGAACTGTAGAGACATAAGAAAACAATCTTGGGATAAGAGAATTGAGGATTGACATAGGATTAAGGGATGAAAATTATGAGTGAGTGGTTTAAGTTATAATGGATTAACTTGGACTAAGAGATAGAGAAATTGTTTAGTGTTTGAAATAGTTGAGAAGTACTTGAGATTTAATTTGAATTAGATGGCACTCGCACAGGATGAGGAAATTTGTAGTCATTGAGAAAGAGTTAGACGAAGCCAAGAATGAAACAGATAGGTATAGTGTAGGCTTAAATTTGGTTAAGATTATGATCTTGTACATGAAGATGAAGAATGCGAATTGGTGTTTGAATTGATATTGGAGAAAAATAGAATAAATGACATGAAGTCGGTTGAATTCGAGGTAGCGTATATAAAGATTAAAAATAAATTTTGAAGGCAAAATTAAAGTATTAAATTCCGAAATCTCAATTATTAAACTAAATCGTATAAAATTCTTATTCTTTTACAACTCTTAAGTTGTATAATTCAAATATAGAAAAAT
>NC_029785.2:50420849-50432709 GCF_000816755.2 Arachis ipaensis | reverse complement strand
ACGCGCTCCCCCATCTCTCTCTGTCCTTGCTCGCGTCTTCTTCTCTCTTCGGCGCCGCTCTCCCTCAGCTGGTTCTTCGACGATGATGGCAACGCAGCAGCTCCTGGCGGCCCTCTCTCTTCATTGACGGCAACTCGACGACGGCGGCGAACCCAGCAGTGCCGCGTAACTCCTTCCTCCCTCCCCTCTCCTTTCCTTCCCCGGCGCAACCCTCTCTTTTTTTTCTTTCTTTTTTTTCCTTTCTTTCTTTCTCTCTTTAGTTGGCTGAAGCTGCAAGTGTTAGGGATATTGTGTGTTAGGGATGGCGGCTGATACGAAAAAAGAAATTAGAGTGTTGTGTTTAATTTTTAATATTAGAGTTTGGTTTGGGGCAATTTGAAATTAGGGATATTTTACTTAATTGAAGTTTGGCAAATTATAAATTAAATTAGGTTATATTGTAGTAATTTTAAAATCTAATTTAATTCCTCAAAGTTACTTTAAAATTATAATTTAATTATCAAAATTTTATTTAATTACTTTTAATAAAATAATTTCTAAAAATAAAGTCTTTAATGAATAAGTAAATTGAAATTAACTCATAATAATATTTTCCAAAAATTTTGGGTCTTACATGTTGCACTTGGAGGATGGCGTGTTGCACGCCCTTGGTCCTTGGTTGTTAATAGAACGAACGCGTGTGACACTTGGAGGATGGCATGTTGCACGCCCTTAAGGAGAAGCTAGCGTGCATGAAGGCATGTGGAAGGGGTTGTAGGGTGTGGCACGCCCTAGTTGTGCACCTCCCAGGGGTCTTTGGAATGTAGAATGGCATGGCACGCCATTCTAGTTGCTTGGGAACCATTGAAGGTGCGTAGATTCACTTTAGACATGTTGAATAGCATGCCACGTTGGTTTAGGGGCCCTATTTTCATGAGCTGAAAAGTGAGGGTCGTTCGTGGTCCAAACTGAATATTCACTATAGACATATGCATATCGTTTTGAAGCTCTGGATGTTAGTTTTCTAGCGCAGCTAAAAATGACTCATTTGGACATCTGTAGCTCAAGTTATGCTCTCTAGAGTATGAAGAGTTCAGGATTGACAACATCTACAAATTCTCTTCAAAGGCGTTGCACTTCCCTGGGGCTTGTCTTCAATTCTTGGTTCCCTGAGAGGTTACTTCCTTTTGCATGCCACCTTCCTCGATTCTTCCAGGGGCTTCTTTGGTTATTCTTGTCCTCCTTTGTTCTTGCCTAAATACAGATGGATTTTCCAACCGTAAGGTAAAATGGATTTTTTTTTAGATTTTTTCATTACAAAATAAACCTGATTTCACACAAAATAAATATAAATTTAATCAAGACAAATTTTTATCTAATTTTTATTTAACTTGTATTCGAGCATTCATAGTATTTCAAAAAATAAACAAGTTCATTGTATTGTCAAACTAGAAGAAAAGTACTACGAAAAAGCAAGTCAATTCAAAACATAAACAAAGTGTATTGATACATTAACTCTTATCATTAGTGAATTGTTCAACCATATTAAAAATTGTTATCTTTTCAAGACACTGCTTATTTTGAAAAAGACCAAGATCCTTCTCAGCTTCCACTCTGCTGAGTTCATGCTTGAGATTTTCAGCATTACTTTTTGCCTTAACAACTCTCTCATGAAGTCCTCAACTAATTTCATGATTTCTGGGCACTTCTTATAGTACATTTCTGCGTGCCTTGCAAATGTATCTGCATCCACCTCAAGTAGCTTGATCATTGCTCTGACTTTTACAAAAGCCTGGTATTGAGTATTGCTCTACTCCAAGACGTTTTAGACCAGTTTCTTTATTTATTGTACCTATCATTAAATAAATGCAAATATGTATCATAGTATAAATTAATCAATAAGAAATAAAGCTAAAATTTTTAACATTGATTGGTATTACCTTCCTATTAAAAATAACTCCAGCTTATCAGTGTAGCTAAATAATTTTTTCGGTTGTTCCCGTAATTTGATACAATTTGGCAGTTGTCAGAAGGAAATGAACCAAATCAAGCTGGGAAAAAAAGAATTGAGCACCAATAATATAATCAAAAGTTAAATTATAAAATAACAGAGAACTTAAAAAAGAATTGAGCTTCTGATATGAACAAATAGGTTAAATTTTTCAGAATGTCAAATTGTTAATTCCAGACTCCGAGCAAAACACTATTCCTTTTAGAATATCAAATTATTTTTACTTGACCTATTATCAAATTGCAATCAAATTGTAGAAATATCCCAAAAATTAGAACATAAATTAGTATAAAAAATTAGAATCTGAAATTAAAATATTAAAATAAAACACCAAGACAACCACAAATTAGAAAAGAAGTAAGAACAAAATTAGAACAGAGGGAACCAAAAATTAAAACCAAATTAGAATAAAACCAAAATTTTTAACAAAAAATCAATACAGAAATCAAACAAAATCAAAATCGAAAAATCAGAGTCATAACAAAAATTTGAGGTGTAAATATATCATCAATTTTCTAAAGTTAAATAAAGGTTGCCTTTATTATAACCAATTAGATTGGACTTTAGTTCAAAGTCCAATCTAATTTTTGATATAGAAAAGTTTGATATGGTTAAATGGAAGAAAGTTGATTATATAAGAATGAACCTTATTCTCCATGGCATGAACTTTTACCTACAAGGAGGAGCAAAATAAAAACACTTACATGAAAAGTGCCTAGTGGCAAACTTACAGGGATCATAAGCGTTCTAGCAGCTAGATTAACCAGTTTCTACATAAATTTAATAATAGCTATCAGCTTCATGATTATTGTTAGGATGATATCTGTTATAAAATATCATAGAATATCTCATCTTTATAGGATAAAATAAGTAATTTTCTAAATCCATTTAACTGTTTAACTTCAATAGTCCAATGAGGTAAGGGCACAGACATAAAATATCACACAGTGTAGTAATACACGGGGATTTGCCTCTCAACAAATTTCCCTCCGACAAGTGCACCGGATTGTCGTCAAGTAAAAATTCACAAAAGAGTGAGGTCGAATACCACAGGGATTGGTAGATCGAGCAATTATAATTGGAGAATTGTTCTAGTTGAGCGAAATCAGATTTCAATTGGAATTGCAGAAAGTAAAATTAGAGGGAAACTTAAATTGCAAGAAAATAAATAGCAGAAATTAAATTGCATTAAACTAAATGACAGAATCTTAAATTGCTGGAAATTAAATGGGAATGGGAAATTAGCATGAAATTAAAGATGCAGAAAGTAAATAGAATGGGTAGATCAGATATGGGGATTCATTGGGTTTTGGGAGATATTGCATTCTCCGGATCAAATCATTTTCAACTCTTCCTCAATCAATGCATTCATTGATATTGCTTGGCAATCTTAGATGATTGGATCCTAATGTCTTGGCTCACCAATCTCTCTAAGCATGAATAATTACCCAATGTCTTGATTTAATTGCTCATGGGAAGAGTTTAAGTTCGGTCACTGACTATACCACACAGATTCATAGATCAAAGTGTTGGTAGGATTACATGTCACGATATCCATCCAAACCCCAATCTAATCTACTGTGAGAAAGAAATTATAGCATGAATTCTTTATTCCTCTCTCAAGGCTCCAAAGAATTCCAATTATGGATAGCTTCTCTCTCAAGACAACTATCCAATTGAATTAAGACCGAAAGTTTTCTAACAAAAATCAAGAGAAAAGAAGAGGAAGAAGATAAAAACTACTATTGATCCATTGAATTACAATAGAGCTCCCTAACCTAATGAAATGGGGTTAGTTGTTCATAGCTCAATTCAATTTATAGAAAAAGGAAAGTGCAGAAAGAAATAAAGAAAGTACAAAAGAAAGAAAAAGAAAAGTGCAGAAAATGGAATCAGGGTATTGAACTCCCAGAGCCCCCTCAGGGCCTCCCCAGAGCTCCCTCAATCTTCAACAATTCTTCTATTTATAACCCTCTTCTCCTCTTTAATTGGATCAAGTTTTTGGATATGGACCTTGGTTGAAGCAGTTGAATGAAGACAGGCGCCAATTGTGCATTCTGGTCTTAAAGTTGGAGTCAACGTTTGAGGGCCAACGTTGACTCAAACGCCACTTTGAATCAGATCAGCAAAAACCAGAAAGCTTGCTGTATTGGCGTTTGACTAAACGTTAGAGGGCGAACGTCAGCGAATCCACGCGTATGCGTGCCTTGCGCGTTTGCGCATACTGGTCAAAAATGCTTATCCACGCGTACGCGTGGGTCACGTGTGCGCATGGATGCAAAATTTTCGTTTTATAGCTTCAGGGGAAGTTGGCCTCAGCGTTGGACTTCAAACGTTCCCTCCAACGTTGGCATTTTTACACGTACGCGTACTCCTGCTTACGCGTGCCTTGGCTTTTTTCTCTATCCACGCGTACGCGTCACTGACGCGTACGCGTCGATTCAAAAATTTTCAACTCCAATTTCTAAAATTTTTATCGTGGACATTGGCCTCATAGCGTTGGACTCAAACGCTACCTCCAATGTTTGCACATCCACACGTGCGCGTCACGTACGCGTGCACGTGGAAGCCAAATTTTCAAATTCCAAACATGAATGTTGCAAATCAAGCTTTGGGACGTCACTTTATCCTATTGTCAATGTTGCAAATTTCAAGCCCACTATTGACTATTATATATAGTTGAAAAGCTCTAAATGTCAGCTTTCTAACCCAACTAGAATCACTTCAATTGGACATCTACAACTCAAGTTATGCTCCTTTGAAGGGGATAGGGTCACTGGCATCGGAGTGCGATGTTGGAGGCAACGTTGGACCTCCAACGTTTGCGCAAAAGTTGAGAACATTACCAGATTCGGAAGCTCAAACGTGCTGTTCACCCCATACTATTATATATTATTGGAAAGCTCTGAATGTCTACTCCACAGCTCGAGTTATACTTCATCGAAGGTGCATAGGTCAACTGGCCTTACTATAGGTTGGTACCATGTTCATTTATGCACTTTTCGGGAAGTTTTCTTCCTCAATTTTAGTGTCCACCATGTAGTGCCATATATGCTTGGAAATATCTTGAATCTTACTTTCCAATGCTTTTGGAATGACCTCATTTGGAGCTCTGTAGCTCAAGTTATTCTTTTTGGAAGTATACCCCTTCAGGCTATAGGAGTGACGTTTCCAGCAATGTTGGAGCACCAACTTTGGCTCCAACGTTGCTTCCCTTTACCTCCTTTCATGGCTTTCTTGTTGCTTCTTTTCCTTCCCTTTTCCTAGCTTCCTTTCCACCTATCATCAACCAAACAAAATGCATGAAAGCTTTGCTAATCTCATAAGAAATTGCATCATTCATAATCAACAAGTAAACATAGCAAAATTCTTATGAAAATGCATCAGAATAACAATGTTTGATTAAATCAAGGCATGCATGAATTTCTCATCCAAATACTTACTTATTACCTAAGAAATGCATGAAACTACTCTAAAATAAACTAAAAATGGCTTGTGAAACTAGCAAGATGCCCTGGCATCACAACACCAAACTTAAATCTTGCTTGTCCTCAAGCAAGTGATAAAACATGAAAGTACAAGAGATACAAGTCCTTATTCAGGGAATTCAAATCCTTGGTTCATGGAGTTTCATGCATGGCAACTTAGGTTCATGTTCATGCTGGTTTCTAGGCTCTCATATGCTCTTGAACTCTCACTCTATTGCCTTTCTATGAGACTCTTATTCTTGATCCTTTACTTAGCTCTGTTTTTGTTTTCTTTTCTTCTTTAGAGCTTATTACTTTCTATAGCTAAGTGTTCTGTGTTGAGACAACTCTTTAGGATAGGCTTTCAACCAACACTCCCGAACCAGTTGGTTTAAGGTGCTAGGTGTTGAAACACCCCTATGGACTTAATCACCCAAGTCTCTCCTCAGCACATACACACCACAGGCACAGGGTTTGTTATTTTCATTCCTTAGACCTTGGTGTCCAGCACCTCTTTGGGTGGCTAAATGTTTTGTGACAAGGTTGCTCTTGATAGTGGACTTTCAGTTGATAATCCCATGTTAGTTAACCCAAGTTGTCAAGTGATGAAGCACTCCTAAGAACTTACTCATCCAAGCAGATCCTTGCACAAAAACACCACAGACACATGCCTCAAGATCCAAACTATTGGTGCCCAGCTTTAATTGTGCTCTTTTCTTTCTTTTTCATTCTCTTTTTCTCTTTTTAGGATCTTTATTAATTCATTTAAGTCTCATAGAATGCACTTCAAGCTCATAATTCAAGAGATATCTTAGCCCTGTACCTTATTGATGAACCAACTTAGCTAACAAATACCACCACAACACTAGGACTTAATTCTGCACATTGGATTTCACTCTTGTCTTTCATAGCAACTTCTCATAGTTTCTTTTATTAAGCTCAAGGACACAACATACAATTCAAGCGAGATGAAAATGAAGCAGGTATTTTGACTAGCAGCCTAAAATGACAATAAGCAAAGACAAACAAAATGTAAAGGTTCATGAAAACAGGATACAATCATACTTCCACTTTAAGCACTACAACTCAGAGACAGTTAAGTATAATACAACCTCTTGGTGTCTTCTTATTTCTTCCTTGTCATCATCATCCATAGTTTTTGCATCCTTCTTTGTCTCCTTGGATGTGGTATATGATCATTCCAAGAGATTGATTGAATTCCTGTAAAATGATTGGAAGTTGCTTGTTCCCCAAGTACTTGAAAAACAGTTAGCATGCATGTATGCTTGTGAGTTTCTGAACTTAATTTGGTGTGTGAACACCAAACTTAGTTCCTTGCCTAATGCAGCAGATTGAATACATGCAGAAACCTCATGTGCTTTTATTAAGAAAACAACTATGAACTAGAAGAACAAACTATGAATCTAGAAATTAAACTATTGTTAAGTAGTTTCCTTGATTGGTTGGAGCTAATGACTAGTCATTCTGAGGGTTACAATGTGTTTTTTTTAATGAAATCTTTAGTGAAACACCAAACTTATAATTACACATTAACCCTTGGATTGTTTTGGAGTGGAACACCAAACTTATCTCCTTGCAATACAGAGAATATACTTAACTCTTTTATTGAATTAACTAGGAAAAGAAAACTACCTTGGGTTGGGTTGCCTCCCAACAAGCGCTCTTTTAATGTCATTAGCTTGACATTTCGGTCATGAATTTCTTCCTCTTCTTCCAGTTTGTTGAGAGGAATGACCTCCAGTGGAAAAAGGATCCAGTTAATGCCCCCTTGCTTTGAGTGCCTCTTTCCAGCAAGCTTCCTTTTGTGATTGGTTTGGGTGAACTTGCTTGCTGGATCAGAGATTAGATTGCTTGTATGTACTGCCTTCACATCTTTGATCTCAAGACTTGGGTATGATTGTTGGAGCATCCTCTTCATCAAGAGCTTCTTGAATTGGTGGTTCAATGAACTCACCCTCTATGCAACTCTCTGTTTCATTGGAGTGTGAACTCCCTTGATTGACTTTCTCCCTTTCTTCTACATGATGTTGCATTGAGTCTTTTGGGAGTGAGTTTGCATGTTCCTTTGTCACCTCTAGTAGCCTCTGTGGGTATGGAGCCTTGGGCTTATATACTCTCACAACCCCCTCCTTCTTTATAGGAATCTCACTGGGTATGGGTGCCTCTTTTTCTTGTTCTTCTGATTTCTCCTCTGTAGCCTCCATTTGGTCCTTATCCTCCTTCATAAGCACCACTCCGGAATGTTTTGCTATATTGTTCAAATGTGCTTCGATGTTTCTGCAAGTGATGGCTTGTTCTCTTGTTGAAGCTCCGGACCATTGAATGAACTCCTCCTTTGCTATTTTCTCCTCTTTCGTCATCTTTGTCAATTTTTCAAGGAGAGGTTCTATCCTAGTAAGTTGCTCGTCTTCTCTCTTTCTTCTGAGTTCGTCAAGGATGAGTTATGCCTCAGCAAGTCTATCTACAGGGGATTGTGATGGTTGGTGATTGGCTTGTGAATGGAGTTGGTTATTTTGTGGTTGTGTATTCTGAAAGTGGTATGGCTCTTGTGGGTAATGGAATGAGTTTTATGGATTGTGAAATGAATTGTATGAATCTGGGAAGGAATTTTGTGTTCAGGCATACTCAAATGGTGAAGAATTTGGATATGTGAAACTAGGAGGTGAGGTTGGATAATTGAGAGGTGATGGCTCTTGACAGATAGGGTATACATAAGTGAGATCTCTTTGATTTTGATCTTCCCAGTCACAAGTTGAGTAGTGATCAATTTCACCAAAATATAGACCATTTTGTGGCTCTGGAAAGTACCTCATTTCAGCTTCTTGATGCTCCCACCCACCATGAGCATAATAACTTAAATCATTCTGTGGTGGTAGAAAGTTTCTCATGAAATTTGGTTGACCAAAACATGATGGATACTCCTTTTGTTCCTGCAAAAGACTCTGTTTCAAACAAATATCACCAAAAGACATTGGAATTTCCATAGTAAGGCAATATCACAAACAGCTAGTCGTTAGAGTGGTTAGTGTGCTGGAAAGTAGATGAACAAAGAAAAACAACTTAAAGTGAAGAAGTTAGCAGTAACAAACTGAAACAAAACTATTAACAAAAGAAAAGAAAAATTGCTCAATCTAGTTATCCTCCAATTTAATAATTGTCAATACAAATCCAATCCTCGACAACGGCGCCATAAACTTGATACACGGGAATTTGTCTCTCAATAAATTTCCCTCCAGCAAGTGCACCGGATTGTCGTCAAGTAAAAACTCACAAAAGAGTGAGGTCGAATCCCACAGGGATTGGTAGATCAAGCAATTATAATTGGAGAATTGTTCCAGTTGAGCGAAATCAGATTTCAATTGGAATTGCAGAAAGTAAAATTGGCGGGAAAGTTAAATTGCAAGAAATTAAATAGAAGAAATTAAATTGCATTAAACTAAATGATAGAATCTTAAATCGCTGGAAATTAAATGAGAATGGGGAATTAACATGAAATTAAAGATGCAGAAAGTAAATAGAATGGGTAGATCAAAGATGGGGATTCATTGGGTTTTGGGAGATATTGCATTCTCCGGATCAAATCATTTTCAACTCTTCCTCAATCAATGCATTCATTGATATTGCTTGGCAATCTTAGATGATTGGATCCCAATGTCTTGGCTCACCAATCTCTCTAAGCATGAACAATTGCCCAATGTCTTGATTTAATTGCTCATGGGAAGAGTTTAAGTTCGGTCACTGACTATACCACACAGATTCATAGATCAAAGTGTTGGTAGGATTACATGTCACGATATCCATCCAAACCCCAATCTAATCCACTGTGAGAAAGCAATTCTAGCATGAATTCTTCATTCCTTTCTCAAGGCTCCGAAGAATTCCAATTATGGATAGCTTCTCTCTCAAGACAACTATCCAATTGAATTAAGACCGAAAGCTTTCTAACAAAAATCAAGAGAAAAGAAGAGGAAGAAGATAAAAACTACTATTGATCCATTAAATTACAATAGAGCTCCCTAACCCAATGAAATTGGGTTAGTTGATCATAACTCAATTCAATTTACAGAAAAAGAAAAGTGCAGAAAGAAATAAAGAAACTACAAAAGAAAGAAAAAGAAAAGTGCAGAAAATGGAATCAGGACATTGAACTCCCAGAGCCCCCTCAGGGCCTCCCTAGAGCTCCCTCAATATTCAACAATTCTTCTATTTATAACCCTCTTCTCCTCTTTAATTGGATCAAGTATTTGGATGTGGGACTTGGCTAAAGCAGTTGAATGAAGACAGGCGCCAATTGTGCATTCTGGTCTTAAAGTTGGAGTCAACGTTTGAGGGACAACGTTGACTAAAACGCCACTTTGAATCAGATCAGCAAAAACCAGAAAGCTTGTTGTCATTGGCGTTTGACTCAACGTTGAAGGGCCAACGTCAGCGAACCCACACGTATGTGTGCCTTGCGCGTTCGCGCATACTGGTCAAAAATGCTTATCCACGCGTACGCGTGGGTCACGTGTGCACGTGGATGCAAAATTTTCGTTTTATAGCTTCAGGGGACGTTGGCCTTAGCGTTGGACCTCAAACATTCCCTCCAATGTTGGCGTTTTCACGCGTAAGCGTACTGCATGCTTACGCGTGCCTTGGCCTTTTTCTCTATCCACGCGTACGCGTGCTCCACGCTTACGCGTGCTTTGGCTTTTTTTCTATCCACGCGTACGCGTCACTGACGCGTACGCGTCGATTCAAAAATTTTCAACTCCAATTTCTGAAATTTTTATCGCGGACGTTGGCCTCATAGCGTTGGACTCAAACGCTACCTCCAACGTTGGCACATCCACGCGTGCGCGTCACGTACGCGTGCGCGTGGATGCCAAATTTTCAAATTACAAACATGAATATTGCAAATCAAGCTTTGGGACGTCACTTTTTCCTCTTGTCAATGTTGCAAATTTCATGCCCACTATTGACTATTATATAAGGTTATAAATCTCTGAATGCCAGCTTTCTAATCCAACTGGAATCACCTCAATTGGACATCTACAACTCAAGTTATGCTCCTTTGAATGGGACAGAGTCGCTGGCGTCGGAGTGCGATGTTGTAGGCAACGTTGGACCTCCAACGTTTGCGCAAATGTTGAGAACATTGCCAGATTCAGAAGCTCAAACGTGCTGTCCACCTCATACTATTATATATTGTTGGAAATCTCTGAATGTCTACTTTCCAACGCCATTGGAAGTGCATCATTAGGAGCTCCACAGCTCGAGTTATACTTCACCGAAGGTGCAGAGGTCAGCTGGCCTTACTACAGGTTGGTACCATGTTTGTTTATGCACTTTTCGGGCAGTTTTCTCCCTCAATTTTAGTGTCCACCATGTAGTGCCATATTTTCATGGAAAGCTCTTGATTCCTACTTTCCAATGCTTTTGGAATGACCTCATTTGGAGCTCTGTAGCTTAAGTTATTCTTGTTGGAAGTATATCCCTTTAGGCTGTGGGAGTGATGTTTCCAACAACGTTGGAGCACCAACTTTGGCTCCAACGTTGCTTCCCTTTGCCTCTTTTCATGGCTTTCTTGTTGCTTCTTTGCCTTCCCTTTTCCTAGCTTCCTTTCTACCTATCATCAACCAAACAAAATGCATGAAAGCTTTGCTAATTTCACAAGAAATTGCATCATTCATAATCAACAAGTAAACATAGCAAAATTCTTATGAAAATGCATCAGAATAACAATATTTGATTAAATTAAGGCATGCATGAATTTCTCATCCAAATACTTACTTATTACCTAAGAAATGCATGAAACTACTCTAAAATAAACTAAAAATGGCTTGTAAAACTAGCCAAGATGCCCTGGCATCACGTAAAGGTCATATAGTTAGTCAACTTCTATAACATTCTTAAACATCTCACATAAAATAAATTTACTTGGATATGTAATAGATTTTGTAACATTCATATAGACAAATTAGTATGTTCTGCTTTCTAAATGTGAAATAACATTCATAAAATGCATTTTGAATTGCATCGTTTAATGTAAACAATTACGCATATCCAAAATTTTTTGAAGTGTTCACATATCAAAATACCTTTTTCTTAACCATGACTTTTTTGCTAAAAACATTACGAGATTTATTCAGCACGTTGGAAGCCATTGCACTCCAAAATTCAGCCCTATCCAATATTCCACCATGTTAAAACTTTAAAAATAGGAAACAAAATGACGAGTTATTTTTTTGAATAATACCGAAAAATATATCAATTGAAAATGAAAATACAAAACTAGTCATATAGCCCCAATATTTTTTTGCTTTTATATGTTGAAAATAAGTTAACTGCCTTTTTTTATAAATTAAAAAAAAAATTGACAGAATACAATAGTAAGTGAACT
>NC_029785.2:50396120-50420644 GCF_000816755.2 Arachis ipaensis | reverse complement strand
ATAACCAATATACATTAGTAATTTAAGAACTAAGATAATTTATTATTGAATAACTTAGTAATTTAATAATGTCTTGATTTTGCATTCACCCTTGTTTGCATCAAAGGCACCCAAACTAGGTTCACTAATGTAGAGTTCAGCTAACCCAGAATGGCCAAACAACTAATATAGAGTTCAGCAACTCTAGCCACTTAATCTGTAAGCATGTTTAAGCCACTTACACACTTATCCTATTTTCAGGATAAATTATCTGTGGCTATTTTGATCTTCATTTTTAATATTTTACATATACATAATTTTTTGGTAAGATGATAATATATTAAACATCTAAAGGAACATTTTATTTTCCTAATCATTTGTCATCAAAAGAAAATCTTAAAATGAGGAATAGAAAAATACTGAAAAATTTTACAAAATTACTACATGATATGGTTATTTATTAGAGACAAAAAGTTATTACAAAATTTTCATTTATCAAAATTAGGTAGACAATAAAAGTAAACAATTTATTCAAGTTCGAAAAAAATCAAGAATAGATAACAAATACAACATAAATTGCATGTGATGAACTATACCTCCTTGAAGATACCATCATCAGTCTTATCCCAAGATAAGCGTCTATCACAAAGCAAAATATATGTAATCACACCAATACTTCATATGTAACACCCTACCACACAGAGCTTTACACCACCTAGGATGTAAAACAGAGGTGGCGAGATGCTACAACCTCTAAAATAAAATATATATAGTATAATAATTGAAAGGATTTGATATACGAGGAACCTTGATGAAAAGGTAAAGCAAAAATCGCAAAATATAAACCCGCAACATTCAGAAAACGTGGTTATTTGCGTACAAAGAAATCTAAAGTATACTAACATAATATACAAAAGATAAGAGTAGAAGATCAAAGGTACAAAATAACAAGCTCCTAACTCAACTTGCGAAGCTAAGGCTGGCTGGAGAATATTTACGTATATTTATACATAGCCCCAAGTCCCAAAATGCACATATATAAACCCTAGTTCTCCATAAAATCTCTTAGAGGTACATAAACAAAGAATTCTTATACACAAGAGGAGAAACTATAAATTTATACATAATAATGTCAAAATAACAAAAGGAAACCCCAAAGTAAACCACTTCGCCGCAGAAACTCCAGACGCATACCGAGGTGCCTCTCGACCTGCATCTGAAAAACGACAATACAGTATAGAATGAGAACCGGAAGTTCTCAGCATAGTAAAGGTGCCACGCACATAAGATATAAGATCCTGGAAATGCCAGATGCAATCCTAGAACACCGACATTCAGATTATAAAACTTAAATAACTAAAACAGAAACCATGAATCAGGGTGGTCCTTTAGGGATTTCTAAACTTAACCATTGCCTTAAATCTAACTAAAACCTAACTAGAACCTTAAATCTCTTCGTCTTTCCTCCATTTCTCTGTCTCTAATGAAGTTATATGAACAAACAAGCAAACAAAGGCAACCATAGGTAGAATACAAATAATACAAATAGCAAGTATAACAATTAGCATATTATAATCATTTAGGCTACCCCAATTAAGGTACAATCAAACCAAATCACACAAATGCATATGATGAATGTCTATTCTACTGGCCGTGAGCTCATGGGTTGGTTACTTTGCCAGAACCCGACATATATGGCAGCTAACCCGAATATCATCCTCTCGAAAACTGGTGGGCGGTACACCACCACGAACCTCACAAGATCTTCAATTGGAAAACAACACACACATGTGGGCGGTAAACCACCACGAACCCCATAAAGCATTCACTTTTAAAAATATGTGGGCGGTAAACCACCACGAACCCCACACAAGTCTCTTTTAAAAACATCTGGACGGTAAACCACTACGAACCCCACATACTTCTTAACACTGGCCAAGCGGTAAGCCACCACGAACCTTGCCAGGTCAAGCTCAAACACTTTCGATTTCAAAATCATTATACATTTTTCATCATTCTCAATTCATCAATAATACATCACCCCAAATTCTACACTTTTTCAACCCCAACTTATCCTTCCAAACCTTTCTTCTCTTCCATGTAACCTCTATTTCCTAACTACATCCTGTTACTAGGCTTACTAATAAGATCTAGGGTTAACAGAATAAAAATAGAGGTTTGTAGGATCAAAATTGGGTTTAAAACATAAAATATACATTTGCTGAAAAATAGGGGTATGCGTACGCATGGGCCATGCGTACGCGTGGGAGGACATTTTGTCCCATTTCGCATACGCATAGCCTTGTCCGAATACGCACGTGCTCAAATAAATATATATACACCTAATTTCACATTACCACACATATACATATCCAAATTTAATACCCAGCACACAAAATTAGAGAATTAACTAGAGTTCTAGAATTTTCACCTTACCAATGGAAAATTGGGACAAGACTCAGCAAGTCCACCAAGGCAATTTGATCCTAAACACCGAAATTACACAAAATCTGAATACCTCAAAACCTCAACATTTTCGAACTGAAGAAGAGAGAATAGGAGCTGGGAGTGTGATTTTCTCACCTTGAAGGGTACTGGGCTTTATAGAGCTCGTCACTGCGGATGCGTGGTCGTAAATGGTGCGACGATCGGAGCTCCGAATCAAAAGTTACGTGGGTTTGAATCTATGCCAAGGGTTTGGAAACTTTTCCCCCTTTCCTTGTATGCTCCACGGGTTCTTCATTGAAGAAGAAGAAGAATGAGCTGATGCTCATTAACTTAAAGGAGTTGGTTGGGCCCACGGGCCCGGTTTGGATCCAGTTCGACCGGTTCGACCCGTTGGACCCAATCTGAGACAAATTCTTTAAAATTAGTGTCATAATTCTTATTTTAATTTGCTCTACCTTATTAAACTATAAAATTTCACTTTCTAATTTTTTTGATTAATAATAAATTTATTAGCTAATTATTTACTAATTTTGCGAGTTTTACATCCTACCCACCTAATTTAGAATTTTGTCCCCAAAATTCAACTACTTACGACTAAGCGCAGTTAGTCCTCTCTCATCCTAGTTTAAATCCTCCGGTATGTTTCTCCTCTCCGACTTGATTCTCATGTCGCCTTCCCTGATGAGACCTCTTATCTTCTGAGTTTCTTAATGTTGACATCATCAATCCTAATTGGAGTCACTCGAAATTCTAGATCTTCTTGAATTGAACTGGTTAAGATTCTCGGACATAAGTTGCATGGAGAAATATATTTCCCGAGCTGCGAGGTAAGGAATGCGTTGCGCAGGTTCAAAAGTACGGTAATAAAAACACTTGAGATACTACTAGTTCAGTTTGTTCTAATACATCAAATGGCCCAACATACTTCGGGTTAAACTTCTTTATGTTGATTGCTCATCTGTTATCAGTTGTTGAAGTAGTTTTCAAGAATACACAGCTTCTCCTTTTTTTTACTCTCTAGGTTTCCTCTCTGGTCGGCGGAATTTCTCTGACGGCTTTGCACAATTAAAACTCTTAACTCAAATTTCATTTAGTCCCTCTTTGTTGTTTCGGCTATTAGTCCAATATCTAAAACACTTAATTTCTCCGGATCCACATTAATGCAGAAGCAATTAGCACCCTGCCTCAAACTCCTGATATTTGGTATATAAGTCCTCTCTTTAACCCTCTACACTTTTCCCCTATCATTCTTGCTTTTTTCTTGACTCTCTTGGTCAACGGACTTTAACATTCTTGATAGTTTTTTATCCTCTTACTGTGCTTCCGAAACTCTATCTGCCTTACAATTTCTTGAAACTCGTAATCAATCCAATCTAATGCCTCCAACTATTACCTCAACACTCCACTTTTGAATACCACTTACTTAACATTTACTTCTCCTTATTCGTCCTTCATACAGCACTTGGAGACTTTCTGCTAAGAGTGTCCGTCACCACACAATGACGTTTCCTCCACGTTCCCCCAGAGTCCTTCGACAATACTTCGCAGTGTTTTCGAGTGATTTGCTAAGTTCAAGTATCATGAATGCTAGCTTTAAGGTTGATCTTCTTATTGAGGTTTGAAGGCTATCTTTCGCATTTAGGTGTCTATATACACGGTATATCCTAGCGTGTCGACTTAATCCCAAGCAATGCAGTCGGTAAGAACTAAGGCTCCAAACTCCACTTGATGTCGCATGCTTATACTCCTCATCTCTCGCGTCTCGAATTCTTGCTTTAAGGAGCTAGCGTAATGATTATTATATCAAGGAATTGTACAAGGTATTAACTAAGTTTGAGTTGATTTCGAAAAGGATTTCAAGCTTAAAAGTGTTCAAACAACACGAGGGTATTTACTAAAAAAAACAGACGGGTGTATTGCAGGGTGATTAAACATAGTAATGTTATGAAGGAGAGTACTACACTTTCAAAATTCATGGATAATTTGTTTATATCGTAATAAGGTCAAGCTCACTACTGAAAGGACAGATTAATGTGCGTTAGGAGTAGAGTTCAGAGAATGATCAGACTATCGTTTAGGAATAAATCTGAGATAGCACCTTGGTATAACTTCTAAAAGAAGGAATGAGTTGAGTCACTAAGATTTATTGACATAAAGCCTGGCACCTTTAACTCAAAGTCCTTATCTCCGTCATAAACTAAAACTAATTGCGGCATCCGAAGATCATAATCAGCAGTTAAATTTAGATTAGCATTTTTGTGATTACTTCCGCCTGATGACTACACCCGATCAGCGTCCTAAGTTCTCCGGTGGGGACAGTCCCTGGAGATATGACCTGGCATCCCACACTTATAACGTAGTCCTAAACCCTTTCGGCATGGCCCATTCAGGTGGAAGCTTATGCACCTTAGGCACCTCATATTCTCTGAGTAATTAGTTACTTGCTTCCCTCTATCACTTCCCCAGTGGTTACCACTCTTCTTAAACTCTTGGCCCCTCGATGCAAAGTTTCTGTCCTGATCTCTCCTAACAAATGTTTGATGATCATCCTTATCCAAAGCGGCTTTTCTCACACAATCCTCTGCAACACGGCTCTTGTTTACCGATTCAGAGAATCTTTGAATCTCCATAGGCCCAACTGAGCTTAGAATATCACTCCGGAGTCCTCCTTCATATTTGATACATTTCCACTCCTCAAAGTCTCCCAGACCACCCTAACAGATTCGAGAAAATTGGCACAGTTCCTCAAATTTATTTGTGTACTCCGTAACAGATATTTGACCCTATTTTAACTACAGCAGCTCAAGCTCCTTAGCATTTTTCATTGAATTAGGAAAGTATTTTCTGTAGAACTCAGTCTGAAATATACCCCAAGATATCACAGCACCGTCTGGTTGTAGAATATGTCGTGTTTCCTGCCACCAGTATTGGGCTTCATCCTGCAATTGGTAGGTCGCAAACTCCACCCATTGTTCCTTGGGAAACTGCAGAGCTTGTAAGGCCCGCTCTATTGGTCGGAGCCAGTTATCAGCTTCAGTAGGGTTTGTGGTCCCTCTGAAGGACGGGGGATGTACCTTCAGAAAAGTGGCTAAGGTCATTATCCCATCGTTCTCGGTTCCGCCATTTCCATTATTAGCTTGATTTCCTAAAGCAGCAGTTGTGGCCTGCATAGCCGCAGCCATGTTCTCCAGGGAAGCCATGAAGTTTGCAAGGTTATTCGTATTCGTCTTGTGTTCCTCACTTTGATTTCTACTTCCCCCTTGCCCGCGACCGCATCCACGAGTCGCCACCTGGTCCTGTTCACACCAAACAAGTGATATCAAGGTGATCAGTCTCAATATCGCAAGTCTAGCACTTCAAAGTTCCAAATGCGAACTCATGAACCTTATGCTACATTTATCAATCAGATATCCTAAATAGGACGTAAACATAACTCAGCGTATGCTTAGAAGCATAGTCAGTCCGTCCCTCAGGCTCTGCAGGAACGAACTGCACTGATACCATAATGTAACACCCTACCACACAGATGTTTACACCTAGGATGTAAAACAGAGGTGGAGAGGTGCTACGACCTCTAAAATAAAATATATATAGTATAATAATTGAAAGGATTTAATATACGAGGAGCCTTGATGAAAAGGTAAAGCAAAAATCGCAAAATATAAACGCGCAACGTTCAGAAAATGTGGTTATTTGCGTACGAAGAAATCTAAAGTCCACTAACATAATATACAAAAGATAAGAGTAGAAGATCAAGGGTACAAATAACAAGCTCCTAACTCAACCTGCGAAGCTAAGGCTGGCCGGAGAATATTTACGTGTATATATACATAGCTGCAAGTCCCAAAATTCACATACATAAACCCTAGTTCTCCATAAAACTGCTAAGAGGTACATAAACAAAGCATTCTTATACACAAGAGTAGAAACTATAAACTTATACATAATAATATCAAAATAACAAAAGGAAACCCTAAAGTAAACCACTTCGCCGCAGAAACTCCAGACGCATACCAAGGTGCCTCTCGACCTGCATCTGAAAAACGACAACACAGTATGGAATGAGAACCGAAGGTTCTCAACATCATAAAGGTGCCACGCATATAAGATATAAGTTCCTGGGAATGCCAGAGGCAATCCTAGAATGGCAACTTTCAGATTATAAAACTTAAATAACTAAAACAGAAACCATGAATCAGGGTGGTCCTTTAGGGCTTCTAAACTTAACCATTCCCTTAAAACTAACTAAAACCTAACTAGAACCCTAAATCTCTTCATCTTTCCTCCGTTTGTCTGTCTCCAATGAAGTTACAAGAACAAACAAGCAAACAAAGGCAACCACAGGTAGAAAACAAATAATACAAATAGCAAGTTTAATAATTAGCATATTATAATCATTTAGGCAATCCCAATTAAGGCACAATCAAACCAAATAACACAAATGCATATGATGAATGTCTATCCTACTGGTCGTGAGCTCATAGATTGGTTACTTTGCCAAAACCCGAAACATCCGGCAGCTAACCCGGATATCGTTCTCTCGAAAACCGGTGGGTGGTACACCACCACGAACCCCACCTGGCGGGCGGTACACCAGCACGAACCTCGCAAGATCTTCAATTGGAAAATGACACACACATGTGGGCGGTAGACCACCATGAACGCCACAAAGCATTCACTTTTAAAAATATGTGGGCGGTAAACCACCACGAACCCTACACCAGTCTCTTTTAAAAACATGTGGACGGTAAACCACCACGAACCCCATATACTTCTCGACATTGGGCAAGCGGTAAACCACCACGAACCTTGCCAGGTCAAGCTCAAACACTTTAAATTTCAAAATCATTATACATTATTCATCATTCTCAATTCATTAATCATACATCATCACAAATTCTACACTTTTCCAACCCCAACTTATCCTTCTAAACCTTTCTTCTCTTCCAAGTATCCTCTATTTCCTAACTCCATCTTGTTACTAGGCTTACTAATAAGATCTAGGGTTAACAGAATAAAAATAGTGGTTTGGAGGTTCAAAATTGTGTTTAAAACACAAAATATGCATTTGCTGAAAAACAGGGGTATGCGTACGTATGTCATATGTATGCGTACGAATACGTGTAATTTTTCCCAGGTCATGCATATGCATGGGCCACGCGTATGCGTGAGAGGACATTTTGCCCCATTTTGCATACGCATAGCCTTGTCCGTGTACACATGTGCTCGACGCAGAAACGACCCTTTGCGAAAGAAGGGTATGCGTCTGCATACAATGCAGTTTGGCCAGAAATGGCTAAGTCTGCAGAATTTCAACTTCGCCCTTCAAACTTTTGATGCACATAACTTTTTTGTTTTAAAATATTTTTCATCTATTCTTTGAACGGTGTAAACTTCACAGACCCAATTTTCATTTGAAATAAGTTTGAAATAATTTGGAGGTCCAAAAACCAAGTTATGGCTCGCCAAAGTTCGACCAAAAATCAATGTTTCACAAGACCTCAAACCTCAATTTTCACAAAAACTAAACTCAATCCCATTTCCTTTACTCATATTCAACACAACCATACACCATTTAAAAATGCGAAAACCTCCACAACTTACCTCACAAAAATATACCTCAATATATACATGATCTCATACCAAACGTTCATTACCTAATCAACAAGATTCATCAACAAACCACCACAACCTCACATTCATTTTCATACATTAGTAAACTTCATTGATTCATCATTTAGGATTCTGACACCAATATCAACAACAAACCACAACCCAACCCTGTTCAAGATACATCATCAAAGCACTACACAATTTACATACTCAAGCATTCATTCCAATCCTACGATTATCTAGCCTAAGTTTTTCACAGAATATTATATATTAAATACGAGAAACCTAAACTATACCTTGGCCAATTTTCAACTATTTTTCGAGACTCCACCAAAGGCACCAAACACAGCCCCAAAGTTTCAAGATCTTCAAGACAATGATACCTGTTCCGAGGGTTACCTGAAACAAGGGGGGTCGATCTCGGACGAGATCTTCTAATCTGGCTGAGGCCGCCGTGTCTGACTTGTTGGAGGAGGAGGTGTTGCTGATCCTCTTTCACCGGAGTGGGGTGGTACCTGCAAGAGACTCCGATGCTTAAGTCAGTACGGGCTTTAGGTAGGTTTTTTGTAGAATTGGAATGTGTGCTATATCTGGGTGCTCCAGTGTATTTATAGTAGTATTTGACGACCTTCCTTTGAGATAAGTTTGTTATATTATCTTATCTTTTGTGAGTGAGATCATAGCTTTGGCCAACCGCTTTTCTAGTAGTCGGTGGTCTTTTCATTCTGGGCCTTCTTGGGCCCCTGCAGTATTTACCCGAGCTCTTTATGAAGAGGTCGGTGGTGAGCCAACCTCTAAAGAAGTCGGTTGATTTGTTTTAGTCTGACTCAGACCTTCTAGTTCGGTCCAGGGTATGAACAGTGCCCCTGCTTTGAGCTTCGACCTTTCCATGAGATCGTGCTTTGTGGGCCTTGACCTCTTTGGGGAAGTGGTGCTCAAGCATCTTTCTTTGGTTGTTCTTGGCTAGCTCTTTCTCGCGCGAGTCTTGCGTTCTTTTAGTAATGCGAAGCGTTTTTCCCTTCGCTCCTTAATTGCGGCATTACTTTCGAGGGCGTTAATTCCTTGGGAGTGTGCGAACGTCTTTAAGGCGTTATTGATTGGGCTTTTATTTGTTTTTGCCGTTTCTTTTTCCCTCTTTAAACTTTGTTTGAAATCAAAGAAGGGGTTTTTGCTTTTTTAGTTTCCTTTGTTCCCTATTGCTTCATTTTGCTTCTCGCTTCTCTATGAAAAAGGTATTTTCCTCTGGTTCCTTCGACTTTGCCCCAGGCTTTCTTCTACTTTGAAGATTTTTGGTGTGCATTGCTCGCGTCTCGCTTTGTCTATTGCTGTCGCTTTTTCTTCATCACAAGTTGGTGTTTGTTTCATGCTTTTCGTACTTTTGTATTTGTTGATAGCTTCGATCCTGCCTTGCATTGGCTCCTGGTGATGTTGCATGTTTATTTTCTGAAAAGTTTTGATTTTTTGTTTTGTTGTACCTTTGAAGAAGTGTTGTCACCTGGGCTTCCGATTTTTTCTTTGAGTTTCTTTGTTGAGAGAGTTAGGGTTTTAACTCGCAACATTTCTTCCTTCCTGTATTCTGCATTGTTGCCTCCAAAGAGTGCCCCTGGGTTTTGATTACTTTCTTATGAACCTTGTTTGGCGTTTACTTTTTTGCTTTTGCTCGAGTTACTTTGGTGGTGATGCTTCTTTCGTTTTCTTGCTGTAGGTGTAGTTTCTTATGTCTTCTCGTAAGAATATTGTTGAGATGTCTACAAAGGTTTCTCCTGGTATGGCTGACTGGTTAGATTCTATAGTGTTAATGTGTGTTACTGCGAAGTTAGTGTCACCCGACCCGGAGTATTGTGAGAAGATTAGGAGGTTTCATAGGATTTGTGGGACTAGGGAGGATGAAAAGAGCTATGAGTTGGTGTCGCCTGACCCCGAGGAGAGGGCTAGTTTCTCTCCCTTAAGTCGGACAGAGCATCCCTTCTTTTATACTTATGACTATTTCTTTACCAGTTAGGTATTACCTTTCCTTTTACCGCGTTTGAGACCGACATTCAGTGGAACTGTAACGTAGCCCCTACTCAGATTCACCCAAACTCTTGGGCTTTTATGAAGATTTTTCAGTTGTTATGTCCGGAGCTAGGTGTCCGACCTACCTGTTCATACATCGGTCCGAGCTATAGGGCCGAGTTGGATGAAGACTAAGGGACCAACCTCATGAAAGGTTGGCCCATCACCGACCTCTTCGCAAAGAGCTCGGACAAACGCCTAAGAAGGCCCAAAGGATCACCGCTCACCAGAAGGCCGTTGACTAAAGGATAAAGATCTCCTCCACAAAAAGATAAGATATGATAACTAACTTATCTTAAACGAAGATCATCAAGCATTACTATAAATACACTGGAGCACCCAGGTATATTCAGATTCCAATTCTACTAAAAACCTGCCTAAAGCCCATGCTAACTTAAGCATCGGAGTCTCTTGCAGGTACCACCCCCCTGCGGTGAACAAGGACTCGCAGCATCTCCTGCGTCAACAAGTCGGACACGGCAGCCCAGTCCAAATATGAAGATCTCATCTGAGATCGACCTCCTTGTTTCAGGTAACCCTCAGAACATTGGCGCCGTTGCCAGGGAGCCTGGAAGTCATCCCATCACCATGGCAAGCAACCCTGCCAACGACCTCAACTCGGGATTAGAAGAAGGAACGACACTTAAGAACACGAATGCTACACCGAACTCCCCAAAGGATACACACCAATCCAAGGGAGGCAAGCAGACTCAGAACACAGAAATTTTAGATGCCATTTGTGAACAGCAGGATCGCCTCAAACAGCTCGAACAAGAAGCCTAGCGTCAGCGCAAAGCCGAGCGAGATCTCCAGGGAGAAACAAGACGGCGTCAAGAGCTGAAAGACAAACTCTTGAAGCTTGAAGCCGACCTCAAAACTAAAGCAGCTCGATCCAACCGCGAAGACAGCTCCCACAAAGATCAAGACTCGTTCACAAAAGAAATCATGAAGGCTAAAGTCCCAAAGGACTTCAAAGCCCCTGAGATGACTCTATACAATGGTACGTCCGACCCAAGTTATCACCTCAGCAACTTCAGGAGCCGGATGTACCTCACGGATGCCTCAGATGCAACTCGTTGCAAAGCCTTCCCGACCACCCTGACCAAGATGGCAATAAAGTGGTTCGAAAGCTTGCCACCAAGGTCGATCACAAGCTTCGATGACCTCGCCAAGAAGTTCTTGGCCAGGTTCTCCATCCAGAAAGACAAAACCAAGCACGCTCCAAGCCTACTAGGGGTTAAACAAGGAGATCAGAAAAGCATCTGCAGTTATATGGAGAGGTTCAATAAAGCGTGTGTTGACATACAGAATCTCCCTACAGAAGAAGCAATTATGGAACTCATCAACGGATTACAGGAAGGACTCTTTAGTCATTCCATATCCAAGAGACACCCCACATCCCTGAATAAGGTACAAGAACGGGCAAAAAAGTACATCAATATGGAGGAAAACTCCCAATTAGGAGAAGCCTTAAAAACTATACAATCCTACCCACCTCGAGATAAGGACAAAGAGTCCAGGAAAAAAGAAGACCAACCTACTGAGAAACCCGGGAAGTAACACAACTACACCCCTCTCCAGGTGTCCCTCGTAGATGTTTACCGAGAGATATGCAACACTGAGAAGATCCCACCTCCTCGCCTGATTAAACACAAGAGAGGAGGAAGTTAGACAGAATATTACGAATACCACCAAATCTATGGGCATTTTACTAACGAGTGCTACGACCTGAAGAATGTCATAGAAAAATTGGCGCGAAAAGGGAGACTAGATCGGTTCTTAGCCAATAGAGCGGACGAACCAAAAAAGAGAAGAAGGGATGAAGAGGGTGAATGAGCTGAATGTCCCCCTCACACTCCCAAGAGACAAATTCACATGATAAATGGAGGGTTCGTAGGAGGGGGGATCTCTAAGTCATCCCGCAAAAGACACCTTAAAGAGGTATACCATGTCGGAGGAGGGGACAGGTCGGTTGACCTCCCCACTATTACCTTCACTCAAGAAGACGCCACAGGCATCATCCCAAGACATGATAACCCCGTGGTCGTTACCATCATACTCGCCAACGCCGATCTCCACTGAACACTGGTAGACCAGGAAAGCTCTACGGATATCCTGTTCAAATCCGCCTTCGACAAGCTCGGCCTACAAGAAAAAGAGCTCAGAGCATATCCTAATAGCCTATTCAGGCTCGGAGACACACCAATCCAGCCACTTGGGTACATTCCATCGATAAACCCCAATTTTGTGGTTTATATTGTATAGAATTTGGGGGTTTTGTCAATATTTTTTACACTTATTCACAAGAATTGCATGGTTTTGTGTTCTCTTCCTAATATTGGTTCATGATGGAAAACACGCTTCTTTTGCATTAAAATTGTTATAATTTGATCCTCTTTTATTACCATTTGATGCCATGATGATTTTGTTGAGTGATTTCAGAATTTATAGGGCAAGGATGGCCTAGAAGAGAGAAAGAAAGCATGCACAAGAGGAAGGAACATGAAGATTTGGATTTTGGGAATTTCAGCATGGGTACACATGTGCACCTCGCGCGCACGCGTGGATGTGGACAGCTGGAAGCGGCGCGCAAAGATCGACGCATCCGTGCAGATTAGGGAAATCCACACCGACGCGCACGCGTACATGGCGCACACGCGTGGATCACAAAAGCAATCGGCGCGCACGCACGCGTGGCGCGTACGCGCGACAAGCTGCACGTGACCTCATTAAAGGAAATCGTGCCTAGCGATTTCTGAGGCTCAAGAGGCCCAAATTCAAGCTGGTTCTGCATGGAAAAGACCCAAGGATGCAAGGGGAAAGGGAGGGGGGATCATTCATTTTACACTTAGACACAATTTTTAGCTAGTTTTTGGTTCTTGTTATTCTATAGAGAGAAACCCTTGTTCTTCTCTAGATCTAGCTTTAATTTGATCTTCCCTTGTTGAATTCTGAATTGGATCTTATTAATTACTAGTTTTTATTGTTTAATTTGAATTCCTTAGCATAATTTTGTTTAGATCTTGTGTTAGTTTTATGTTTTCTTATCAATTATCATTTTATACCCATATCATTAATCTTGTGAATCTTGGATTGCTAATGTTATATTGATGATTTTCATGATTAATTGTGTTGTTTGAGTGATTGTATGTTGATAATTGTTAGTAGGTACTTGAAAGAACGAATGATTGACGGTTTAGAATTCAGAATAAATTCCCGTTGCAAGTATAGTTTCTAAACCAAGAAATCATCCTTTCTTACAAACGTTTTGGTTGTCACAAGTAACAAACCCAATAAAATTTATAAATCGAAGTATTCAAACCTCGGGTCGTCTTCTCAAGAAATTGCAGGGAGGTGTTCTTATTATTAGTTATGGAAAACAGTGTTTTTGGGTTTTGAAAAGTTTGAACAAGGAAAATAAATTACAGGAATTAATAAATTAATATCTAATAAAACTCTTGGCAAGGTATGAAAATTCGGAAGTCCTATCCTAGTTATCCTTATGAGAATTGAGTTTAATCCCACTTAGTTAACCTTTACGAAAGCAAGGGAAAGTCAAGTGGACTAATTAGTTAGATCCTCAAGTCCTAGCCAACTCCTAAGGAAAGACTAGAGTTAGTGGAATTCAATTCAATTAGCAAAAATAACAACTAACAATCACGATAAGTATGATAACTCAAGAGCCGCCAGTTAATCAATTAAAGCCAAGAATATAAAAAGCTAAATAAGAATCATAAATCTGAAATACCTCAATTTATATCAAATAAAGAAAATCCTAACATGAATGGTTCATAAGCCAATTTGGCAACATAAGTAATTAAATAAAAGCATTAAAGTATCTGAAAGTAAAAGAGAAATATAAAGTAAAAGGAATATTGAACCTGAGAGGAAGTTGAAATAATAAGAAATCCTAATTCTTTTAAGAGGAATCCTAATCCTAAATCCTAAGAGAGAGGAGAGAACCTCTCTCTTTAAAAACTACATCTAAACTATGAAAAGTGAATAATCGGAAGGCCTCCTCATGAATGAATGGATTCCCCCACTGTATAGCCTCTAATATGTGTTTTTTGGGTCGCAAACTGGGTCGAAAATAGCCCATAAATCGCTCGAGAAGAAATCTGCCACGCTGATTTTCGTCACTGCGATACGTCCGCGTGGAGCACGCGTTTGCGTCACTTAGCCTCAAGGCAACTATGGCATATTATATATCAAATTGAAGCCCCGAACGTTAGCTTTCCAACGCAACTAGAACCGCGTCGTTTGGACCTCTGTAGCTCAAGTTATGACTGTTTTAGTGCGAAGAGGTCAGGCTGGACAGCTTTGCAGTTCCTTCAACTTCTTGTATTCCTTCCACTTTTGCATGCTTCCTTTCCATCCTCCAAGCCATTCCTGCCCTGTAATCTCTGAAAATACTTAACACACATATCAAGGCATCAAATGGTAATAGGAGAGGATTAATAATTAGCAATTTAAAGGCCAAAGAAACATGTTTTCAATCATAGCACAAAATCAAGAAGGAAATTGTAAAACCAATAAGTAAACTTGAAGAAGATAGCTCATGAAAGCAGGGAACATAGAATTAAGCACTGAACCCTTACGTAGTGTATATCACTCTAACTCGCAAGTGTCTAGGGTCAATCACTCTACTCTTCCCTAGTCATGCTTTCTCAACCTTGTTCTTCATCTAACCAATCAATAAATATTTAGTATACCAATGCAAATATCATGAGGTCTTTTCAGGGTTGTAATGGGGCTGAGATAAAGGTTATATATATATATATATATAAGGCTAAGTGAGCTAACAAAGTGAATCCTTGATTAGTCTAAGATCTCACCTAACATATACATACTTTATATAATTTAAAATGCTTTACCTAGCTACCCAAATTTTTTCCACTTTTGTATTATATGCTCATGTATGAAACTTATTTTTGAATTTTGTCCCATGTACATTGATTCTTTTTATTTTGCATTTGGGGTAATATTATCTTTCTTTTTTTTTTTGAAAATATAAAAGCAAAAATAACATATCAATGCACATGGATTTTTAATTTTTTCTGTTTTACATGAGTAGGCACCCAAATTCTCAATATTTTATCAAAGTAAGAACATAACACATTCCCTTTTTTTTGTATCCCCTTATTTAATTACTTAATATTTTTTTTCAATGCACATGGTAATTTAATTATTTTGATTTCACATGAGCATGCTTCCCAAAATTTCAAATAACTTATTCAATTTAATTCCCCTTTTTTTTTCTATCATCCCATGTTCCTATAAAATTCCCCATACTTAAATTATACACAATATCTATCTTAAGCTAACCAAGGATTCAACTTGGGGTTTTTATTTTGTTTTTCTGCTTAAGGCTAGTAATGTGGTTATGGAATAGAGGGGGTTAAAAAGCTCAAAGTGGCTAACAAGAGTGACATAAAAGGGTAGGCTTATTTGGGATAAGTGAGTGAAAACAAGTAATGGCCTCAATCATATGCAAGCATGTAAATACACTAAATAATGGACATATAGAGTGGAACAAAGTAAAGATTGCAATTATAGAGAAGAAACACACAAGAATAAAAAATATTTATGGTTAAATAATGTAACCATGTAAATAAGCTTAAAATCTCACAGGTTGTGTGTCTTTTGGCTCAAAAATCATGTTCCAAATACAACTTCCAAACAAGTTTAACACAATTTTTTTTTAATTTAAATTAGTGAAATACTATAAAAATTTCTTGAAAAAGAAAATATTACTTCAACTAAGTAGTAACTAAATGCATAAAATCAAACAAATATGCAATCCCAACAATGAACAAACAAAGAAAATAGAGTATTGGTGTTGGAAAGAAGGTAACTAACCCCTGGAAGTCGGTATCGACCTCCCCACACTTAAAGATTGCACCGTCCTCGGTGCATGCTAAGATGTGCAAGTGGATGGGGGTTTTGGTTCCTCAGCTGGGGCTCTTTTTGTTCCTTTCCTTGCTGGTGGTTTGGGAGTAGCTTTCTCTTTACCCTTCTTGGTGGCCATCCTGAAAAGGGAAAAAGAAAGTAACTTTTAAAGCTAAGGGTTAGAGCAAGGAAGAGAGCGGAAAAGGTGGTAATAAATGCACAATAAAGAAGAATGACGTTAACACATGGTCATGACTACATGTGAAAAGTTCATCAATGGAAATATAGCAAGTGCATGTAATGACAATTAAATGCAAGATGTTTATTGGCATGCTGGCAAAGGCATGAGTAGCATAGATCAAGCATTCAATGTCCAAGTTAGATTACCAAGTCTTTCAAACTAACAACATGTTTGTAATAACAATTATATTTAAGTAATAAAATATAAAAAGGGTTTTGTGAAAAGCAAGCATTTAGAGTAGTAGATAGAAAGAAATCGAAAAATAGTGCACAATGCCATACGGGTTTTTTCACAAACACATAGCAAGCATGATAAATAAGCTATTGAAAGTATTAAATTGAACATGCAAGCAACCCTTTAAAAAGTAATATATAATTGTCAAACAATTCCTTTAATAATCAACAAGCAAAATATAGAAAATAATGACCCAAATAAATTTCTAACGCCAATGAAAATAATGCAATGAATGAAAGTATGCAAAAAAATTAGATGAAATAGAATGGAAGTGAAGAGGGATGAGAAGTTAAAGAGATGAAGAAGAAGAAAGTAAGAAAAGGAAGAAGAAATTAGGATTAGAAAAGAAAAGATAAGATAATTGGCGCTGATCTTGATAAGTTGTGTGGCGCAGGCGACGCAGACGTGTGGGTCACGCGATCGCGTGGCCTGATTTGTGCGATTGGCGCGAGTGCAGCCTCGCGTTCGCGCAACTCTCTGTTTCAAACTCATTTTGCCAAAAATCTGGGTGACGCGGTCGCGTGGTTGACGCGATCGCGTGAATGGCCATTTTTGAAAAACGATGCGGATGCGTGGGGCACGCGTTCGCGTGGTAGGGCTTGTGCTTCTAGCATGGTTCCAGCCCCATTCCAGCCCAACTTTCTGCCTTACACCCTTTTACGTCGATTTCATAGGGCCACGCGTTCGCGTGGGTGACGCGGACGCGTCAGCAAAGCGGTCACGTGGATCAATTTGTGCCAAAGGCACGCCTCCAGCCACGCTCTCGCGTGACTCTCTATTCACTTTTCTTTTCTTCCTAATGCACTTGTGACGTGGACGCGTCAGCGACGTTTACGCGTCGCGTGCATTTTTTTTATTTTTTTATTTTTTTTATTTTTTTTAAATGCAGAATGCAGTATGCAAATGTTATGAATAATTTCAGGTTCAATAAAATAAAATAAAATTAAAAAACAAACAAAACTAAATAAAATTATAGTTGAAAAAGGAACGATCATACCATGGTGGGTTGTCTCCCACCTAGCACTTTTAGTTAAAGTCCTTAAGTTGGACATTTGGTGAGATCCTTGTTATGGTGGCTGATAAACCCATATTTTATGATATATTTTGTGCTCAAATTGAGTGATTTATTCAATCCTTCACCCACTTATTCAAATTAATTGCATGGTTTTACTTTCCCTTCCTTATTATGTGATGTATGTGAAAAACATGTTTCCTATGTTTTAAAAGTAATTATTTTAATTTTCTTTTATTACCATTCGATGCCGTGATTCGTGTGTTGAGTAATTTCAGATCTTCTAAGGCAGGAATGACTTAAAGGATGGAAAGGAAACATACAAAATTGGAAGGAAAGCATAAAACGGAGTTTTTGAAGAAACTGGCAACGACGCGATCGCATGGACGACGCAGCCACACGCCAGCGCGAATTAACAGCGACGCGACCGCGTGATTGACGCGGACGCATGAATGACGCGACCGCGTGACAAGAAAAACTCCAATTGACGCGACCGCGTGACCCACGTGGCCGCGTGACAGAGGCCACGCACCAGAAATTACAGAAAACGCTCCCAGCGATTTCTGAAGCCCTTTTTGGCCCAATTCCAAGTCCAGAAGGCACAGATCAGAGGTTACGAAGTGGGGGAATGCTTCCATTCAGAGGAGAGTCTCCAATTAGTTACTTTTCATGATTTAGATTTAGTTTTGAGTGAGGTTCTCTCCTCTCTCTTTAGGATTAGGATTTAGATTTAGGATTTTATTCGCTTTCAGGATTATCTTTTTATCAGGTTCAACATTCCTTTTTATTTATCTTTTCAATTTAATTTATAAATTCTTCTATGTTACAGATTACTCTTTTGAATTAATGTTAATTGAGGTATTTCGGTTTATTATTGCTCTCCTTTATTTATATTACTGTTGCTTCCAATCTGAAGACATTTTTATTCCGGTAGATTTACTTTTTCCCTTTTTGGTCTTGGTTAAGAAATCAGTAACTCAGGAGTAATCAAACTCAAACATGATTGATAATTGTTATCTTTGCTAATTGAATTGAACTTCAACAATCCCAATCTTTCCTTAGGGATTAACTAGGATTTGAGGATCTAACTAATTAGTCACTTGACTTTTCTTTACTTTAAGTAAAGACTAATTGAGTGGAATTAAGATTCAATCTTCATCATCATTGATAAGGATAACTAGGATAGGACTTCTAATTTCTCATACCTTGCCAAAAGTTTATTCTATAGTTATTTATTTACTTTACAGTCTTTTACTTATTTCAATTGCAATTTAAATTACTTGCTCCTCATTTTCAAAACCCCGATTTACAATCTCCATAACCGATAATAAGAACATACTTCCCTGCAGTTCCTTGAAAAGACGACCCGAGGTTTAAATACTTCGGTTATCAATTTATTCAGGAGTTTGTTACTTGTGACAACCAAAACGTTTGTACGAAGGGATTTCTATTGGTTTAGAAACTATACCTACAACGCGACTGTTTTTATAAAATTCTTTACTGGCAAAAATCCCAACGTCAAAATGGCGCCGTTGCCGGGGAACTACAATTGTGTGCCTTATTATTGGTTATTGTAAATATTTTTCTTTTACTTGTTTATTTGTCTTTATTTTCCCTTTTTATTTCCATTAGCTACTATGAATTCTCACCCCTCTCGCTTCGAGTTTGGTTCTAATATTGTTGAAAGAAATGAAAGTTATAACAGGAACATGCATCAAGGTCAGAGCAATCAAAGATGGATGGAGCCAAGAGGATCTGATCAACCCTTTAGGCAACAACACCCTCCAAGATATCATGGACAAAGACCATTCTACAATGCATACCAAGCAAATAGACATGGTGGACAACCTTGTAGTTACCAACAAGTCCCACCCTGTGCTTATAGGCCATCCTCTCAACATAACTTCGAACCACCACACTCACAAGCTTCTTTTCACCATTCGCCACCATACGATCCTCATTTACCCCGATTCCAATCCAATTACTCCCAAACACCACCACTTCCCAATGTACCACGTCCAAATCCAGCACCCCGAGAATCAGAGGTTCGCCTCAAGGAAACAGTAGATCAACTTCAAACAACCCTTTATCAACTGGAGCAAGCAATAAGTCAATTATCTTCTAGACGTTCGAACATTCAAGGACCTCCCACAACTCCGTGTGGACAATCTAATGATGAGCGTAGCATGAAGGAGATACTAGAAACTCCAGTGGACAGAACAGAGCATGACTTCATACTGGAACAAGTAGAGGAAGCTGTCATTACACAAGAAGAAGAGTTGGTTGAAGACCTAGGAGACGCTGAGCCTCCATGGGAATCCAGAGTTGTGGAGAATTCTGTCAAGGACGTTACAATTAATGCTAAGGAGGATAGTACACAGCCCCAAGGCAAGTCTTTTATGAAGAACTGGACGGAATAATCCAAGAAGCAAGTTTCCTTGATGATGATGATCTCAAGTCAAGTTCTCCCAGTAGTGAACTTGCACCAGCAAGTGAATTCTCTGAGATCGAAGAATCTTCCCCAAGTGAATACGAAGACGATGCGGAGGTAGATTTCTCTCAACCTCCCGTTTATACTTAAGTGACGAGGAAGACATAGAAGGCTTTGATCAGGACATGGATGCAATTGAAGAAGTTTGCAAGGAAGTGAAGAAATTCAAAGAAGAGCACAAGGGAGTAGAACTCACAGAACCACTGGAAACACCTATCCCAAGGCCATTACCGCCTAATACAAGCTTCAAGTGGGTACAATCCTTAACCTTTATCTTTACTTTTCCACTTGAATATGGTTTGCTTGAAATAGATGGCCAGCTTAGAGCTCTCTGCGGCTTTAAGAGTAAGAGGAAAATGGCTCGTACTTAGAGCTGGTGCACAAGGTTCAATAAGGTTCCACGCTTCAACTTGAAGTGTGCGGGTTGGCATCATGACCTATCGAATGGATCTCGGAAAACGTTTGGTCACCTTGGTGAAAATCTACTTTCTAAACCGCTCGGATGGAAAAATATAGATCAAGACGAAGGCGGATTTAAAAGCAAGGTTTGGGATCCTGGAATCTATTCTGACATTCGTCACCCCGGGAGCCTGAGAATATGTTTGAAGCTGCTCAGAAGCTTCACATGCCTAGTTTGGGACCCCGGAGGCTATTGGCATTCCAAACATTGGTGGAGATTTCTGGATGAATTTAAGCGCAAGCCACCATAACAGGAAGCTCATCCAATGTCCAACTTAAGGACTTTAACTAAAAGTGCTAGGTGGGAGACAACCCACCATGGTATGGTCGTTTCTTTTTCAGCTTTATTTCGTGTTATTTATTTTTATTTTATTTCCCTTTTCAAATTGAACCTGAATATTATTCATTCGCATTGCATACTGCATACTTGCATACCTGCATATAAAAAAAAGGGGTGCGCGACGCGACCGCATCACTCATGCGATCGCGTGAATTGTGAAAAATACTACCCACGCGTCCGCGTCATTCACGTGGCCGCGTGATCTGGAGATGGGCGTAAACATCCAACGTCCAGAAAGTTCGGCTGGAATCGTGCGGCCATTGTGCGTTTTGCACAAAACGCGCACGCGATCGCATCCCTGACGCAATCGCGTCACTTGCACAACATCAAGCCCACGCGACAGCGTGAGCGACGCGATCGCGTCGTATGAATTAGACAACACCCCAAAAGGAGACAGAGAGTTGCGTTGAAACGATGCTGGAATCATTAATTTCCAGCGACGCAATCGCATGCCCCAGGCGATCACGTCATTCACTCTTTTAGCCATTCCATGCGATCGCGCCACCCACGCGATCGCGTCGACCCCCATTTCACCCCAGCCACGCGATCGCGTGGATTCAAATTAATAACCCCCAGCCACGCGAAACCCTACCCATTCGCGCCCCCCCAGCCCCCTCTCCTTCCTCTCTTCTCTCCACAACCACCACCCACAACTTCCAACCACCACCCAGCCACCCTACGCCGCCGCCGCACCGCCAACCACCCCCCAGACCTCACCGTACCACCACCCCCTCCCCCATTCTCCCCCTCTTTCTTCTTCTTTCTTCCTCTTCCTCCCTCCACCGCCACTGCCCCCCTCCGCGACCACCATCCACCGCCGCCGCTCCGTCCCAGCCGCGCCACCCATCTGCCACCCACGCCCCCTTCCCTTCCTGTCCCTTTCCCCCTATTCCCTACTCGAAACCCTACCTCCGAACAGCCGCCACCGCCGCCGTGCCACCCTCAACCGCCGCGTCTGCTGCCACCATCGCCATCCCCCAGCCACCTCTCTGCCCCACTTTCTTTTCTTCGCCTTCCAGGTTTCGCTGATCGTCACCCTTCTTTCCATTCATCGTTAATTTTCTATTTTTCTGTTTATGTTCATCATTAGGCTAGTTAGATATGCATGTTGTAGTGGATTCTAGGTTGTTAGGTAGCCTAGGATGTGGTTAGTGGATTTAGGCCTGATTAATTGCGCTGTTCTTGCTACCTGTTTTATTCGATTCACAATTCTGCTGCTGTTGTGATGTTGTTACTGTTCATATGCTGTAATTTCTTGTTTCATGCTGCTCTCTACACTACTTTACATGTTCTTATTCCTTATATGTAATTACAGCTATATTTTCATTCATATGAACTATTCTAATTGCTATTTATTTTTCAGAAAAATCCAATTTTAGCCGTAATGCTGCCCAAATTTCTGTAAACTGTTTTGATTTTCATTCATGTTTTGGTTTTGGCATTTTTAACTCTGCTTTCTCCTGCTTTTACCAAACCAATTCATGAATGCCAGGGCAAGCTTTCTTATTCTTTTTGATTTCCTGGTTCTTAATCTGCATTTTTGATGTTTAGATTCCAATTTTTGCTATTTCTATATCTATCTGAATCATCATCACCCTAATTTCCTTGTTTGGATATGAATTACCTATAGCTTCTAATTGTGAATGCTTGTTACTTGGAATATGATCATTATGCCACTTACCTTAACCCACTTTTTACTAACTCACTAATTTTAACTTCCTTAACTCTTTTTCAATTCTAACCAAACCTAACCTTTCAAAATATCTCTTCTGGTTTTTCACTTTCTTTTAACATTCTAACCAAGGCATGCTGATACTTTTTCTAATTAACTTGAATTGAAGTATATTTTGGATTGTGACATTTTTCTTCTCAGTATTCTAACTCTTATACAATCCTTAATGCAAAATTTACTTAACTCAATTTCCTCTTCTATTGCTACTTTGCCACTTTGTGTTTCTTTTGATTTTTTTGCCTATTTGTTTTCCTGTTTTTTTTATATATCGTGGTTTTCTGTTTTTCAGGATGTCAGACACCCAGAGAAAAGGAAAAGGAAAGGCAACCACTGGCAAACGGAAAAGAGGAGAATCCTCTATGTCCATCCTGGACCTCATGCATGATGACTCCTGGCGGGAGAAACACTTTACCCCGCAGGAGAAGGCTGACCAACTACTCCCTGCTACTGATCCCATTAAATTTGTAAACCGATACTGCGAGCTGAAGTATCCGATGTTTGCAAACTCCAGGAACCTATACCTGGAAAGGACTCTGAAGATCCCAGAAGAACTCCAGCAATACACCTCTGATCAAATCAAACAAAGAGGCTGGTTCTTCCTGGAGAGAAACCTGACTGAGGTTAATGCATCTTGGGTAAGGGAATTCTACTGCAATTACTTCAAAACTTCCCTAGATGCAGTGAACCTAAGAGGGAAGCAGATTCTGGTTACTGAAGAGGCTATAGAGGATGTTCTGAAGCTTCCTGAGTACTCACAAGACGGAGCTACCTGCCGCTATGATCACCCTCCTATGGTGTGTGATGGAGGGTAAGGACCTGTACCTGCCACGCTTCATTCGGTACTACATGGTCCACGTCCGAGGCACTCTCCCCTTCCCCTATCTGACACAGCTAGGCCGTCGAGCTGACGTGCCCTGGGAGGATGCTGATGAGAGGCCACCTGCTGCAGAATGCAAGAAAATTATCCCTCACAGCAGGAACTTTCTGGCTTTGGGCTACAGACCTCCATTCTTCACTCCTACTGATGAGACAACCACACCATCTGCCGGCCCTCTTCCTCCACAGCTACCCCTACTACCACCACTGCACCTCCACCTGCCTCAGAGTCGGTTTATCACCTAGTGCATCGCCTGTTTCGACAGCTAGACCAGATAGAGCACCGCAACCGGTGCCGATATGAGAGAGCTGAGCGTCACAGCAAGCGACGCTATGAGCACCTGAAGCTGATGATACGATCTGGCGATATCCCCTTCGAGCCTGACACACCATCAGAGCCATCTGAGGAGGAGGCGGATGATCACGAGGCAGATACCACCCCCAGAGAGCGACTGAGCAGGCAGGCACAGAGCAGGCTGCATCACAGCAGGAGGCCCCGCATCAGATTCAAGTTTTCGACCCTGAGATCCCTATTCAGTCAGCACCTCCTCTGCAGCAGGCAGACCCTCAGACCACCACTACAGAGACTCCAGCTACCCACCCTTCCAGTGATGACACCCCTTCACACCCTGCTTGAGTGAGCATCAGGGACGATGCTTCATTTTAAGTGTGGGGAGGTCGCCATCTCTGGCATTTTTTTTGGTGAACCACTACAGACTCTTTCATTTTATTTTTCTATTTTTCTGTATTTTTCTCTTTTATTTTTATTTTTATTTTCTCAGCACTTATACGCTGCTATTTTCATGTATTTTGACTCTATTTCTGCATGTTGCACCTTAGTTCATATTTTAGCTATTTAGTTTAGTTTTAATTCTAACTTATTAGTTATAGAAATTGTGGATTGATTAGTATAGTTTACCCTTTTTTTTAGCATAAGATAACTTAGTTTAATTTGAAAATATAAAAAGGAAGTAAACTAGTAGAGACTTGAACATAATAGAAACAACCCACACCTTGTATATATAGCATTCCATGTTAGTTAGTTAACAACATTTCATCAAGGAGAGACACAAACTTTAAAGCCACTCAAAGTAAATTTTACATTGAAATGGGAACTCTTGATTTTTACTTGCATGACATATATAACTGATATAT
>NC_029785.2:50392499-50395152 GCF_000816755.2 Arachis ipaensis | reverse complement strand
ACTTATACATTGCTATTTTCATGTATTTTGACTCTATTTCTGCATGTTGCACCTTAGTTCATATTTTAGCTATTTAGTTTAGTTTTAATTCTAACTTATTAGTTATAGAAATTGTGGATTGATTAGTATAGTTTACCCTTTTTTTTAGCATAAGATAACTTAGTTTAATTTGAAAATATAAAAAGGAAGTAAACTAGAGACTTGAACATAATAGAAACAACCCACACCTTGTATATATAGCATTCCATGTTAGTTAGTTAACAACATTTCATCAAGGAGAAACACAAACTTTAAAGCCACTCAAAATAAATTTTACATTGAGAATAATGGGAACTCTTGATTTTTACTTGCATGACATATATAACTGATATATAATTTCTAAGTTAGAGAACATACAGCCTGTAAGTTTTGAGCTTAATTGTATGGTTACATTCAAACCATAATTTTTATTCCTGTGTGTTCTACCCTTATTTATTCTGGTGTTCTTTACTTTGTTTTAATCTATATGTTTGATTATAGAATAGAAATACATACCAAGAGAGTGATTGAGGCCATTGTTGATTTTAGCTCACTTATCCCAAATTAGCCTACCTTTTACATCACCCTTGTTAGCCCCCTTGAGCCTTTAAATCCCCTCTTATTCTACAAACCACGTTACTAGCCTTAAGCAGAAAAACAAAATAAAAATCCCAAGTTGAATCCTTGGTTAGCTTAAGATAGAAATTGTGTAATTGTTTAAGTGTGGGAAACCTATTGGAAACATGGATGATAAAAACAAAGGGTAGAAAGTTGAAAAGAATAAAATAATTCAAAATAAAATTTTTTTTGGGAAGCCTGCTCATGTGAAATCAACATAATTGAATTACCATGTGCATAAAAAAATATTTATTTTTCAAGTATTTGAATAAAGGGGATACAAAAGAATTCCCCAAATGCAAAATAAAGCAATGCACATGGGACGAAATTAAAACTAATGCATGAGCATGTAACATCAAAAAATGGGAAAATATGGGTAAAATAGGTAAAGAAGCTTTACTTTACAAAGTTATGTATGTTAGGTGAGATCTTAGACTAATCAAGGATTCGCTTAATTAGCTCACTTAGCCTTATACATATATCCTTACCTTTACCTTGGCCCTCATTACAACCTTAATTAAAGACCTCATGACTTTTGTATGCCTATATTCTATAATTGTTGATTGGTTAGATGAAGAACAAAGTTATAGAAAGTAAGGATAAAAAGAATAATAGAGTGATTAACCCAATAAACACTGAGTGACTAAAGAGTAAACACAAAATCCAGTGAGGGTTCAATAGCTCATTAACATATATCTCTGCTTGAATTATTAATTGTCTTGCAAGTTCATAAAATATTTTCCCATCTCAATTGTAAAAGTGCTTTATCATTATCTGAGGTCTGGCTATATATGGTTCCTTGAGAAATGTGAATTAATTCAACTACATGTGAGCTTTATATACAAGTGAATAAAAATAATTAGAATTGCATGATGCATTTAGGTAGTTGCATTTAGAATAGATTGCATTGCATGAGATTCCACCACTTCAACCTTACCTTACTCTTTATCTTGGATTTAGCATGAGGACATGCTATTGTTTAAGTGTGGGGAGGTTGATAAACCCATATTTTATGATATATTTTGTACTCAAATTGAGTGATTTATTCAATCCTTCACCCACTTATTCATATTAATTGCATGGTTTTACTTTCCCTTCCTTATTATGTGATGTATGTGAAAAACATGTTTCCTATGTTTTAAAAGTAATTATTTTAATTTCCCTTTATTACCATTCGATGCTGTGATTCGTGTGTTGAGTAATTTCAGATCTTCTAAGACAGGAATGACTTAAATGATGGAAAGAAAACATACAAAATTGGAAGGAAAGCATAAAACGGAGTTTTTGAAGAAACTGGCAACGACGCGATCGCATGGACGACGCGGCCGCACGCCAGCGCGAATTAATAGTGACGCAACCGCGTGATTGACGCGATCGCGCGCCTTAAGCAAAACGCATATGACGCGGATGCATGACTGACGCGACTGCGCGACAAGAAAAACTCCAATTGACGCGACCGCATGACCCACGCGGCCGCGTGACCCACGCGGCCGCGTGACCCACGCGGCCGCGTGACAGAGGCCACGCACCATAAATTATAGAAAACGCTCCCAGCGATTTCTGAAGCCCTTTTTGGCCCAATTCCAAGTCTAGAAGGCACAGATCAGAGGTTATGAAGTGGGGGAATGCTTCCATTCAGAGGAGAGTCTCTAATTAGTTACTTTTCATGATTTAGATTTAGTTTTGAGGGAGGTTCTCTCCTCTCTCTTTAGGATTAGGATTTAGATTTAGGATTTTATTCGCTTTCAGGATTATCTTTTTATCAGGTTCAACATTCCTTTTTATTTATCTTTTCAATTTAATTTATGAATTCTTCTATGTTACAGATTACTCTTTTGAATTAATGTTAATTGAGGTATTTAAGTTTATTATTGCTCTCCTTTATTTATATTATTGTTGCTTCCAATCTGAAGACATTTTTATTCCGGTAGATTTACTTTTTCCCTTTTTGGTCTTGGTTAAGAAATCAGTAACTCAGGAGTTATCAAACTCAAACATGATTGATAATCGTTATCTT
>NC_029785.2:50385111-50389786 GCF_000816755.2 Arachis ipaensis | reverse complement strand
TGTTTCTTTTATTTATATTACTGTTGCTTCCAATCTGAAGACATTTTTATTCCAGTATATTTACTTTTTCCCTTTGGTCTTGGTTAAGAAATCAGTGACTCAGAAGTTATCAAACTCAACATGATTGATAATTGTTATCTTTGCTAATTGAATTGAACTTCAACAATCCCAATCTTTTCTTAGGGATTAACTAGGATTTGAGGATCTAACTAATTTGTTACTTGACTTTTCTTTACTTTAAGTAAAGACTAACTGAGTGGAATTAAGATTCAATCTTCATCATCATTGATAAGGATAACTAGGATAGGACTTCTAATTTCTCATACCTTGCCAAAAGTTTATTCTATAGTTATTTATTTACTTTACAGTCTTTTACTTATTTCAATTGCAATTTAAATTACTTGCTCTTCATCTTCAAAACCCTGATTTACAATCTCCATAACCGATAATAAGAACATACTTCCCTGCAGTTCCTTGAGAAGACGACCCGAGGTTTAAATACTTTGGTTATCAATTTATTCAGGGGTTTGTTACTTGTGACAACTAAAATGTTTGTACGAAGGGATTTCTGTTGGTTTAGAAACTATACCTACAACGCTACTGTTTTTATAAAATTCTTTACTGGCAAAAATCCCAACGTCAGTGGCTTGTGCTTGAACTCGTCTTGAAACTTCTCCCAATGCTTGGACTTCCAATAGGCTCTATCAATACCAAGTAAATTTCTCAAGCTTTGATGGAGTTCTTCACAAACTTTGAGCTCCCAAAATTGATCCTCATATATTCCCGGATCCCAAATATTATGTCTACACCTGTCTTCAAGTTGATCATCATTGTTTCATCCGGGTGGCAAGCAATTGGAATTCTCACTGAAGCGGCCAAACAACATCCTAGACCCATTCAATTGAGCTCTGCGCCAACACTTGTACTCCAGTGCAGAATGTGGAACCTTAATGAACCTTGCCTGACAACTCCAACCACTAACCATCTTCCTCTTACTCTTAATGTCACAAAGAGATCTAAGTTGGCCATCTGTCTCAAGTAGCCCATATTCAAGTGAGAAAGTAAAGGTCAAGGATAAGAATTTTACCCACTTGAATGTTATGTTGGGCGGTAATGGCCTTGTGGGAGGTGTCTCTAATGAACTCGCAAGCTCCACTTCCTTGTGCTCTTCTTTGACATCTTCCACCTCTTTGCAAGCTTCTTCAATTTCAACCTCTTCCTCTTGGTAGCTTTCTTCCAATTCAATCTCTTCTTCATTACTCACCAAGGGCATGGGAGGCTGTGCTTCTTCTTCTTTAATCTCCATCTCTTGACCAACCTCTTCTAAGTCTTCAACTATGATATGCCTTGGAGATTGTACACCCTCCTCAACATCAAATGCAACCGTCTTGGAAGGAGGCTCTATGTCTTGACTTTTCCATGGAGGTTCAGCATCTCCCAAGTCTTCAACCATTTCTTCCTCTGCAACTATTATGGCTTCCTCCACTTGTTCCAATACAAAGCCATGTTCCTCATTGTCCACCAAAATTTCTAGTGTCTCTTTCATGTTACGCTCTTCTTTTGATTCTCCACATGCAGCCATGGGAATACTTTGAGTGCTCAGATGTTGAGAAGCTAATTTATTTACTACCTCGGTTAAGGTAGTCGTGAGTTCCAGTACACTCCTTTGCATCCTTGCTTGTCCTTGAAGAAGAACATGAAGAGTGTCATCCATTGGAGATTGGGGTGGATATGGGGGTTCATTGGTTGGGAGAGAGGCTCATAATACGGAGGTGGTTCTTCTTGATAAGGATATGGAGATGGTAAATATTGAGGTGGTGGTTCTAGGTGTGGTTCAAATGGTGGTTGGTGTGGTGGATAAGGATTAGGGTCATATGTTGGTGTTTGGTTGTAGGGGGCTTGTGAGTATGGTGGTCTAGAGTTGTGTTGAGGAGGTGGTTCATAAGCATATGGCGGGGCTTGTCGGTAACTACAAGGGGGTCTACCATAGTCATCATTTTGGTATGCATCACAAAATGGTTGTTGGTTATAGTGCATTGGAGGGGGTTGTTGCCAAGGGGTTGATCAAATCCTTGTGGCTCCTCCCATCTTTGATTGTTCCAACCTTGATGCTTGTTCTCATTGTAATTTCCTTTTTCTGCAACATAATTGTAACCAGAGTCATAGCCAAAGGGGTGAAAGTTCATAGTAGCAAATAAAAATTATAAACGAAAATAAAAACAAAATTAAATTAAAAGGTTATTGAAATTTAAATTTTGAAAATTAAATTTTGAATTTTAAATTTTGAAATTTGAAATTTGAAAATTGAAATTTGAATTTTGAAATTTGAAATTTGAAAATTTTTAAATTTGAATTTTTAAATTTTGAAATTTGAATTTTGAAAAAGTCAACAATATAAGATAAAAATTTGAAAAAGATTTAAATTTTGAAAAGGTTTGATTTTTAAAATTTTAAATTTAAAATTTTAAATTTGGATTTTGGATTTTAGAATTTAAATATTAAAATTTGAAATTTGAATGGAGATGTGGCGCTGACCAGGTAATTAGACGGTGTGTGCCTCAATCAGAATTCCAGTCCATCTTAGAGGCCTGTCACTCATTTGAGAGTGGAGGATATTTTGGCCCTCAAAGAATTGCTAGAAAAATCTTAGACTGTGGATTCTGGTGGCCTACTCTTTTTAAGGACGCTGCTGAATTTTGTAGATCTTGTTTTCCATGCCAGAAATTTGGTAATATATCCAGGTGGGATGAGATGCCTCAACAAATTATGTTTTTTTGTGAAATTTTTTATGTTTGGGGCATTGACTTCATGGGTCCATTTCCAAATTCTAATGGTTATTTCTATATATTGTTAGCTGTTGATTACGTTTCCAAATGGGTAGAAGCAATTCCTACCCGCACTGATGATGCAAACACTGTTGTTTCCTTTGTGAGAAACCATATTATTTGTCGCTTTGGATCACCACGAGCAATCGTGAGTGATCAAGGCACCCATTTTTGTAACAAGAGACTAACCGGATTAATGAAGAAGCATGGGATAATTCATAAGGTTGCAACAGCATACCACCCTCAGACTAATGGGCAAGCCGAGGTGTCAAATAGAGAGATAAAGCATATCTTGCAAAAGATAGTCAAACCTCATAGAAGTGACTGGAGCACCAGGCTACAAGATGCACTCTGGGCATACAGAACAGCATACAAAACACCCATTGGGATGAGTCCTTTCCGCTTAGTTTATGGAAAAGCTTGTCATCTCCCGGTTGAAGTAGAGCATAAAGCCTTTTGGGCAGTAAAGGAATGCAACATGGGAATTGAAAAAGCCGGAGCTGAAAGGAAGTTGCAACTGCAGGAACTGGAGAGCCTTCGCCTAGAAGCTTATGAGAACTCAAGACTATACAAGGAGAAGATGAAGGCTGTACATGATCAGCACATCAAGAGGAAAGAGTTCCAACCTGGGGACTTAGTCCTCCTTTACAAATCTCGACTGAGGTTCATGCCAGGCAAGTTGAGATCAAGATGGGAAGGTCCATACAGAGTAGAGAAGGCCGAACCGTACGGAGTTTATCACCTAAGCCATCCTTCAAGCTCTGAACTTATCAAAGTTAATGGACATCGTTTAAATCTGTACCATGGCGAGAAGCTAAAGAAAAACAAGGAGCTTGAGATCTTCCTCTTGGAAGATCCCCACATAGCCGAAGACAGAGCTAGTGGAGCGTCCAACTTACGGACGTTAAAGCAAAGTGCTAGGTGGGAGACAACCCACCATGGTATGATCGTTCTTTTCCTTATTTTTAATTTTCTTATTCAATAATTCTTCTCTTCATTAGTACATTTCGTGCATCTGCATTTCCATACATTTATTTTTAATTAAAAAAAAAAATCATGCGACGCGACCGCCTCATTGACGCATCCGCGTCGCAAGGAGATGGGAGACAATAATAATATGAACAGAGAGTTACGCAGGAGCAGGGCTGGAGGCGTGCCAATGGCAAAAATTGTCCCACGCGACCGCGTCGCCAACGCGACCACGTCATATGGGAATAATGGCCTCCCACGCGACCGCGTGCCCCATGCGGCCGCGTGACCAGGATTTCGATGTCAAAGTGGTGCACACCCGAAAGTTGTGCTAGAGTGGTGCTGGACTGGCGCTGGATGTGCAGTCCCTCTCACGCGATCGCGTGCCCCACGCGACCGTGTCATATCCTTCTAAAAGCCCACTCACACGATCGCATGCCCCATGCGATCGCGTCACCCAAAATTTGGCACTAATATGATTTTGAACAGAGAGTTGTGCGAGTGCGAGGCTACCCTCGCGCCATTAGCCTAAAACATGTCACACGACCGTGTGACTAACGCGACCACGTCATTCAGTTTAAGCACAAGTCGCACGACCGCGTGCCCCACGCGACCGCGTCGCTCACGCCGCACAGTTTTCCAGATTTGCCAATTATCATATTTTTTTCTCCCCAAATCCTATTTTCTCTTTTCCCTTCTTATCTCTTTTTCTTCCCTTCCTCCCTTCTTCCTTCTTTCTCACTTTTTACACTTTCTCTCTCTCTCTCTCTCTCTCTCTCTCTCTCTCTCTCACCCCTATTAACAAGGTTTTTCTTTTTCTCCTTCCCTCCTTACTTTCCTATTATTCTTCTTATTTTTATATGTTATCTTCTTTTCTTTTC
>NC_029785.2:50383106-50385082 GCF_000816755.2 Arachis ipaensis | reverse complement strand
GAAAGGAGTTACAACAACGAATACCTTCTTCTCCTCCCGCAATATTGCTACCTTTGTTGAGCTGCAAATTGCCCGAAGACAATGGGATTTCCTACAGAGACAGCCAAGGCAGGTCAATCTTTCTTGGGTAGTCGAGTTCTACTCTAACTTCCACCTGCCAACCCTGCAATCTGTCTATGTCCGTCAGAAACAAGTCCCCATTACAGAAGAGGCCATTCAAAAAGTTCTAAGTCTATCCCCTATTCCAGAAGGATTGGATGCCTTTCAAGAAGCCGCACTCAAGCGCCAGATGTACCAATTTGACTGGGACGCCGTTCTCAGAGTTATCGCACTACCTGGCAGCAGATGGATCTACGGATACCATCGTACCCGCCCTAAGGGAATTTCGGCTTCAGCACTTACCTTGGAGACTCGCGTATGGGCACAGATCATGTCCCATTACGTCTTTCCGAGCACTCACGAGTCCTCCTTCACTGCGGACATGACCGTTCTACTATGGTGCATCCTTACAGACCAACTTCTGAATCTACCAAGACATATCTGGAATGCCATGGGACATGTACAAATCGCGGGCAACTTACCTTTTCCCACCCTGGTCTCAAATCTTGTCTCAGCAGCCGGAGTCTCCTACAGAGCTGGGGACACCAAAGCCATGCTTCCACGGGATGATCAGTTTGTCCCCAACGGGAAGTACCTTAGACTTCCAGCAGCCACTATTAGCCAGCCCACTGAACCAGTTGAAGATATTCCTTCTTCAACACCACAAGCACCCACTACTGACCAACTGCTCTAGCAGATACTTGCAAGATTGGATCGGCAGGAACAGAAAGCTAAGATGAGAGAGCGCCGTAACAAGCGCCGATTCAGATACCTCAAGGAGCTGATCATGGGAAAATTCAAGGACTCAGACACCCCGGACTCGACTTCTTTTACCAGCACAGGGAGCCATGATGGTCCCGACTGTGGAGATACTGCTACCAGCCCACCTTTGTTCTTGATGGATGGCACCGAGGACGGTGCAAAGCCTTAAGTATGGGGAGGTCGGTCAGTACCTGACTTTCGGAGGTAATTTCTCTTCCCTAGCACCAATAAATTAGGATATTTAGTTAGTTTTTTGTTTGTAGAATAGGATATTTAGTTGCATGCATGTTCTGCTTGATTGAAAAGATAATAAGTTTCTTTTAAGACCCTATCATTGGAACAAAATTTCACTAATTTTAATTACTTCTTTTATGTTAAATTTGTTTGAAGTTGTATTTGGAACATGATTTTTGAGCTAAAGAATACACAACCTGTGAGATTTGAGCTTTTATGAATGGTTACATTATTTAACCATAATTATTTTATTCTTGTGTTTACTTCTCTATGATTGTAATCTATATTTTGTTTCATCCTATATGTCCAATGTTTATTATATTTATATGTTTGCATACGATTGAGACCATTATTTGTTTAGCTTACTTATCCAAATTAAGCCAACCCTTTCAATTACCTTTGTTAGCCACTTTGAGCCTTTAAATCCCATTTATTCTATATTTTACCACATTACTAGCCTTAAGCGGAAAAACAATTATATATCCCAAATTGAATCTTTGGTTAGCTTAAGATAGAATTGTGTGTGTTATTTAAGTATGGGAAATTGTGGAAGTAAAAGATAATAAGGGAATGAGTCATGATAATATAATGAGAATTTGGATACCTATTTATGAGAAACTGTAAGAATTAAAAATCTATGTGCATTGATAAGCTATGTTTATGTTTATGTTTATTTAATATATATATATATAAAATAAATAAGGGGACAAAATTACCCCAATGCTAAGTCAAGCATTCAAAGATCAATGCATGTATGATAAAATTAAAATAAAAAGTTGATGCATGAGTATGGAATGTGAAAGGGAAATTCTGAGTAGCTAGGTATGAATTCTAAAGTTGTATAGAATAGGTTATGTTAAAGCTTGGGTTAATTAAAGATT